>NC_050466.1:46820287-47137013 GCF_903995425.1 Onychomys torridus
TTTCTTTGAATTTGGTAACAAGGAATACTGTAACTATAGTTATCTAGTCTTCAACCCTCTCAAAGACCCAAGGAGGATAAAACATTACCTGAGAAAGCAGAATGTGCAGAGGAAGCAACTTCCAAAACTACAGAAATGACAGAAGCAGCTGGCTGTCTGGACAGTCACTCAAGGATCCTCTGCAACATTCAGGCATCCATCTTTGGCCTTCAGGTCTAGAATATCTGACAGACTTTTCTATGAAACAGGAATTTTGAAAGACTGTCCTATCTCGTCTTGGCAAAATTCAGCCATCGATTTCTTTTGTATTCTGCGTGTCCAAGTTGAGGCAAGGGCAGTTTCTTTGTCCAGTGGCTAACTTTGCTACTATGAAAGCAAACTCCATATGGAGGTTCTTTAATGCTCATAAGACAGTTTTTAAATAGATTGGTGCTGCCAAGAACAGATATGTCTTACTGTCATGAAAATCCTTTATGTTCTTAGAACATCTTAAATACCATATTCTGTAACTCTCTAAAGTGTTTGAGAACCACCTAAATATCTAAAATGTATCTGTATAACCTTGAAAACATACCTGAGTACTAATTTGATTGTTATAGATGACTAACTACAAACATGTATTTCATAATTATCCTAAAAAGTTTGTAATAATCTCCTTTAAAGACTAGAACTTAACATTATATTTTAAAATGAACTGCAAGATACAATACCTTAAAAAGCATAGATACATATATACAGTATAATAAAAATAAACTTAAATTTGTATCAACATACAAAAATTTATACCAATGTAAAATATTTGAGATTAATATTTGCTTTTTTAGTCCTATCATTCCTATATCCCCCTTTTTCTTTTTAGAGAGAAATTCTTGAACCTAATCTCCCTTATTTAAATTTTTCCCTTACCATAACCAGTAAAAAATCTGTAACCAAACTCCCTAAATGATTTGTGACTAACCCCCCCCCCATTAGCTATTGGCTGTTCAGCTTTCTATTACACCAATAGCCACACTATATCTTACTATATCTTCACACAGTGTACAAATATCTCACAATACCAACATCCCATATGGAGTCAGATGACAGTGATTGAATATGGGTCATTTTCCTGACCCCCTTAGGCTGATCAGTACTATAATTTTGAAGATGTTCACTAAGAACATTTTAGGACTTGATATGTTTTTTTAGAACCCTAGATTGGGGTCAGCCACATGGCTCTGTGGGTAGAAGCACCTACCATACAAACTTAATGATTTGAGTTTAATCCCAGGAATCCACAATGGAAAGAGCCAACTCCCAACAGGTGTCCTCTGCCTTTTATGTCTATGTGGTGGCTTTCATGTGCCTGCATATACACAAATAATAATTAATAGTAATAATAAATTTTTCAAATATCTTCCTCAATATTGACAAATAATAACACCAAATTCCCCACCATATCCATCAAATAATAAGGGCAGTTTGGTTTGTTCCATACAATAAACCTATTTTTCCATAGGTCTTATGAATTTCTATCTTTGTATGCATTCAATTGCTTTGGATGTGTACAGATAAATAGATAGGAATTTGGAGAACTCTAGAAGACCATTTAACATTTTTGAAAGATGAATAAGTTTAAGTAAAGGAAGGAGATGACTGCTCTTTCCAAAGTCATATAGCAAGCAAGTGTATAAATGGTAGAACCTGACTCCAAAGAAAATATTGAGTGCCTGCAACTGTAAATAAGTTTCACACTGCTCATTAGACAATAGTTCAGATAAGAACGATCTCTTGAGTTTTACAGAGGTTTAACAGATATATGTGCACATGGTTTTCATAGAAATTACATATACTACAGACATTAAAGCAAGCTATATTTGAGGTTAGAAAAATGAAGACTTATTAAAAGGATTTCATATCTAAAAATTATCATAGAAATATTATTTCATAGCCTCCTATAAACAATTATTTCTAAAATCTGTATATGTTTATGCACATAGCCCCTTTCTTTAATCATGCAGTCCATCAAACATTTAGCTTTTCAGAATTTATACATCATATACAATTTTTACTTTATTTTGGTTTGTTTTTTATAAGGCACATTAAGAACATATTGAAGACAAGGAACTTGGGCCAAACAGTTATTTGGCTATATAATCTATAATTTTTGAACTGGTCAAAGGATTAAAACATCTGAAAGTATAAAATTGGGGTTTTTTTCAGTGACTACATTTTTCAATTATATAATAAATTCAATTAAATTCATTGTAGACTTTTTATTGTAGAAATCAGTGACTAATGCAAGTAAATAGTATCTATTAGTATATATGAATTCAACATGCAAATCATACATTTTAAGGCATTTTAAGCCAAGCTTTTATAGATCACAGAAGAAATGACCACTTAACAACATTTACTCAAAAACTTTCTGTAAGAAAAATGTTTCTGGTTTTCTGGCTGAAAATTAGATTTGGCCATCAATGTCCTCCATTTTCTTGCACTTTTATTGTTGAAAGGGGAAGGAAAAAGCAAGCTGTTTTAGTTCAATTATTCCATTTTCTATCTCTTTGTAGGAGTTATTAGAAATCATATTTGGAGTATAATAGAAAGCTCTAAAATTAAAGCAAGCATTTTGCTTTTAGTTTGTTTTCTGGGGTCTATGACATATTACAGTGGAGCAATAACCACATTGCAGTCAGGGTTCACTTGGCTACATTTGGCAGGGGGGCTATGAATTAAAGATGAGGCCTAATTATCTTTACACACTATACCTCTAGTTCTAACAATATGTCATTAGGTAACTTAGATCTGACTTTCAGGTAGGGAGACCAAGAACTATTTTTACTGTGAAATACAAAGAATTTGAGGGTTATTTTCCCACATGAATGAGATCACTGGATAGTAAAATGCAGTAAGTCGTTTTCTTTGCTTGTAGAATTCTAATTTCCTTCATAAACATATCTTTTCACTTTTCTTCAATCCCTCAAAAGGTCTGCTTGTGTATTTTTCAGATCATTTCTCTTAGTTTTGTATGTTATTTGGATTCTGTTCTACATTGTACTTTATTTACTTATCCCAAACTTAGTTCTTCTTCTAGTCTGGGTTTCCACTTCTTTTTATAATTACTCCAATTTAGTGTTTCTTGGTAGAGATTAGTTTTGTTCATCTGTTTAGATCTCTCTTTTTAGTCAGGTATTCTTGCCTCCAAATTTAAATTCACTTGCTCTCTCTAACTCTCAGGTTACCACTAATATTTGCTTTTCAGCTTATACTTGAGTTTCCTCATAACCTTTTGTAATCTTATGGACATAAGATAAACCAATAGCATTACATTTTAATGCTCCAAATGTAGTTTTGTTACATATACACTTAGAATTGCAGTAGTTACGAGTGTTTAAATATAGTAAAAGAACTCCTGGGAAAATGCCACAAATATACACAAATACCCTATACATACCACTTTTTCTTAATGTGTAAAGAAGTTTTGTTCTCTATATATTGTTAAACATTGAAATAAAATTTGCAATAACTCTTTGAAAGTTACTGGGTAACAAGAAGTTGAATGTATCATGCTGGACTTGAATGAACATAATGAATTTCCTGTATTCTTTCTCCTTGCATTTCTTGGATTTTATGGGAAGGTTCTGAATTTTTTCTCCCAACTCAACAATTATACTAGAGGAAACACATATATGGAAAAGATGATATCTTGAATCAAATCTTTAAAAGGTACTCTTTGAAGATTAGAATAGCATGTGCTATCAATTTCATATTTAAAATCATAAATGGTGTCCATCTTGAAAAGATTCACAACTCCACACAGGCTGAACTCATCCATTAATGAGTGAATTACAACTGCCTATTTTAGACTGAATTTATTTTAAAGACATTTTTAAAAGGGTACAGAAGCAAAATTAAATGTGTGCAAAATATGTAGGACACATGTAATTGCATTATGTTCTTAAGTTTCATGATGCTGAGTTGTGGAGGTAATGTGTTCCTCAAAATATTGGGCACCCTAATAAATTTATCTGGGGTCAGAGAAGAGACAGCCACTAGATACAGAGGCTAGAAAATGGTGGCACTCACACCTTTAGTCCTAGCATTTCAGAGACAGAAATCCCTCTGGATCTCTGTGAGTTCAAGGCCACATTGGAAACAGCCAGGCATGATGACCCACACCTTTAATCCCAAGAACTGAGCCTTTAATCCCAGGAAGTGAAGACCAGAAACTAGAAGCATTTTGGCTTGTTAAGCATTCAGGCTTTTAAGCAGCAGTTCAGCTGAGAGCCATTGGGATGAGGACTCAGAAGCTTCCAGTCTGAGGAAACAGGATCAACTGAGGAATTGGCAAGGTGAGGTAGCTGTGGCTTGTTCTGCTTCTCTGATCATCCAGCTTTCACCCCAATAACTGGCCTCAGGTTTGATTTTTTGTTGTTGTTGTTTGTTTGTTTTTGTTTTCTTTTTTTCTTATTTTTTTTATAATTTAATTTAATTTTACATATCAGCCATGGGTTCCCCTGTCCTCCCCCTCCTGCCCCCGACCCTGCCTTCCCCCCCAGCCCACGCTCCATTCCCATCTCCTCCAAGGCAAAGACTCCCCTGGGGATTCAGCTCAACATGGTAGATTCACTCTAGGCAGGTCCAGTTCCCTCCTCCTAGGCTGATCAAAGTGTCCTTGCATAAGCCCCAGGTTCCAAACAGCCAGCTCACACACTAAGGACAGGTCCAGGTCCCACTACCTGGGTGCCTCCCAAACAGATCAAGGTATTCAGTTGTCTCACTTATCCAGAAGGCCTGATCCAGTTGGGGTCTTCTCAGCTTTTGGTTCATAATTCATGTGTTTCCATTAGTTTGGCTATTTGTCCCTGTGCTTTTTCCAATCTTGGTCTCAACAATTCTCGCTCATATAATCCCTCCTCTTTCTGGCCAATTTGACTCCTGGAGCTCCAGCTGAGGCATTGCCGAGGATCTCTGCATCCACTTCCATCAGTTATTGGATGAGACTTCTAGCATGACAGTTAGGGTGTTTGGGCATCTGATCACCAGACTAGTCAGTTCAGGCTTTCTCTTGACCACTGCCAGTAGTCTACAGTGGAGGTATCTTTGTGGATTTCTGGGGACCTCTGTAGCACTTTGCGTCTTCCTGTTCTCATGTGGTCTTCATTTATCATGGTCTGTTATTCCTTGTTCTCGATCTCTGTTCTTGATCCAGCTGGAATCTCTTGCTCCCCTAAGCTCTCTCTCCCTCGATCCTTGCCCTTCATTACCCACACTCATGTCCACGTTGTTCATGTAGATCTCATCCATTTCTCTGTCATTGGGTGATCCCTGTTTCTTTCTTAGGGTCCTGTTTTCTACATAGCTTCCCTGGAGTTGTGAGTAGCAGTCTAGTCATCTTTGTTTTACATCTAGCATCCTCCTATGTGTAAGTACATACCATGTTTGTCCTTCTGAGTGTGGGTTACCTCACTCAGGATGATTTTTTTTCTAGATCCATCCATTTGCCTGCAAACCTCATGATGTCATTGTTTTTCTTTTACCACATTTTCTTTATCCATTCTTCAGTTGAAGGGCACCTAGGTTGTTTCCAGGTTCTGTTTTTATTAATAAGAACTTTTAAGACTCCTGCTACATCTGACACCCAATATCTTGGTATGAATTCATGAAAAAGCAGCTTTGCCTGTGGCCTTGTGGGCCCAAGCTCAGGCCAGAGCTACATACTGGCGGTTGTGATGAAATGCTGGTTGGATTTACTGAAGCAGGCAGAGGCAGGGGAATCTGGAGTTTGAGGCCAGCCTAGGAGGCTTGCTAAGGAGAAGCTTTGGCCAGGGACAAACTGCAAATGGAGGCAGTGGGACCATGGAGACAGCGGCTGCTGCTTTGATTTGCTGGCTGCTACTCATCATTTTGAAGACTGTGGTGATGCTACTACCTGGGACAAAGGGTTTACTGCTGCTTGTTCAGAGAATTGCAAGGAACATCGTGTTACAAGAAAGCATCGGCAAAGGTCAGTTTGGAAAAGTTTGGCAAGACAAATGGTGGGGATAAGTTGCTGTGAAGATATTCTCTTCTGGGGAAGAACATTCATGTTTCCAAGAGACAGACATTTATCAGACTGTGATTGCTCCAAACCACACACACACAAAAAAAAAAAGTCTGCAGGGAACCATGACCACACCTAACATTGAAATCTTCAAAAAGATGACAGAATCCCACAACAACGATTCCACATGGACTATGATAAAGCCATTAAGCTGATTAACACCAAGGAAAGATTTACTTTGGACTACAAACTGGTCAGGACAATTTTGAGTTGGCTAGCTGAGATGATCCAGCCTGACAGACTACTTGAACAAGGATTTGAAACAAACCCTACACTTTCCATTTTCCCAATATGCAGAGACTGAACAAATGATATAGGACTTGACAAATAACCCAAAAATTTTCTTTCAGGATCCCGAAAAGATGGAAGTAATTTTAAGAATACGACTCCCACATTCCCGAGATGTGGGATGGGAGGTATCCAGTCGTTTAATGAGTTTTGGATATTGTCATTGTTTACAATGGTTGATTACAAGTTGTTAATTGTTAATGGTCAGGAAAAAGCTGAACGTGGAGATTGAATTCAGAGGTTTTGTTTTAAAAAATGCAAAAGAAAAGAGAGAATATAGATATGAGGTAGATATGAATCTACTCTGAAAGAAAGGATAAAGAATAATAGGATAAATTGGTAGATCACTGAATCTACTGTAAAAAGAAATAGAGGAAGATATAAAAATGATAAAAGGTAGACTACTGAATCTATTATGACATGAAAAAAGATATAATATGGACATGATAAAATATAAAGGCCAATTATTGAATCTAGATTTAAAAAGGAACTACTTGTTTCACATAGGATATGTAATGAAAATTTTTTGTCTGAGTTTATTAAATGTTACTGGACTGGACATTGTCAATATATATATATATATATAATGGAGTTTTTAATCAGAATCTGTCAAATTATAGTGGACTAGACATTGTTAATGTAACTCTTGACAGTGTATAATGTATATACTTATTGGATAGTTTTTCTGGTATTAGAAATAAACTTTTTTAATTTTAGACAAAAAAAAGGGGAAATGTGGTGGTATTGTGTTCCCCAAATATTGTGCACCCTAATAAATTTATCTGGGGTCAGAGAACAGACAACCACTAGATACAGAGGCTAGAAAATGGTGACACTCATGCCTTTAATCATAGCATTTCAGAGACAGAAATCCCTCTGGATCTCTGTGAGTTCAAGGCCACATTGGAAACAGCCAGACATGATGACACACACTTTTAATCCCAAGAAATGAGCCTTTAATCCCAGGGAGTGATGGCAGAAAGAGAAAGATATATAAGATGTGAAGACCAGAAACTGGAAGCATTTTGGCTGGTTAAGCTTTCAGGCTTTTGAGCAGCAGTTCAGCTGAGAGCCATTGGGATGACTCTGAAGCTTCCAGTCTGAGGAAACAGGATCAGCTAAGGAATTGGCAAGGTGAGATCGTTGTGGTGAGCAAGGTGAGATTCTGTTTCTCTGATCATCCAGCTTTCACCCCAATAACTGGTCTCAGGTTTGTTTGTATTAATAAGAACTTTTAAGATTCCTACTACACTGAGTTTTCTGTATAGAAACAGCCTAAGAAATTATGTCCTCTACGTTTTATCAATCAATAATGGTATTAAGAACCCCAGATTGCCTTCATTTGCTTTTTTTCTACATTAAATACACACAACAGTTTAGTAAGTTAGAATGTTCCCCCTTTATACATAATTTTTTATTGATTATTTAGGAATTTCACATCATGCACCACAATCCCATTCATCTCCTAATTCATCTGTATCTGCCCTTTTCCCTTGTACTTCTCCTTCACCAAAGAAAAACTTAAAAATAAATAATAAAAAAGAAAAATGAAAATAAAAATAATTAATTAAAACAAATAAAAAAAAAGCAAACCCCCCCAAAAAAAAACACTTTGCCCCTCCATTTTTCCCACCTCTCTATTGCCTCTTCATTTGTCCTAGTGGCATTGGAAACTATGGTGTATTGTGTTGTATATTTTTGACCAGTTTTACTTGCAAATGTTCATTGTGTAGTGTGCTGTTGGTCATGTTCAAGGCCTCTTGGCTTCTAGTACACTAACAATACTGGACCCTCATGGAAACTCCTCTAAGATATAGTGCTGTTGCCCTGATTCATGGTTCTGCACAGCCATTCCCCACATCTACTCTAGCAGGTGATAGGTGGCGTAAGTGTTGGGAGTGCCATCTCAAAGCCCTGGAGTTATGCCTGGGGATGCTGGGACTATTCCCCTTAGGTGAGGGGCAGAGCCAGGGGTAGAATGCCAAGTGCCTGTATACATTTGTTAACACAATTCTATTTTCATATGATAGTTTACTTTTTAAAATGTACAAACAAACATGAAGAAAGTAAAGTGAAAATTACATCATTCAGAATAGCTACTATTGACCTTTCAGGTTACCTCCAGATGAATATGTGTTGCAATTATATTGACTTGTGGGAGTCCCAAAGTAGAAGTTTGTTTTAATTTTATTTCTCTTTATTGTTTTGTACCAGATCCCAAGGAGGAAAATATTGAAAAAGAGGTTTCTATATGTGTTAGGTTTTCAGCTATCCCTGCTTCTGCTTCTAGCTCTAGCTTCTCCTGATCTTGTCCTTTATGATTTCTTTCTATTTTACATATATGAGTGTTTTGCCTACACATGTGTCTCTTTATCACATGAATGCGTAGTACCCAGAGAAGCCAGAAGAGGATGTTGGATCTTTTGGGACTGGAGTAACAGACAGTTGTGAGTCACCATCTAAGTATGGGAAACCAAGTCCAGAGTCCACTGGAAATTAAGAAGTTGATCTAGCTGGCCTGTTTTTGTCACTATTCTATTGCTGTGAAGGGATACCATGACCAAGGCAATTCTTATAAAATAAATCATCTCGGGAGGCAGAGCCAGGTGGATCTCTGTGAGTTCAAGGCCAGCCTGGGCTACCAAGTGAGTTCCAGGAAAGGCACAAAGCTACACAGGGAAACCCTGTCTGGAAAAAAAAAAAAAACAAAAAAATCATTTAATTTGTAGCTTGCTTACAGTTTCAGAAGTTTATTCCATTATCATAAGGGCAGGGAGCATGGTGGCACACAAGCAGTCATGGTGATGGAGAAATAGCTGAGAGCTACATCCTGATCCATGGTATTAGAGAAGTAGCTGAGGCAGTGGATGGTAGAGTGGGGGCAGAAAGAGTGAGTGAGAGAGAGAGAGAGAGAGAGAGAGAGAGAGAGAGAGAGAGAGAGAGAGAGAGACTGGGCCTGATGTGGAGTTTTGAAACCTTAAAGCCCACCCCAATGATATACCTCCTCCAACAAGTACATACCTACTCCAACAAGGTCACTGCTCTTAATGGTTTCAGTCCATCAACTGATGATTAAACATGCATATATATGAGCATGTGTGGGTATTCCCATTCAAATCACCACATGACACAGAAGTATCAGCCAAATAAATCCTTTCTTCCCAAAGCTGATTTTGGTAATGGTGTTTATCTTACAAACCAGAACACCAAATCTATCCCAACTCAGGATTAATTTTAGAAGCCTTTGCTTCTTGACATCTTACAAACATTAATTTTTAAGCTCTTTTCTTTTTTATTTATTATATTTGTGTTTTAATTTTACACATCAGCCATGGGTTCCCCTGTTCTACCCCCTCCTGCCCCCTCCCCCACCTTCCCCCCAGCCCCTCCCCTCCATTCCCATCTCCTCCAGGGCCAAGACTCCACTGGGGATTCATTTAAACCTGGTGGATTCAGTATAGGCAGGTTCAGTCCCCTCCTTCCAGGCTGAGCAAAGTGTCCCTGCATAACCCCAGGGTTCCAAACAGCCAGCTAATGCACTAAGGACAGGTCCGGATCCCACTACCTGGGTGCCTCCCAAACAGTTCCAGCTATTCAATTTCTCACTTTTCCAGAGGGCCTGATCCACCTGGGGACTCCACAGCATTTAGTTCATAATTCAAAGAAAGCATCTTCAACAAAGTCTTTGTTTAATTAATCCTTTGTATTGTTCTCTTTATTTCTATTTTATTGATTTCAGCAATCAATTTGATAATTTCCTGGCATCTGTTCCTCCTGGGAGACTTTGCTTCTTCCTGTTCAAGACCTTTCAGGTGTCCTGTCAAGTCACTAGTGTGAGATTTCTCCAACTTCTTTATGTGGGCATTTAGTGCTATGAATTTCTCTCTTAGCACTGCTTTCATAGTGTCCCATAAGTTTGGGTATGTGGTATATTCACTTTCATTGATCTCTAGGAAGTCTGCAATTTCTTTCTTTATTTCTTCCTTAACCCATTGGTGATTCAGTTGAGCATTATTCAGTTTCCATGAGATTATAGGATTTCTGTAGTTTTTTTGTTGTTGAAATCTCACTTGAAACCATGGTGATCCGATAGAACAAAGGAGGTTATTCCAATTGTTTTGTATCTGTTGAGATTTGCTTTGTGGCCAAGTATGTGGTCGATTTTAGAGAAGGTGACATAGGGTGCTGAGAAGAAGGTATATTCTTTTTTGTTCGGGTGGAATGTTCTGTAGATATCGATTAAGTCCATTTGAGTCATAACATCAGTTAAATCCATTATTTCTCTGTTAAATTTCAATTTGGCCAATCTGTACAGAGGTGAAAGTGGGGTGATGAAGTCTCCCACTATTAATGTGTGCTGATTTATATGTGATTTAAGCTTTAGTAATGTTTCTTTTATATATGTGGGTGCCCTTGTGTTTGGGGCATAAATGTTCAGAATTGAAACTTCATCTTGGTGGATCTTTCCTGCAATGAGTATGTAATGTCCTTCATCACCTCTTTTGATTCATTTTAGTTTGAAGTCTATTTTGCTGGATATTAGGATGGCTACACCAGCTTGCTTCTTAAGACCATTTGATTGGAAAGTCTTTTCCCAGCCTTTTATTCTTAGGAGGTGTCTATCTTTGAATTTGAGGTGTGTTTCTTGTATGCAGCAGAAAGATGGATCCTGTTTTCGTATCCATTCTGTTAGTCTGTGTCTTTTTATAGGTGAATTAAGTCCATTGATATTAAGAGATATTAATGACCAGTGATTGTTCATTCCTGTTATTATTTTTTTTATTTTTTGGTGGTAGTGTGTGTGTACTTCTCTTTTTTGGGGTTTACTGCTGTGGTGTTATCTATCGCCTGTGTTTTCATGTGTGTATCTGACTTCCTTAGGTTGGAATTTTTCTTCTAGTGCCTTCTGTAGTGCTGGATTTGTGGATAGGTATTATTTAACTCTGGTTTTGTCTTGGAAGGTCTTGTTCACTCCATCTATGATGATTGAAAGTTTTGCTGGGTATATTAGTCTAGGATGGCATCCATGGTCTCTTAGTGTCTGCTTTATATCTGTCCAGGTCCTTCTGGCTTTCAAAGTCTTTATTGAGAAATCAGGTGTTATTCTGATGGGTTTGCCTTTATAAGTCACTTGGCCTTTTTCCTTTGCTGCCCTTAATATTCTTTCTTTATTCTGTATGTTTAGTTGTTAATTATTATGTGGCAATGGGACTTTTTGGGGGGGGTCTAGTCTGTTTGGTGTTCTATAGGCTTCTTGTATCTTCATAGGCATTTCCTTTAAGTTGGGAAAGTTTTCATCTATGATCTTGTTAAATATATTTTCTGTGCCTTTCAGTTGGTATTCTTCTCCTTCCTCTATCCCTATTATTGGTAGGTTTGGCCTTTTCATGGTGTCCTAAATTTCTTGGACATTTTGGGTCATGACTTTGTTGGCTTTAGTGTTTTCTTTGACTGATGAATCTATTTCTTCTACCGTATCTTCAACACCAGAGACCCTCTCTTTCATCTCTTGCATTCTGTTGGTTATACCTGCCTCTGAAGTTCCTGTTTGTTTACTCAAATTTTCTATTTCCAGCATTCCTTCTGCTAGTGTCTTCTTCATTTTTTCTATTTCCCTCTTCTGGTCTTGGACTGTTTCCCTCATCTGTTTCGTTGCTTTTTCATGATTTTCTTTCAGGGACTTATTGTTTTCTTCTGCTTAATTTGTCCTTTCCTCTAGTTTTTTTTTTCTTTTTTTTTTTAGCGTTCTTCCCATTTTTTGTTTGTCTGTTCCTCCACTTTATTTTTGATTTCTTCTATATAAGGTTCTAGCCTCTTCATGATGTTACTTATAAGGTTGTTTTCTTCTGCTTCTTCCATTCTGTGATTTTCAGGTCTAGCTTTTCGAGAAGGGCTAGGTTCTGGTGATGCTGTATTGCTCTTTATTTTTGTTGTATGTGCTTCTGCTTTGATGTCTGCCCATCTCCTTGTGGATTCATTCTTGGTCTTATCAGTGCACTTGGTCCAGACAGAGCTGACAGATTTAGGGAGCCTCTCTCTGGTCCAGATGGAAACTCTGGGCTGGATGGGAGCTCTGGTCCAGATGAGAGTCCTGGCTGGATGGGAGCTGGGGGCTGGACTCTGAGCCTCAGGAATTCCCTGGGGTCTCTTTATCTTGTCCAGATGGGAGCTCCTCTTGTCCAGATGGGAGTTCCAGGGCAGGATGGAAGCTCTGGTCCAGATGGGAGTTCTGGGGCGGATGGTAGCTGGGGGCTCTCTGGTCCAAATGGGAGTTCAGGGGCAGGATGGAAGCTCTGGTCCAGGTGGGAGTTCTGGGGCAGGATGGAAGCTCTTGTCCAGATGGGAGTTCAGGGGCAGATGGGAGCTGGGGGCTGGTCTCTGAGTCTTAGGAAGTGGCTGGGGTCTCAGGCAAATGGGTGTGGTGGCAGAGTGTGGAGATTGCAGGGTCTGCCTGCAGTCTTGGAAAAGGGCCTGGCAAATGGCTGGAAACTGGGGCCAAGTTTGGCAGATCTTCCGCCGAATGCCTGGAGCCCAGGAGTGGGGCCTAGAGGCTGGTGCCTCTCTGACTATAACCCCAGGCACTCACCTCTGGTCCAGATAGGAGTTCTGAGGCAGGATAGAAGCTGAGGGCTGGTTTCTATGTCTCCAGAAGTGGCTGGGGTCTCTGGCAGATGGGTGTGGAGTCAGGGCATGGAGGTTGTAGGGTCCATGGAGGGTCTTGGAGAGGGGGAACCTTCCAGGTGGGGATGGGGAGGTCCTGCTCTATGGCCAGAACCTGGGGCCCAGTTGGGCAGGTCTTTCCCGGAATGGCTAGTGCCCAGGAGCAGGGCCTAGAGGCGGGTAGCAAACATTATTTTGATGTGGCAATTTTAAATGGATTAGGAAAATATGGGCTCTATATTATTTGAAATGTCAATTGATTTAAAAATGAAGCAAAAGATTTTGGCATATTTTTTAAAATGTCTTGAAACTTAAGCTAAACCCCCTATGTTTGTGCCCTTTACATGAATGCAGTGATTACTGCTCCCATGTCTTTAAAATTTGCAGGCTGACAAATGTATTAATATTACATTTGCACTAAGGACTGACCATCATATTGCATAACTGAAAGAAGAAAAGTAAAAGATAAACAAGCCAGTGTAGCCTGTCAACTAAAAAAAAATGTAGCAAAAGCTAAAAGAAAAAACATCAGTAGATTTTACTACCTTATCAGTAGTGGCAATGCTATAGGTAGACACTGAGAAGTAGTCTTCTATTATATGGGTGTTTGTTATCAATTAATATTGAACCTATGACAAGCTTTTCAGTGATTATTCTCTTTCCTTCTTTGTATATTAGGCCTTGTTTGTGAGACGCTACTTATTTTTTCATGACCATTTTATACCATCATAACCTCCTTTATGCCCATAGTATTTTAGGAGACTATATATCAAATAACAGGTTGTAAAGCTAAACAGAATCCCTCCTCTTAGTTCTATAGTATTATCAGAGTGTTGGACTTTCTAAAGGGATCAGTGCTCTTTGTCTTTTGGAGCATCTTCAACCTCTGCCTAGAGGGTTTATGCAAAAAATTTGTCTTCTAGAAAGGGATTAACAGAACCATACAAACCAGCATAGTAAGAAGTTAAGACTGCTACAGTAAAATATTTCATCTATCTATCCATCCATCTATCCACCCATCCATTCATCCATCTATCCATCCATCCATCCAGCATTACCTGTTCTTTACTATGTTGTGTGAAAGAGACAAGTGTATGACCAGTGGCGATACTATGTCTAATAGAGGTTCACCAGGATTCTGTGATAACTCAACCAAGGAGAGACACAGCAACAAGGTTACTCTGACTCTTTCTCATTCTTAAATATTGGAATCCCATTCATTGCTAAAGATTGATCAGGACAGGGATCCTAGGAGACTATACCATAGCATAGAAATGTACAAAAGACTGGCCCACCCTAAAAATAAACATGTTCTATTTATGAAGTCATTTACAGATGCCCAAGAGGTAGAAGAGTAAATCAGTTATGTTGTAGACTGAAAACATACATTAGACATTAGGTAATCTTGCTGAGACAGAATGCGATCTTTTTTCAACTGTCTTTCACTGTGACCCTGTATAAATTCTATATGAAGTATCACTGCCTAGGGGACCAGCCTTTGGCAGTAAAGTGTTCAAAGGGAATCCATAGAGTCTGTGTGTATTATGATTTGTTTTATCTGAGGAGGTCAAGGAAAGACAATCATACACTATCTAGATGGTTTCCTTCAGACTTTTTCTTAATTCTTCTTTTGCATTGTCTATTTTCCTAGTGATTTCCTTATCTTATTTGTGATGTTTTCTTTCTAACTCTATCTTTATTCTTGATGTTTCCTTTCTAGTTCCTTTTAATGTTCTCATTCCTGATGTTTTCCTTCTAACTCTCTAATTCTTGATGTTTTCCTTCTAACTCATTTAACTCTATCTTTATTCTTTCCCATATAGTTTATATACCCTAGCAAAATCTTTCAGGCAATATGAAAATTGTAATATGGCTACTTTCTGTTTTTCAAGTGAATGAGTACAAGAAAAAACAGCATAATTTCTGTATCGCTTAACATGATTAAACATTTTACATATTATAGGTGAAAAACAAATTATACCAAGAACCCACATACATTCATACCCATGCAACTTGTTATAGATTAACAGAGTATAACTAAGCAAGATATTCTTTTACTGGCAGACTGCATTTTGCAGTTACAAAGATAGGACCAACCACTTTATTACTTATCTCAAAAGGTAATCTTATAAGAAATCTTAAAAGAATCACAAATCTAAAATTAAATATATGGAAATGAATCAGTCAGTTCTACTTTAAATCTTTGGGGTGCATAGCTACTCATTGATAGCTGTTTTATATCAGGAGATTGAGGACATAAATAGGAATAAGGAATTAATCATCACCTTTGTTCATCAACCAATCCTAGCAAGAAAGGTACATCAGCTAATGATAATTATGCTACTTTGTTTTTGTTCCCTGTCCTTGAAGAGTTCCTTACTCGACTATGCACCTTTCTAAAACTTTAGATTCTCTTCTTGAGTTTTCACCTCAAAGCTATTTTTAAAAAACACCTTAATCTAATTTGAAGTTATTTTCAAAGCTTTGTTTCAGCTTTGATGCACTCCAAAACACATCTCTCAACATTAGGATTAAAATAATTTAAACTACATTTATCATGGTCTGTTATTCCTTGTTCTCCCTTTCGGTTCTTGATCCATCTGGGATCTCCAGCTCCCCTAAGCTCTCTTTCCCTCGAACCTTGCCCTTCATTACTCCCACTGTCATTGAGGTTGTTCATGTAGATCTCAACCATTTTTCTGTCATTGGGCGATCCCTGTGTCTTTTCTAGGGTCCTGTTTTAAATCCACAATGACAGATCCACTGTAGATTACTGGCAATGGTCGAGAAAAAGCCTGATCTGACCTAGTCTGGTGATCAGATAGCCAAACACCCTAACAGTCATGCTGGAACTCTCATCCAATACCTGATGGAAGTGGATGCAGAGATCCTTGGCCAGGACCCAGGTGGAGCTCCAGGAGTCCAATTGTCAAGAAAGAGGAGGGACTGTAAGAGCGTGAATTGTTGAGACCAAGATTGGAAAAGCACAAGGACAAATAGCCAAACTAATGGAAACACATCAATTATGAACCAAAGGCTGTGGAGCCCCCAACAGGATCAGGCCCTCTGGATAAGTGAGACATTTGAATAGCTTGAACTGTTTGGGAGGCACCCAGGCAGTGGGACCTGGACCTATCCTTAGTGCATAAGCTGGCTGTTTGGAACTTTGGGCTTACACAGGGACACTTTGCTCAGCCTGGAAGGAGGGGACTGGACCAGCCTGTACTGAATCCATCAGGTTGAATTGAATCCCTAGGGGAGTCTTGGCCCTGGAGGAAATGGGAATGGAGGGTAGAGGCTGGGGGAAAGGTGAGGGTGGTGCGGGAATGGGGAGGACAGGGAAACTCATGGCTGATGTGTAAAATTAAAACACAAATATAATAAATAAATAAATAAATAAATAAATAAATAAATAAATAAATAAATAAAAATAATTTAAACTAGCTGGGATACTGGGACTCAGTTGTTTTTCTTAATCATTAACCTAAGCCACAGTCTATGTGGCTCCACAATAGAAACTCCCTCACATGCTCTAGCTGTGTGACACTACCTTGTTTTATTTTTTATCATCAAAACTCTATTTAAACTAACATTATTATTATCAATTAGACAATAATGCTTAGGAATAAATTATCTTCATTATCCACAGGTAAAAATGCCTAGGAGAATGGGATGTTTCCATGAGATAAACACACTACATTACAGGCAGTGGGGATCTCCCCACACCCATTCACACCATACCAGATACCAGATACCAGAGAAAGAAGGCAGCAGCAAACATGTTTGGGCACAACAGAAGGAAATGACATGGAGTCTGTGGTCTCAGGGCCTTGCCTCTCTGAGATTCACCCATCAGGGATTCATCCCATGGTGAGCTAACACCCTTAAGTCAACTGCCATCTGCTGCTCTTCTGACATGGCCACTGGCAATGAAGTTTTCCTGGTCCACACTCACAGAGACCAGTAATCATTGAAAATTGTTGCTAGCAGAACATGCACTGCTCCTTATAAACTCTTATTCTTCTTCTACTACCTAGCTTACATGACAGTGTTGTAAGGAAGCTTCCCTTGAACTCTGTGTGAGCCCTCACAGAGCACTATGCAATAATTTTTATATTACTTTTTACATAACAGGTACTAAAAATTATGTTTGCCTGCCCTTTTCACAACTCTATTTCAAATCACAATACACTGTGTGTCCCCTACATGTTTGAAGAAACATTTTTGAATGGGCAAAAAAATAGTCTACATTTAACACACTGAAGTGCCATATGGTATATAGGTACAATCTTGAACATATAACTTTAAAAAAGGAATTATTTTAGTTTGAGGAGTGGATGAAAGTAACACAATCAAAACTTTTATAACAATATATTTAACTGTCAAGTACCATGTTTACAGCTTTTGACTTTCTACTCTATCTTTTGAAAGCCAGGGTCATTTTTCAGGTTTCTTGTTTACAAGCATTTTGATTTTGTTTTATTTTACTTTTTTTTCCCTTTCTATTATTTTCATTAATAACAAATACTTTAATATGATGCTACTATAAAAGTGAGCTATATTAGATCTGCTGGAATCTCTCAGGCTCTCAAAGCATGGGCATTACATATTCAAAACAGGACCCAATATTTCAGAGCTTCATATTCTACTATAATTATATGGTTCAATGCAAGTGATTATATCTCTTCTTCAGTAATGGGCTGAAAAGTTTTGGTTTGCTGGTTCTCTCATAATTTACTGCCTAGGTATAATAGGCCAGTCTTGCAGAAAAAAAGATGATAAATGATGCTGGCTAGGATTCACAGATTTATTAAATTTCTATCAAACAGTGCAACAAAAAAAATCTGCTTAAGTTAGAAATGGGCTCAAATTTTTTAATCAAAATTCATGAGTCCTGATTCTTGGTTCAGTAGGTCCAAGGAAGGCTTGAATTGAAGACTGATTAAAGAAAATAAAAGGCTTATTTGAAGTAATTTTTCAATGACGGCTTTTAATTGGATGTTAAATCAAATTCTTATCTGCCTTTCTGCAGATAGCACTCTATATAATATACCGTTAGTGGCACCACCACTGTAACGGATACACTGAATAACAAGTGACTTCTCACTTTATACTAAGAAGGGAAAAGGCTTGTTGTCTGCCTGTCTGAATTAAGTATGTAAATTAATGTTTAAGTATATGAATATAATATGATTTACAAAAAGCTTAGAGTGTTGTTGGGGAAAATACTAAATTTTTAAAAATTTCCCCCTCAAGGTTAACAAGTGCTCAATAACCTTTACCAGTTGGGTGAGGATGTGAGTGTGTTGGTATGGCATCTACGTGTATATTTTGCTACTGAGCTTGGCTAAAAGCTTAAATACTCAGAAGAGCCAATAATACTGCGGCATTCTCTAATGTCCCTTTCTGCCACCCATGAATGTCAGCCCATAAAAGCAATTTCATTAACATTTCCTCATTTTCCAATTTAAGCAATGAGTGTGGTACTAATATTCATGGGCACTTATCCCTCCTTTGTAGAACATATGGAACATCCCTTGCTTCAGGCAGGACCTATCATGATTTTGGAGGTCACAGAAAGCACTCCAGTGAGAAAATGAAAACATCATTGGGAAAAAAGTGTGCAATCCTGGAAAAGTGCTTACTCTTTGCAGGCCAGAGTGGGGAGAAGATGGAACAAATTAATCTTTCACAGCAAACTGAGATGAGGGTGGTTTGCAAGAGTTAATGGAACTTAGATTAAATGCTAAGTTAATTCCCAGGATAGTGTTTACCAGTTGAGAGAATGAAGTTTGCATAGAATGGTTTTCTCATATACATTTTTAATGGTAGATCTCAAGTAGACAGCTCATTAATTTCAAGATTCTTTATTGCCAAGAATAATATCCTTTAAGCTTGGGAAATGGTTCTCCCATTTTGGTTATACCTGCCAGAGGAACTATAAAATCTGTACTTGCCAGAATTTTAAGAGGAGAGACCTCATTTACACAGCTCAGATCCCAATATACCTCCATGTCTTTGTTTCCCTAAGTAGAAATGCTGCTGTGTTGGCTTTTGACTTCTATGCTTACTTAGAATATAGTCATTTCATTCATTGAGCTTTACTCAAACTAATGAAACTCATATTGACTTTTCAGTTTGCCTTCTAAAAACCATTTTTATTTGCTGACAGTTTCATAAATATACATAACATTTTTATCATATTCACCCATATATTGTTCTCCCTAATCTTTTTCTCACTGCCATTAAACACCTTCTCCAAAAGTCCCCCTTCTTTCAGATTTTTACTACATATTTTCTGAACCCTTTGTAGAGTACACACCTAAATCAACAAATTTAAACTTTATTAATAATAAAACTCACATCTACTATAAAGAAAATAATTCTTCAGTTCAAGATGGCTAGTTTATACTACTGGTAAGAATGGTGTATGGTGAGTGCTGGAGCAACTGGGTGGTAGCATAAATCCTCATGTATAGAAGTGGTCAATCAGGTGCTGCAGTCTCCATTGGATAGACCAGAGGTACTCTAATAAAGTATGGTGATTATTCCTGACTCCTCATATGGCAAGTAAAGTAGTTAGCATTGCAATGAGGCAAATGAGGCTCAAGAATACCACCTAATGAATGACATACCAATGAAGGCATCACGTGGATTTCAAGCAAGGGTCTTTCCCCTTCCTACCTTCACCACTGCTGCTGCTTCTCTCTAAATTTCCAGTATTTTTCCACTATCACATTAAATACCTACATCTTAACATTGGTCCATGAACCTCCTAAGCAATAATTCTTTGTCAGACTGACTTCATCTTTCTTGAATTCCTTTGGAAGACATAGCATGTGACACTATTCATTTTAAAGATCTTTCCATGGCACTGAATTCTGTCAGCACATATACTCCCCCCCACTTGATCTTCATTGTGATGTGTCTTTCTCTCCTGCTCCCATCATAAAGGATCAGTTTTTCAGTATTTTAAACTTTGTCCTTGTCAGTCATCAGATTTATTCATTCTCAAAGATCCAGTCACTTAACCAGACATTTCAACTTATACTATTTTCTTCTAGAATGCCTTCTTGCACATCTAGCTGTCCTCTCTGCCAGATTTTGACGGAAAACTGAATTCTATAAAGTATTTGCTAGGTAAACTCAGTATATCCAATGAACATTTATAAGTCTCAATTTCCTCATTTGTAACCAGGAAATAATTACAGTTTCTTATTGGGTGGTTTTAAGAGTTAAAAAATAGTAAAGAAAGAAGCATAGAATCTGGCACACAATATACACTAAGCAGTAGTGGCTGGTCTTACTGTTAGGTCACATGTCACAAGATTTCTTGCACTGTCATTCTTAATGGCTCATTAGAGTGCCAATGAGCAGCTAGAAACTGCATATCTATCAAGCTGACACAATAAAAAAGGCATGCTATCAACTTCTCATTTGATGGCAAATACAGTGGTTTGTTTTCATTCTGTGAGCTGAACGTAACAATTTTTGCCTTTTTCCAAATATTTCAACTTATAAAAGTACATTTAAAAGCACATAAAGATACCAGTGTTTGCAACACAGTGTAATAATTCCTTACCTATATTATGTAACGTTTCAAGGAAAGAGCCAGTTTCTCTAGGGAACTGTTAGTCATACAAAAACTGAGGTGAGGTTATTGACTTGATTTAACAACTTTCTTGGCTAGTTCATGATGCTGAGTATGGGCTGCTATGGTCAGGGAAAATGAAATTAAAAAACTATCTAGTTAAATAGCTTCATTCTGGTGTGTGTGTGTGTGTGTGTGTGTGTGTGTGTGTGTGTGTGTGTACTAAAATGTGCATATGTATATGTTCTTTCCTTCATTCTAGGCCATTCCAGAGCAGCATGGAATTATCAGATTACATAAATTAATTATGAACAATTTTATAACATCCTGCTGACCACGGCAAAGAACATGTGGGTTGGATGGCATTCCTAGAGTCAAAAGTGTGCCAGGCGGTGGTGGTGCATGCCTTTAATCCCAGCACTATGCAGGCAGAGGCAGGCAAATCTTTGTGAGTTCAAGGCCAGCCTGGTCTATAGAGCAAGATCCAGGAAAGGCACAAAGATACACAGAGAAACCTTGCCTCAAAAAACCAAAACCAAACCAAACCAAAACAAAAGTGCATTAAGCCTAAGATATACTGAATAGTCTCTGATAGAGATTGTGTTCTTGGGATATCTACCTTGATTATCATCTGTGTATTGGTAAGATTAGGGATTATTTTATTATAGAACACACCTTATCCTGGGCGGCCAAATATAAGGTGCTAAAAAGTGGTAATACTGGCTTGGTGGTGATAGTGCATGCCTTTAGTCCCAGCCCTTGGGAGGCAGAGGCAGGCTAATCTCTGTGAGTTCTGGGCCAGCCTGGTCTGCAGAGGTAGTTCTAGGACTACCCTAAATAGAAAAAATGAAACCCTGTCTCAAAAAAGGAAAAAGAAAGTTTTTGTTTTTGTTTTTGTTTTTGCTTTTTGTTTTTTTAAAAAGGAGCACTGGGCTGGCAAAATGGTTCAGGTGATTATAGATGCTTCCCACCTAGCCTGAAAACTTGAGTTCGATTCCAGAAACCTGCATTGTAAAAAAAAGATACCAGCCCTGTGAGCTCTCCTCTAATCTATATGTGCATGCCCTCAAACACATAACAACTCTCTCTCTCTCTCTCTCTCTCTCTCTCTCTCTCTCTCTCTCTCTCTCACACACACACACACACACACACACACACACACACACACACACACACACAGAGTGAGAGTGAGAGAGAGAGAGAAAGAGAGAGAGATCAATAAATGTAATTTTAATGGAGGTATTGAAATAACTCACATTTCTTAACTTGCTTCCTAAATAATCTAGCTGTCTCCTTCTACTGACAGAGCCTGTTTGTTCAGTCTCAATGCAAGTTATCTTAGTATATTTAAGCTATTATAACTACGTATCATAAAATGTAGTTTATAGCAGTTCAAACAGTTCAAGAGGCTGGAATGTCCAGTTTGTAGTGTGGGGAGACTTGATGTGTGGTAAGGGCTACATTCCTTATTGAAAGTTAGAGACATCTCACTGTCTTCTTACATAATAGAAGAGACAAGGCAGATTTACAGGCTATTTTCTATCATCAGTAGCCTCATGAACTAATAATCACCTTTTAATGGCCCCACTCCCTATGTATAGCACCTCTGATATGATCATATTGAACATATAAATTTGTGGGTAAAAACATTTCAATCATAACACATCTGCTATTTCCACTGTCAGAAATATCATACTCTTTCTTTTCTCTTCTAATTATTTGCTATATCTACTTCTGACAACATAGCAAACCAATTATTATGTGTTTTTTTTAAATATTGCCTCCATCCACTGTTAGAGTTTTTGCTTACTCTCTCAGTGCTTACAGAAAGAAGAGAGGAAGTGAAGATGAGACAGAAAAGGAGCAAGTTAGCCAAATCCCTGGGGAACCACACATGTCAATAATGGTCCAACTATGCAGTTTGCACATTTATCTGTATTCTTGAATAGCACTCCAAATTTAAAGTTTGGATTTCAAATAAAAGAATGTCATGGTCACATTAGTATTGAATGAGCCCCAACACATCCCTCATTTAATTATTCTCTGAGAAAATCTAAGTAGCAATGTAAGAACATATCCCTTTTGGGGTATTGGCTGTTTTTTTAAATTTAGCCTTTGTGGCAGATAATGCCATCGCTTCAGTATGGCAGCATTATGTGGTCAAGATCTTAGTGAATGTTGGCAGAAATTCATGATTTCTTTGAACTGCATTGAAAAATATATATTACTTGCACAGATATGTTTCTAATTATAGCTTTGGTATTATACTATTTTAATTGTCTTCTCAAGTATGCCATTTGATATTCTTCCAGGAATTTCACAATGATTACTTTGTTAACTAGAAACAATTTTAGACATCAATTACATTTCTTAAAATGCCATCTTAACAATATTAAATCCCTCAAAAAGTCACACTACAGCTTATCCTCCCCCTTTCCTGGGACATACCATCCCCCTGTACATGGATGCTGAAGTCAAGGTAGAGTGAACTTGAGCAGCCATTTGTAAGGCTTACTGCTTTGTAAGCTCTGTGTAAGAACTTTGGATGATATGATGATGTAGCTGTCTGTGGGAAAGGAAAAGGGATTAAATTAAATGAAACCATACCAGAATTACTAAACTCCATATGTTTATTATATACATAATTTGTTGAGGGTTTTTTCTTATCTAAAATCCATGAAAGATTCTCTTTATTTCATGTGTCAGAAAAGTAGTTACCTCTAGGTGTTGATAATATGAGTTTAAATTCCTCTAAAGATTCTGTGAGTTGTAACTACTCTGATAGTTCTGAGGCTGTTTCTAAGTTTGTGGTTTTGGTGAGAAAATTATATACTATGAAGTAAATTTTAAATGCAGTTACACACACACACACACACACACACACACACACACACACACACACACACACGTGTGTGTGTGTGTGTGTGTGTGTGTGACTAGAGGAAACTTTTAAGGCAATAACCCAAATGGACTAGGGCAGATATTATGGCCTATCTGATTCTGTAACATATACATTTTGCCTTATATGCTTTGGTGCATCTTCATTTATCTCATACTTATTCTGACACATTTTTCATGTCATAGTGTGGTGGTATTGTGTTCTCCAAAATAATGTATACCTTAATAAACTTATCTGAGGTCAGAGACCGAACAGCCACAATATTAAACATAGAGGATAGGCAGTGGTAGCACACACCTTTAATCCTGGCATTCCAGAGGCAGAAATCCATCTGTTCAAGGATACAGCCAAGCATGGTGACTCATGCCTTTAATCCCAAGAAGTGAGCATTTAATCTCAAGGAGTGATAGCAGATAGCAGAAAGGTATATAAGGTGTGAAGACCAGAAACTAGAAGCTTTGGGCTGGTTAAGCCTTTAGGCTTTTGAGCAGCAGTTCAGCTGAGAGCCATTGGGATGAGGACACAGAAGCTTCCAGTCCAAGGAAACAGGATCAGCTGAGGAACTGGCAAGGTGAGCTATCTGTGGCTTGTTCTGCTTTTCTGATCTTCCAGCATTCACCCCAATACCTGGCTCAGAGTTCGATTTTACTAATAAGACTCTTCAAGATTCCTGCTACATCATAGTTTCTGATTTTTTTGGCTGGCAAAACACCCATATAACATCTTTTGAGGGGAGATGATGTTGCTATCGTTTCAATTTCCTGAAGTCGTTATGAATAGTCTGTATTTTACTGAGTATCAAAGGGCAAGTTTCATCTCTGGTTCTGACAAAATAAGTTGATGTTGAGTTGTCAGCAATTGTCTTTAACTGAAAAGTCCATCATAAATTTTAACAGGTAATAGGACATGATCATGATGTCTAATGTCATTCAGTTATCTCCACATTCCATAGAAGTCACTGCTACCTGTCATTTAGCCTTCTTAACAGCCTTTCATATCCATCTTCCTAAACAATGGTCTCCCAGTCTTATGGCATATATCTAATTAAAATATTCAAAATAAAAACTCAAATCTCCTTATATTTACACAATCTTCTTTTGCATATAATGGTACAATGTGATAAGTGTGAGTAGATTGCCTTGGATCAAGGTTTTATTGTATAGTAAATTTATTATTAATCATAAACCAGAAAAACAGAATGCACAAGTATAAGCTTCCAAAATCACCAAAACTTGGAATGCTATATTCTGAATCCTTTTTATATGAAAATTAAGTCTGATACACATTGATTATATAATATACCCTACTATGACATTGTAGTGGGTAGCTGTTCCAGCTTTGACCTGCAAGTACTACCCCTAGTGAGGCTTCTGGTAATTGCCATGCCTACCTATGACCTGCTCCTGGAGGGGGGCCAAGACGGGAGCCCTTAAGACCTGAGATCCATACTTGCTGCCCCTCTTGGTTCCTTGTGATCCTGCATGCTAGATGGCAGACTGAGTCAGAGTTTGCTAGAGAACCACCACTGGACTATACGTCACCTCTCCCAGGTCCTATAACAAACCACTTTACTGGCTGTAAGTTACCCCAAAATAAACCTCCTTTTCAACTATGTGGAGTTGCTTTGTTAAATCCCCACACTATGACGTATATAATATGCGACACACAAAAGTAGCCATGCTACATAACAGTTTTCTCTTCTTAATAACTGTCAATTAAACATTTAATTATCAGTAGTTGGATTGACTTGTTACAATTCCACATATCTATGAAGTATTTTTATATGATAAACAAGTTGTAGTTATAACAAAAACCATCAAGATTGTGCCTTTAGTCTTAGAAAGTCACAAATATATGTAATCATATATTGCACAATCTACATACCTGGATACCTTTACTCAGAACCAGAAGTTCAGAGCTACTCAATGTTTTTGTTGTTGTTGTTTTTTTTTATAAGTTTTGTATCTCTCAATATAAAATAAATCCTTTAAAAAACAGAATTTGGAATATCAGTGAAGAAGACTGGTAATCCCCAACTGGTAAATGATAGTGACAGTGGAAGAAAGCATAAAAAAGAAGGAAGATTTATTTACAAGATTTAAGGACCCAGCTACCACTTATTAACTCAAGTATTTGATATTAAACACAGATAATGCTGAGAATTATATCTTTGTTTTATTTCTTCTAGTAGTACTGCCTATTATCTCTCCCAATACCAGCAGGATAGCTCTGTTACAGCATCCATTCAGTGTTTGGGTACTGATTATATGTGCAGTGTTGAATAGAGTTGTATAAAGTGCTGGAAAATGTATCTTCTTAAGATTTACAGCCTTCTGTTTCCTGTTGATTGACTATTCAATTGAAATGTGATGTTAGAAACCATATGATAAATACTATCAATAACTCTTGCACTCCAGAAGTCTGACATCTATTAAGTAAGTTATCTAAATATACAAATAATTACAGTGAGATGAATATGAAGGCTCTTATCCATAACACCAATGTGGACTGTGGAAAAGTTGGATAAAAACATGGTCATGCCTATTGGAATCTTGTTCTCACAGAGGGCACTTTTTATATTAGTTGTGAAAATGATTGCATTTCTCATGCTTTAGTGGGTTTCAAAGTCAAAGAAATGAATAGTTGGGAATGTCCTTTCTATTTTGTTTACCATATTAGCATCAGGTTTACTGACACTACCAAATCCAATTAGTTCCTTCCATCTTATATCTCCAACCCTATCTTGATGATGATTGAAACTACTTTTATTATATTTGTTTCCAAATCCTTGTGAAATTTATACAGCTGATTGTTTTGTATGTAATTAAGATATTCAATTACTGGAAAGCATTATTACTAATATTTCTTAATCAGAGCCTTAACTCTAACCACTAATTTCTGGATCATGTTATGTCTTTTCCTCTCAAAAAAAACCAGAGTGGTTCATTTTCAGAATACACTAAATCACAAACTGAAGGGGTGGGGAGACAGGTTCTGTACTAAGTTGAAATCATGTATTTTCAGATATTTACCTGTATGTACCAAATAACCCCACCCCCTTAAAAATGTCATTGAATATGTCCAGATGCTCTTACATGAGATCTTAACATTACAGTGATACTATACTTCTTAGTTAGGATCACATGAAACTTTGAGCTCATCTAAAAAGGTTAGCTGTACTGTATATGAGATAACCTTTAAATAGAGTTGTCTTGGTTGAAGAAGGGAGCTGGCTAAAGTTGGATGAAGAACCATTAGCAAATTGATGCAGTGAACTGTGTTAATGATTTCACGTGGAACAGCTAAATATCCTGTCCTTTTTACTGGTAAAGTGTGAAAATTCTGAATTTGATGCTTTCAACATAAGAATATTTCATTTAATAATGGTCATTGGTATCACCTGTAATCAGCAAATAATCAACTTGTTTGAACAGAAAAAGGACAGTTTACAAATTAGCTTATTTCTCTGGTACCTTAATGATAACAAGTCTGAGTCTTCATTCACCGTGTCTGAATAATATAGGATCCCATCCAAGTATGCTAACCCAAATTATGGTTTGGGATTTAAAAAATAAAATAAAGGAAACATGTTTTTCAGGGAAACCTTCCTCACTCTGAGGATGAGTAGATGTACATGTCACAGAGTATTTATGTGACACAGTGGCATAAATATGACTGTTAAGATATAATTGAGGTGGTCACCAAACTAGACAAGCTACACATATACATAATGAGTGAATGACAAATGTTTAACTTTTGAATAGCTCGTTACTATGTTTAACCTATAGATCATTAGTCAGTGTAGGAATTAAGAAATGTCAGAGAACATCCAAACAACATAAAAGCACTGAGGAGTATGACTTTTGAAGTTTTGCTTTTTTGAAAATTTGAGTGTCATTTTGAAATGTTTGTTACAAAATATTTCCCTTATCTATTAACTAGCATTGGCTTTGGAATTTGAAAGAGGCCTTGGTAATGATAAACTTCATTACCATGAAGAAGCCATTCCTTTAGTTTGTAATGGCCCTTGAAAAATGTTTACATTTTTGGTTGTGAGCCTAGCCTTTAACGGCTGAGCCATCTCTCCAGCCCAAACATGGTATGTACTCACACATAGGAGGATAATAGATGTAAAACAAAGATGACTAGACTGCTATACAACTCCAAGGAGGCTGCCTAGAAAACAGGACCCTAGGAAAGACACAGGGATCACCCAATGACAGAGAAATGGATGAGATCTACATGAACAACCTGGACCACAGTGGGAGTAAGGTTTGAGGGAAAGAAAGCTTAGGGAAGCAGGAGATCCCAGCTGGATCAAGAACAGAAAGGGAGAACAAGGAATAACAGACCATGATAAATGAATACCACATGAGAACAGGAATAGGCAGAGTGCTGGAGAGGTCCCCTGAAATCCACCATGATACATCCTCTGTAGAGTGCTGGCAATGGTCAAGAGAAAGCCTCATCTCACCTAGTCTGGTGATCAGATGGCCAAACACCCTAAAGGTCTTGCTGTAACTCTCATCAAATAACAGATGGAAGTGGATGCAGAGATCCTCAGCCAGGCCCCAGGTGGAGTTCCAGGAGTCCAATTGTCAAGAAAGAGGAGGGACTGTAAGAGTGTGAATTGTTGAGACTAAGATTGGAAAGCACAGGGACAAATAGCCAAATGAATGGAAGCACATGAATTATGAATCAAAGGCTGTGGAGCCTCCAGCTGGATCAGGCCATCTGGATAAGTGAGCCAATTGAATAGCTTGAACTGTTTGGGAGGCATCCAGGCTGTGGGATCAGGACCTGTCCTTAGTGCATGAGCTGGCTGTTTGGAACCTTGGGCTTACACAGGGACACTTTGCTCAACCTGAAGGAGGGGACTGGACCTGCCTGTACTGAATCCACCAGGTTTAAATGAATCCCCAGGGGAGTTTTGTCCCTGGAGGAGATGGGAATAGAGAGGAGGGGATGGGGGGAAGGTGGGGGTGGGGCGGGAGGGAGGAGGACAGGGGAACCCATGGCTGATGTGTAAAATTAAAACACAAATATAATAATAATAATAATAATAATAATAATAATAATACAGAAAAATGTTTACTAAATCATAAACTACTCAGTTTTAAGAAAGTTCTTGCACTGTGCTTAATTATATTATTTTGTGATTTCTGAAAAATATTTTTATCCTTTCAAAATAAAAAAAAAAAAAATCAACCCAGCAAAACTCCAAGGGTTTTGCTTTACAAGAAATTTGTGAAGGAAGTTCAAGGATTTTTACTGAGCTATGGAAATTTAGCACGGTCATGAATGCCCAAAATATTCCAAAGAAGTAAAACATTTCATAATGGAATATTTGCTGACATAGTTCTCCCAAGTGACACTATTGCGACTACAAAAATGCCCTGTTAAGAGGACAGGGTTGATCCAAATCACAGCAGGAGAAGTGGGATGAAGACACCTTTCATTCTATATTGAAGATGGAAGGATCATTATGTTGTAGTTGGGATTATTTTGTGAATGGAAATGCTCCTGATCTCCCTATGCCCATCATAAGTAGATACAAGTAGTTTCAACAGGATCAATTGTGTGTCTCTTCACTTTACCAACATATTGTGATTATGAGAATGCCTGAACTGTATCTGGGAAACCTCAGCCACTTTCACCTTGGGATGAAAAATAATCATTGCCTGGACAAATGAATTCACTAATTTTGTCAACTTCTTGGTCTTGCTAAAAAAGAAACAGGAGAAATTGACTAATAGCAGTTGAAATGTCTCTGATATTTATTTAATATATATTTTTGATCCTTTTGCTTTGAGCCACAGTTAGAAAGGTTAGAGATTTGAAAAATTCACCTGAAAGAGCTTATTCGTTTTCTAACAAGTAAATCTGCCCCATAGCTATTTTTACAGTTTTGTAATAACAATCTTTTAAGTTAAAAAACAATAGACCAAAAAATAGTCCTTTGTTCATTTCCTTGTTCCAATATCCCTGCCATAGTGAGAATTTTCATCAGGTTGGAAGAATTCACTCCTAAGCTAAGGCCTACAATGCCAGTTTTAATAGATAAGCTACAGAACAAACTGTACTGTCAATTTCATGCTCGAACCTGGACTGACTCAGTGGTTAGGAGACAGTAAATGGACAAGCTTTAATAAGAAGAAGCTAAGTCACTAACTAAATTAGAAATGTTCTATGTGCAAAAGGGTGAAATGCTTCTCCATTTACTTAAACACTTGCAGAAATGTCAAAACATCCTAAGAAAAGATTATGTTGAATATTCTGTTGGCATGATAAATAGTTTATAAAGTTTTTCTCAAAATATCAAGCTATGTCTTTAGAACATATAAATTGGTTGAATTCATAATATTCCTTTAGTAGCCAAACTGACATTGAATATCACAACTACAGCTGTGAAACACTTTTGATGACCAAGAGAGGATTTAAGTGTCACTTGTCTGCATTAAACTTTTTCTATGTTGTCTATCTATAGCCTTAGAAGGAAAATGTGGAACAACCATAGTTTTAAACATAAGAGCGTTGTTTTTTGTCTCTGTTTCCTTATGTGTAAAATGAACTTTATGCCTTTATAATACTTCATGGATTTGCTGTGACTATCAGCAGCAATTTGGATGGATAAAATTGTGCATAGTTGTACCTGTGACAACAGTTGAAATATTTAGATATACCACATTTTTGAGTGATTACTAATTTTTACTATTATGAACTATTGTTTGATGTTTTATAGATAATAATTGGTTGAAAATTATTTGTATTTATGGCTTCATCCAGTGTGAGTATATGGTAGAAGTCATATAAAAACACAAAACTATTTTTAAGTGTGTAAATATAATGGTACATAAATAAACTGACATATAAAAATTAAAACAAATTCAAAACCTGCTTAATTATTTCACCCAGTTCAAAACATTCACAATCTAGTCTACCTATTTTCTATTCTAGTCTTCACATAGAATCAGCTACTTATAGAAAACTAAATCTTTACATTGAAGTCTCATTAAGTTGTTTTCAATAAACATTGGTAGAGCCAGGCACAAGGCTAGAAGCAAGGAACATACTCTCCTTGCACTCATGGGAAAGAAGCACAGTGCATAACCCTTCTGTTGTTGTTGTCTTATTGCTAGAATCATGTGTGCCATATGGCAGATCTTTGTGGGATTTAGGGATAGATGATGGATGTCAGAGTGAATTATTAGTGTATTATCAAAAAAATTAGTGATAACCGTTGTCTTAAAGTTTGAACAGCATTATTTCTAATCATCTTTGTGGTGATAATGGACCTCATAAGATTTTTGCTATCATGTTACTGCTTAAGCATGCATAATCTGCCATGTCATGTAGCATCCTATCATGAAGATCCAGAATGCCACATTCCCACAGATTTCTACCTGAGGTAAAGGGCTTGGTACCTATTTATGTCATACTGTATTCATATACTTTCTGAATCTCAGGAGTCTCTCTCAGAAGCCTCTTCTTGTCCTGACTGTTAGGAAACTGAGTGACCACTTTGTGACATGCCTGAACTGTTCAGACTTTATAAAATAGCACCTGGCTTGAACCTACCATCTTCATTTCTTCCATTTAATGTCTTCATGTTGTTATTAGTTGTTATATGTATTCTTTAACAGAACAAGATTGAGACCATAATCTATAAAAGTGTGTGTAGCACAAGATAACTGACCTTCACAGACCAGACTAATGAAGTTTTTACCACAACAAACTCCATGCATCCTTTGCTGAATTGTTTTATATTTAAATGTAAATGTACCATGGTCATTCTCAAAACAACACATTTTGACTTAAAATCATTTTGTTAATTGAAATTGTCAATGTGTCTTACAGGCAAATGATATATAGACTTGACAGTAATTTTTAGTAGAAACTGGTATATTATCGTTGTGTTGGACACTTAGGAAATATTTGTTGAACCAAATTGTATTTCACATTTGCAGCCTCTTCTGTTGTGGCAAAATTCACAATTGCCAAATTTTAGTCTCTGAGATATATGCTGAACATGTTTTTCAATTGTTAATCCTGGTTTAATAGTTTAGCTTTCGAAACGAATTCCTGGAATCAGTATTTATTTATGATGCCATATTCCATATACTTTCAACTTTGAAATTACTTGTGTTACCTTACTATTTTCTGCTTTTCACCTAAGCATCTTCATGAAATGACAAAGTCAGAAATTGAGAAGAGAAATGGGGCATGGCTATATAAGGATTATCATGTTTTCAGTCTGCAGAAAAAGAAATTCAGTTCCCAACTGATATATCTTTATTTTTGACACTGCTTACAAAATGGTATTAATTGAAATGTTTCATCAAAAGTTTCACCCTCCAAAAACAGAATTTACTCAGGGAATAAACTAGCAATGATGATGTTTTCCTGGGAGGAGAGTAATAAGAAAAATGACTTATAGAGGTTTCATTGGATAAAAGTTTATGCTTTAATATTCAAATGATAATTTACATTAATCTGTAGACTAGTCAGCTGAGAAATCCATTGGTATAGGCTTAATGAAAGTTGTAATAATGGTGCCAAAAAGAAATATTGTGGGGTTCTTTTAAGTGCCAAAGAAACTCTCCATTGTTGTGATAAAATACAGATGTGCTAAGAAAGAAACTTGCATAGTGAGCAGAAATAGAATATATAATTAGAACAAAGAAAGCTTAAATCAAATTAATCTTTATCTGACAGGAATAGTTACATTTACATCACTGAGTACAAAGTCATAGCCAAAATTGAAATTAGAAACAGATAATTATGATAAGAGAGGACACTTATGCTGACTCTTCTCATGTATAATTGGAAAGCATAAGAAATTTAATGCTTGTTCTAATTAGAATTAGCATTAAAACATGTGATGTAGCATGGATCTTAAAAGGTCTTATTAATAAAAACAAACTCAGAGCCAAGTATGGGGTGAACACTGAAAGTCAGAGAGACAGAACCAGCCACAGCTACCACACCTTGCCAGTTTGTTAGCTGATCCTGTTTCCCCAGACTGGAAACTTCTGTGTCCTCATCCAAATGGATCTCAGCTGAACTGCTACTAAAATCCTAGAAGCTTAATCAGCTCTGATTTCCTGGTTTTCCTTAAATTCCTTTCTGCCTCCTGCCATCACTTCCTGGGACCAGAGAACAGAATAGCCACTAGATGAGATATAGAGGCCAGACAGTGGTGGCACACATGCCTTTAATCCTATCACTTGGAGGCAAAGATCCATCTGGATCTCTGTGAGTTCAAGGCCACACTGGGAACAGAGCCAGGGCATGGTGGCAAACACCTTTAATCCCAGCACTTGAGATCTCATGTCTTGCTTGGGAAGGACACACACCTTTAATCTCAGGAAATGATGGCAGGAAGCAGAAAAGTATATAAGATATGAGGACAAGGAACTAGAGGCTTTTAAGCAGTTCAACTCAGGCCATCAGGGGTGAGGACTCAGAGGCTTTCAGTCTGAGGATTCAGAGAAATAGGACATGCTGAGGAGTTGGCAAGGTAACGTTGGCTGTGACTTGTTCTGCTTCTCTGCTCTTTCAGCATTCACCCCAATATCTGGCTCTGGATTTTTTTTTCATTAATAAGACCATTTAAGATCTGTGTTATGCCAGGCAGTGGTAGCACATACCCTTAATCCCAGCACTTGGGAAGCAGAGCCAGCTGGATCTCTGTGAGTTCAAGGCCAGCCTGCTCTACAGAGCCAGATCCAGGACAGGCACCAAAACTACACAGAGAAACCCTGTCTCAAACACGCACCCCTAAAAAAATTTTCATGTTAAAGTATGGTAATGGATGTTAATTTATTTTGTCGGTAACGAACTGTAATCCTGTCGGCTTATTTTTTGAGTCTATTTTTTATTTCCAAATCTGATTTTAATTTTAAAATGCACCATTCATTTCTTTCTGAAAACTCTCTTTTTGTAAGTGTAGTTACACAGAGAGAGACACACAGGATCCAGGTCTTCTTCATTTAGCATGCATAAAGAGTGCTGGTAACAATTTCATACATGCAGATGCCAAAAGGCTTTTGAAACACTCTATTGTTTTACCTTGGAAATCAAACTTACTGCTTCTGAGTGGTTTTACTAAAAGGGAAATTTTGCTTCCTGTTGACAGATCCGTATGAAATATTTCTTCCTAACTTCCACACTAGAATATCTTCAACTGCTTGATATTTCCAGTGATCTTGGCAGTTGAGAGAAGCAGCATGCATTGTTGGTCAGCAATCTGGGATTTTATTAAGGCTTCAGAAGTCATTACTTTGTTAATAGTTACTTTACCACTATTCTTTGCTTTTCTTGATTTCTCTCTCTGTCTCTGTCTCTCTGTCTCTGTCTCTCTGTCTCTGTCTGTCTCTGTATCTGTCTTTCTCTCTCTCTCTCTCTCTCTCTCTCTCTCCTCTCTCTCTCTCTCTCACACACACACAAACACACATTTCCTTTGTTTCATGTTGACCTTTATTTCTCCATAGTTGGGGCTTCTAATATCTTCAGTATCAGCAATTGGTTAAATTCTTTTCCTAAATCTCCAGAGACTCTATAAGCCAAATTCCTTAATTTCCAATAATTTTAATGACTGAGGAGAAGGATTTTATTGTAGCTATCAGGGAGAGTTCACTCAGAGACATTTGGAAGGAGGGGATAAGTGTGAGAGAAAGAGAAGAAAAAGTGGGCCAAGTGGACTAAGAGTGAGGGCCAGCTCACAGAACTAAGGAGGACCAAGAGTGGAGCCAAGAGTGCATGTGGCCAAAATGACAGGGTTATATAAGAAAGAGAGTCTGCGGGAAGGGAAGTAAAGCCAGTTGGCTGGAGAGGTTTACAGTAGGGGGTAGGGGAGGGCAGTGAGAAGAGCAAAGAGGAGCCACAAGTACTGAGTGATCAAGGTGGCCAGGGTGTGCTTTGGTATGCTAATAGGCACCTCAGTTGTCCCTTTGTCTCAGAGTTTTATTGGGACCCAACAGAATTCAAATGCCCAAAGTAGGGCATTGCAAGGTAAAGGCTTTCTAACTAGCACTACAGAATAGATCTTAAGGAGATGGCATCATGGAGATCAATGTATAACTCATAGAAGTACTAAAGTAAGGGAAGTGATGGATAGTGACAAAGTCAACTAGCAGATGAGGTATGGGGTGATGAGGGAGAAAAGGGAAACAAAGCAGGTGTACTCCATAATGAATGGATGAATGACTAACCATACAATGTAGCAGGAAGAAACACCAAGGATTAGTGAAGAATTAGTGATGGCAGGCAGTGAGTGACATCTACTGAATTGCTACACTGTGCTGCAAGATATGTCTCTCCCAGGTCTTCTCAAGTATATGGAAAAATACACCAGTGACTTCTGGGTAGGTAGGAGACTGCCACTGCCTGTTCTCTATGCTCATTGGTGTGTGTGTGTGTGTGTGTGTGTGTATGTGTGTGTGTGTGTATGTGTGTGTGTGTGTATGTGTGTGTGTGTGTGTGTGTGTGTGTGTGTGTGTGTGTGTGTGTGTGTGTTTGGAGTATACGTCACTCACAGTACTTTATTGTTAATTGTGAAACCCCTAATGTCATCTTTGTTGGAAATACATGGATTTCTGGAAAGAGACTTGACCTAGACTAAGCATTGGAAATTAATTTCAAAGACTGTTTATTGATTGTGAGTAAAGAGTTTTCTCTGCATAAACAACATGTATCTTGATTGCATAGAATGCAGGGTTTCTACTTAGGATAACACTGAATAAAGTACTATATGAGGCTCATTAAAATGTTGTGTGTGATGACTAAGTGAAATTGTGGGTTTCTTTCCTATACAAGGGAGATTCTGATATATCAAAGATTATTTAAGATGCTGTCCCTCAGACATCTCTCATTGTATGACTCTGACCTTTGTGATCTTCCTTCTTGGCTTACTATTATCTCAAAATTTCTCAGTGCTCAAAAATATCAAAAGATGCACTGAAGTACAAATTCACCTTAAAATGTGGGTAAGAATAGTTTCCTTTGTCCTTCATATTTTGTTTTACACCATGAATTCAGGTGGTTTCTCTTGGTCTAAAGACAAAAAACAATGGCAAACAAAACCTATCATTAGATTTTAAGGACCTTGATGTTTAAAATGCCATATTAATTTAACTTCTTTTTCATGACTGTATTATATGGGTGATACAACTATTATCAACATAAATCATAGAAATGACATTTCTGTGTTGTGTAGTACTAAAGAACAATTTAAAGGCTAGGTGATGTTTGATGCTCCCCAAATAATGACAATAAGATGTATAATTCATCATAAGCCCCATTTGTATCTAATATGGTTATTGGATATAGCTTAAATGACTGCATTCAAAGGTTGTTGTAAAAGTAAACCAGTCATTAAATCAAAATACTTTAAGAAAAATCTAATCAAGGAAGATAATATGATTGTGATATGATAGGTGGCATCAATATGGCCATTTAAGGGTATTTTCTGTTTTTAATATACCAACAGGGCCTTTCCAACAAGGGGCACAGACGATAGCATTTAATTGAAAGATATTCAGTATACTAAGTTCTCTTGCTTCTATCTGAATATAGGACTTCTTGGGGTATTCGTTCTTGAAGCCCTAAGCAACCTAAAGCTAGTCTTAAAAGCAAAGGGCATCCCAAACCCTGTGATTTTTTTCATATGCTTGCAATCACATGCTGAACAAACTAATTTGCTAACAACTTAAAAGGGCTGACAAGCAAATTACTACCATCTTGATAGAAGGTGATTATTGATATTGTCAACTCAGTTGATTATTCTGAATGAAATAAGACATCTTTATTTTCACAACTTAGCTTGCAATGAGGGTGAAGGATATGTAATGTTTTTAATGAGCAATATTATACACTTATATAGCATTTTACATTTGCAGATATCATTGAAGTCAATTTTATTTCCTTTCTTTATCCTACTAAAGCTTTTGCAAAAGAAATCATGAAATTACTGCCATTGTGTAGAAAGAATTGTAAATTGTGGCCCCAATTTGATGAGAATTGAGAGTGGCATATGACTTGTAAATAATAAATAGCCTGGCATTTGAAAAGTGCACTATTATCTTTCTCTGTTGACACGCCTCTTACCTGATATGCTTTTCTGCTTAAAATATTTGAATGTTCTTACTTTTTCAGTCCAGAGAACTTTTATTTCAGTCTATAAGAGCCTATACAAACTGGACCCTGCTTGACAGGTTTCTCTCATCTCCTCCAAGCCCTCTTCTTAACCACACTCTCACTCCTGGCAGTTAGTTGATCATGACTCCCTGTAGTTCCTATGGCCCTAAAGCATCTATCACTTTGAATACTATACGTGCACACATACTTCTTGGACTAGGCTGCAGAACCCCTGTAGCCCATATATCTCAGGTCTCCTCTTCTCTGGACTAGAACCTAATTAAATGCAGTTAGTAGCTCCTTAACTGCATGTCCAGGTCTTCAGAGTTGCAAGCCTCCAGTTTACTACTCTTGCTGAGTTTGACCTTTCTCTCAAACAGGACCAAAATGTGCATGAGTACCCACACAACAAGCATATATTTGTAAGTCGATAGGACCATTCACTTTCAAAGGAATAATAATTTAGTTTGGACAAAAAGCTTTTGTAAGCCATCAAATCAAGACTATAAAGCATCTTTTTAGGTTCACTGACCAAAATGAATTTTCTGTAGTTACAGAAACATCCTTTTTGCTATAGTAACTGTCATGGAAAGGGACATGATTCCTTCCAGTCATCTGTCTCACCTCTGCCCTGGATAGTAAGTCCATGATGGCTCAAGATGAAGATCAAAATCAAGATCAAGAATCAGATTTTGTCACTGTGTTCTTTATTTTTTATCCCAAACTTTCTCTTTTAATTCCTTTCTTTAGAGTGCTTTGAAGTAGATGGTATTCTATTCCATATAAAGATGCTGAGAGGCCAAGGAGCCAAACTTTTGTGCAACTAATGTGTGTACACCTATTGGAATGAACTCCAGGTTGTCTGGGTGGCTTCTTTTCTCTCTCAACTCTCAAATCAATGGAGGCAGGCTTTGCTAGGGAGAAATTCATAGATGAAAAATCATATTACAAAATAGATAAATTTGTTTTTTTTTAATTTAAGAAATCCTTGATGCAGAACTCTTTACAATTGTCCTTGCTTTGTGGAAGGCAAGGTACAGCTTTCCTTTGAAGGGACTATTTTGAATATATAAGATAAAAGGCAGCTATAGAAGCATGAATGCTACCAACAAGCAAGAAATGTTGAGTGCTTTTCATGAACAGCAAGGAAACAAGCCTGTGACAGAAGAAACTAAGGTGACAGGGTAATAGGCAGAACTGACAATGATGTCCTTTTTTTTCCTTCTGATAAACTGTTGGACAATTTTAAATGTGCATCCCTTTATTCCCTCTGAGCATGTCATTGGATATCTTGGTTGGAAATATTAAGCACTTCTCAGCCTTAAATGAAGCTTGGTCCTACCCCTCTACTACAAACTTTGTTTCTTTTTCCCTCTGGTTGACTTAACTTCATAAATAGTCAAAAGAAGATATTTGGAAGCATTTAAGAGCAAGCCACTTTTGTTAGATCAATATATAAAATTATTCTGTTTTGATTTAGGATTTGTGTTAATCATATTTTTGTTGTTCCTGTTGCTTCTGTGACAAATTCCCAAGAGAAATTATTTAAAAGGATAAAAAGTTACCTTGAATCACAGTTTCCAAGGTTTTAGTCCATGGGTAGCTACAACTAAAATAAGGCTGGCATCATGGTAGTAGGCATGTAGGAAAGAAATGAAGCTTATCTACTGGTAAGTAGGAAGAAAACGGGGACAATAGTAAGGAACAAAGTATAGCCCACCCCCAAATAAAAACACAACAACAGAAGTCTACTTCTACCTACTAGGTTCCGTCTCTGAAATCTCCCACTACCTCCCAATAGTGACATCATACCATGTATCTATCTTTCTATGTATTAATTCATCCAGGAAGGCAGGCAGAGTTATCATGATCTAATCACTTCCCAAAAGCCATCTATTGGCAAGAAAGCCCATGGATAATGAGCATTAGATGGATATTTCATAATCATAATAATATTTTAAATCAGATGAACAGTTTTAAAATCCATATCTTACCTTGTTGACTTGATACAAAATTGTGGACCACTCAGGAAAGGGCCCCATTTTTCCAACTGCCCTATCATTGTCATCTACCCATATGGTAACAGACCTTTTTCTAAGTGACTACTACATACAAATACTGTGTGCAACTTGACAGAACCTGAGGTCATCTAAAAGACAAACATGTGGATATGTCTATGAGAAAGTTTCTAGTTTGAGTCAGTTGATGTGGAAAGAACCACCCTAAATATAGACAGTACCATCTGAATAAACAGGAGAAAGTAAATTGAACACCAACTAATTGTTAACTTAGCCTCTTGACCCAAGGTTAATTTTATTTAATTAACAGAAATACAAACTTGGGGTACACAGTGTGATAAAATATCTCCCAACATTTCTGCCTTTTAGTCTAAATAAAAAGGAAAGGTTTTAACTATAACACAGTGAAACTATATACAGGAGGAACAATTATCAGGTATTATCTAAATAAAAAGGAAAGGTTTTAACTTCAATACATTAAAACTATATATATATATATATATATATATATATATATATATATATATATATGGATATATGTGTGTGTATATATATACTATTTAGGTCTCTGAAGATCATATATCTATATAAAATATATCTGTTTAACCTTGAAGACATACCTAACATGATTATTTGATTGTTATACATGACTAACTACTAACCTGCATTTTTAAAATTATCCTAAGCAGTTTATAGTAATAGTTTTCAAAGATTAGAATTTTATATTACATTTTTAAATGAGCTATATAGGTATAATATCTTAAACAAGAGTAGAAACATATAGATGGTATATCAAAAAACCTTAAATTTATATCAATATACAAAAACCTGTACCAATATAAAATATTTTAAATGGATAGTCATCTTTTTATACTGTATACCTATATCCATTCTAAATTATGACAACTATTTATAACCAACAAAATGACTTAAAAACACCCATCCCACCTCTTGGGAATGTGGGCATTGTATTCCTCCAGATTGTTTCTTGTTTTCTGGAGGCAACAGCATCCCCAGTGAACCATGAGAAAATTGAGCTAATAGTCACATCTTCAGAAAATTAGCTATAACATTTGTTTTCCCGTCTCTGTGTATTGAGAAAGTGCAAGGCTTATCTGAAGTCCTGGCTAGAATAGTTTGTGAGACTAGACCATTTCAATTAGCAGCCTTAAAATTGTTCTGAATGCGGAAGTAAGGAAATGGCAACATAGGCACTCTGCAAGGCTAGATCACATGGGCCACCCATTTTCATTGGTGTCTGGTCTCCTTGCTCTGAAAACACACAAAATTTCAAAGGTAACATATATATCTGCATCTGCATTAAAACAAGTATGGAGTGTGCATTGTACACAAGTCAGCCAAAGATGATTTTTTTAAGCAGGTAAAAGACATATGTCAACTTTACAAGTTTCTTTTGACTGTACAACCAAACCTCTATCTGTGCCATATGAAAGGATAGCATGTAATAATAAGTCAAGAGTATTGTGTTACCAAGAAGATTTATCTTGACATATCTATTCTCCCAGCTGTTCCTATGTCAAGGGATCAGCACATACGTCACCTGCCTTGCAGTTTTTCTAATTTATTTTTTCATGTCTGTAGCCAGGGTTTCCAGAGGATCTCCCCAAATCAAATCTGGTCTCTATTAATTTTGAAGTAATTCATAGCCTTTCATTTCCTGTAGAAACAAAAGCATAATTCCCCCCCCAAGGAAATGCATTTTCTAAATTCCATTTTAAAGTTATGATATCCCTAAAGTGTCTATGCTGGTTTATTTCAGCAATTATTTTTATAATTCCATGTCTCTCAGAAGCTGTCATTCACTCATCAGCATTCAAAAAATTCAAAGTCAGCAAAACACCATACAGAATACAGACTTCTGATGTATTTCCCATCTTTATGTGGCTTATTCTTTTTATCTTTCTTGAAAAACTTTACTATTTTTTCTTTGTCTGTCTATATCCATTGTCTTTTTTATTTTAAACATCTATACACACTGTAACCCATTTAAAGGATTTTTTCAGTTTGGGCCTGTTTTACTATGCACCTGTAGCATTCTCTGTCCATGTGAGCCAAACCTTAAATTGCTAAGTTATAACCCAGGTCCTCTGTCATGTGACTCTTTAGGTTGGCTCAGCCCCCTCCTAGGTGGATAAGAGCTGAGCCTTAAATCTGCAGGCCTGGATTTAACTGGGAGCTGCCTTTAACCAAGAGGTGCATTTAACTGCCTCAGCTCTAGGAAGTTGGTGCCTGTACTGTAGTAGGAGTTTTTCTTAACTTAGCGTGCTGGCTGCTCAAGTGCTCTGCTGTGCAACAGCAACTTATAAAGGAACTGTATCAATTTTTGTGGTTGTTGTTGTTGTTGTTTTCAACTTTCTCAGGCCCTATGGGGAAATTCAGACCCCATGTTGGGTGACATTAGTTGTTTTATCTCAGCCAGCAATCGCAACTCCACAGTTATTGGCCTGACAATCTATCAGTGGCCTGGCCACTTAGGCTGCAGCCTGTCAAGAATTCTGCCCCCATAGTCACTGGCCCTGTCACTGCTGCTAAAGGTAGCTTTATCCAAATCTCTATCATTCTAAGTATGAAAAAGTCTTGAGATTCAATGGCTAGGGTGAAAACCTGTGAGCTCAAAGAGACCGAGTAGCAAATAGCTAATCATCTTTCCTTGCTGGCATCCACAGAAGACCCATGCTTCTCCTTTGCCAAACCACAAAAAAGCTGCACTAATCTAAACCCTACCCTACTACTTTCTGTGTCTCTCTATCTCTCTCAGATGCCCTCAGTGCTCTATAATTACTTTCTGTCAACTAGTTGCTAATACAGCCTCCAGACCCAAGGTTAATTTTATTTAATTAATGCTAATGCAAACCCAGGGTTCACAGTGTGATTGAATATTCTCAACACTCAGAAATCTTTTAGAAAATATGTGAAGTCTTGGGTGAAACATGTGAAGAGCCTGAACAGGGAAAACTTCTCTGTCTTCCTTGTGAAATTCAAAACATTTAGATGCAGAGAAATTCTTGTCCCCCATTTATGAGGACTTCTCTGTTGCAAAATGAATTTGTAGTTTATAAAGTGTAGGTGTATTTGTGAAGAGAAGATTTTGCATAGCAACATTGAAATTGCATACAAAGAACCTACTTGCAAATTTCACTTGTCACTGACTTCTGAGATCTTGGCTTTGAAATAAAAGCTTTAAAGAAAAAGATATCTTATCAGACCTATACTTTTCACAGAAGTGATAGGGGGACATATATTTCTCCTTTAAGGTCCTGTGATGTAATGCTTTTCTAACATAAACATTGGACATGAGTAAATTATATTTTGTCCTATAAAAATTTTTAAGGATTATATAAACTTATGGATGGTGTTTTTAACCTTACCAAATAGAGTTAAAGTATACCTAGGACCATTTTCTTTGTCTCTTCTATATCAAGAAATTATCTATTTTTTTGCAGGACAAGATATGGGCTCTAAAGCCTTGTGTGTGCCAGGCAAGTGCTTTACCCCAGGCCCCAAATATTAGTTTTGAATGAAAACTATGATTTTGTGGAAGATCTCAGGTTCCATGAGCAGGAATAAGACTCATATTCCTTCATTACAGCCATACATTTTTTTCCATTTCTGACTGCAAGACAGAAGCCTATTACTTCTATACTAAGCTAAGTGGTAAAAAGTATCCTCTACCTCATGTAATTTTCAGACCAGAGGCTTCCTTTACACCTCTACACTACCTTGTCTTTGAAATAGTTTATTGTAATCCCAGTATAGGCAGTAGTATAGGCTTTCTTTGTTGTTAAGAAAAATTTTTCTTTTTTTATTTATTATATTTGTGTTTTAATTTTACACATCAGCAACAGGTTCCCCTGTCCTCCCCCTCCTGCCCCCACCCCATCTTACCCCCAGCCCCTCCCCTCCATTCCCGTCTCCTCCAGGGCCAAGACTCCCCTGGGGATTCAATTCAACCTGGTGGATTCAGTACAGGCAGGTCCAGTCCCCTCCTTTCAGGCTGAGAAAAGTGTCCCTGTGTAAGCCCAAGGTTCCAAACAGCCAGCTCATGCACCAAGCACAGGTCCCAGTCCCACAGCCTGGATGACTCCCAAACAGTTCAAGCTATTCAGTTGTCTCACTTATCCAGAGAGCCTGATCCAGTTGGGGGCTCCACAGCTTTTGGTGCATAATTCATGTGTTTCCATTAGTGTGGCTCTTTGTCCCTGTGCTTTTTCCAATATTAGACTCAACAATTCACATTCTTATAATCCCTCCTCTTTCTCAATAATTGGACTCCTGGAGCTCCACCTGGGGCCTGGCTGAGGATCTCTGCATCCACTTCCATCAGTTATTGGATGAGATTTCCAGCACAACCATTAGGGTGTTTGACCATCTGAAAATTTTTATTCACTTTACATACCAATCACAGATCCCCCTTTTCCCTCCTCCTGCCCCTCTAGCCTTCCCCTCCCAACCCATGCTCCATTCACTCCTACAAGAAGGTAAGGCCTCCCATGGGAAGTCAGCAGAGCCTGGTACATTCAGTAGAGGCATGTTCAAGCACCCCCCACCCCCACCTCAAGGCTGTTGGTAGTGTCCCACCATAGGTAATGGGCTCTGAAAAGCCAGCTCATGCTCCAGGGATGGATCATGATCCTACTGCCAGAGGGCCTTAAGCAGATCAAGCTACACACTGTCTTGTTTATACAGAGGGCCTAGTCCAGTCCCATGGAGGCTCCACAAGTGTTGGTCTAAATTTCATGAGTTCCCTCTAGTTTGGTTTGGTTGTCTCTGTAGGTTTCCCCATCATGATCTTGATGCCGCTTGCTCATAGAATCCCTCTTCTCTCTCTTCAACTGGACTGCTGAAGCTCAGCCTTCCTTTGCTTTCTTACAAGTGTTGATTTTGCAGATGTAAATCACTGTTAGAAAATATTAACAAGAGGAGAACTTTCAGGAAAGGGAAACTAAATCAGTACCTGCTTAGTTAATATGGCCTAAACTTGTCATGATGTTATGTCCAGTTATGCCAATACATTTCAAATGATGCAATTTTAAATAGGAAATTAATTCTGTGAAGCATGTATCTGCATCAGAGATAGCCAGGAGGAGTGAAGGTAAAACGGCAGGACTCCAATTTGAAATGAAAGGACAAATTGAAAATTTACTTGCAAAAGCTACCTGCAGAATTAATGCAAGACTGAATGCAGACAGGAGACTGCTGGCCTTAAAAATGTGTTTTTTGACCCATAATAGGTAAGAGCCTGATTTAATAGGTCACATTTCACTGCTTTTATGGGTACCCTTACATCTCCTTTTCTGGGTGATTTTCTCAACACACATCTGATGTCGCAATGTAATTGACTCTTCTTTTGTACAGTTATAGGTTAATCAACCAGACTGACTTCTTTAAACCAAATCACTCATGTTTTGTTTTTGAAATGAAATAGAAATATATTTAGAAATGATGTTTGATACATTAAAATTCTCAGATGTCTGACAACTTTGATTCCTCATCCTTTATGAATCACAGTATGTAGCCATGAAGAAATGATAATAGAAGCATCTGAAAGCCACTTGCTTATTTTAAATTTGGAATCCAAGAAGAAAGAATGGCAGAATGATGTTTCTGATGAGTTTAACACTGGTGCTATAAAACGGCATGTGATTATTATAGATTCTTCTTGTATTTTCAATTATTTTTCCCAAGTCCTGCACAATTCTTGAGTATGATAAATGATTTCTTTAAATTTTCAATAAAGAATCATTCCAAAAGTCTTTTTGTATAATCCTTTCAACTACCTGAATGAAAACTGTGCATTTATTTCTTTATTATGAAATTCCAAATAGCTGAAGGCAGTAAAGAATTGCACATGATTAGTTTAGAAAGGGATTAAGAAAACAGGTACCTTATTTGTTTTACACAGTCAGAGAGCTAGCTATAAATCTGTGTAAATAAAATCATCAGTAGATTGAGTACAATAATGACTGAATGTGCATCTATTGATTAAGAAGCAACTGACTACATGCACAATTCTTTCACTGTGAAAAGTATGTGTATGTAAAAAACACTAGAATCGAACTGGGTGATAGTGGTACATGCCTTTAATCCCAGCACTCAAGACATGAGCCAGGTGGATCTCTGAGTTCCAGGCCAGCCTGGTCTACAGAGCAAGATCCAGGACAGGCACCAAAACTACACAGAGAAACCCTGTCTCAAAACAAACAAACAAACAAACACACACACAAACAAACAAACCACCAGAATCTAGTGACTAGATGACCTTACACCAAGTTGCTAAATCTAATGCTGTGCATTGTTTCTTAGTCTATATTTTCTAAATTTTCAATAAATATCCCTTTTTATTATAAGTTGAAAGAAAATTTTCTCTTTAAAAGTAGTAATATGTGAGCTATGGAAGTTATTATGACTTATGATTATATTTTCCCATTTTTTATTTTGAGACAGGGTTTCTCCTGTAGCTTTGTGCCTTTCCTGGATCTCACTTGGTAGCCAGTGCTGGCCTCAAACTCACAGAGATCCACCTGGCTCTGCCTCCCAAGTGCTGGGATTAAAGGCATGCACCACCACCACCTGGCCTCTCCAAAATTTTTATGAGGAGAAAATAACCCTCCAAAGAATACTACTTACAGCTCTTATTAGCCAGCCTCTGAATATCAAATGGAGGGCCAGGGCAACTTCACAAGCACCTGGAAAAGGGTAGCCACCTAAGTAGAAATTGAGGTTCATCTTGGAAATACGTAAAATAGGAAAGGGACCTAATCTAAATGACAAACACAAATGATGAGTATGCTGTAGAAATGTAAAGCTACTGTTAAAAAAAAAAAAAAGGAAAAGAAGAAAAAAAGAAACGTTGTCAGTGGTTTGGTGAAATTAGCTCTTATATTAGGATTCCTTAGAGCAATGAGATCACATGGTAATAGAGAATATAGTTAGCCATTTTCTGCTTGGTGTTTGCCATGTAGGTTTGCTCTGCATTCTGAAGGCATTGAAAATTGGGAAATTAAGTCTCTGTTTCCACAGAAAGTTGGGATTGTCATAAGTAATTGGAGGTAGATGTTGTTCATGTCCTGAAAGATTAGAAAGTGGGAGGTGTGTGGCTCCCCAGCTCTGAAAAGTTGTTTCATGTAGGTCAGCTTGAATTTTGCTAGAACTACTCCATTTCTGACTCATTCCTTTATGTGAAGAGTTATTTATCTCTAGTTATTACAAAGTACTATTAGCCAGGAATGTCACGTATATCCATTTATGTTTTGTATGTTTATTTTGTATTATATGTGTATGCGGGGTATGTACATGTGAATGCAGTGCACATTGAACCATGCTATGTAGGTTCTGGGAACCAAACTCAGGTCCTTCACAAGAGCAGTCCTCATTCTTAATCACTGAGTCATTTCTCCAGTTCTGATATCCTGCTATTTTTAACTTACTTCACATTATTAGTTTATTTTACATTTTTCCTCAAAATCTATCAAATAAGCCAAAGAAAATTAAAATAATAACTTCACAAAATTAGAATAAAAAATACACATTACTGAGCACTTCACGTATAGTCACCATCCATGACTGAACACATATATCCACTACATACTCCTTCTATAAGCATAGACTGGCATAAAAGAAAACAAGAGTCTGGAAAGATTTGAATTTAGCAGATCATTGATCCATACACTTTTTATGTGTTTAAAGAGAAGCATTCTAACAAATATATCTTCCTTCCTGCTTTGCTGACTTTTTGTCATACAGTCATTCCTAATTATATCAGTATTTATCCACGTTTCAACACAAGTGTAAATAACTTGGCCACTGCTGTTGCAATGCTGATGGTTAGTGCCTTAAAATATGTATAATTTTTCCAGAATTTTTTCTCCATCCTATTTATATTTTAAACATACTGATGTGTGTTTTGTTATATTTTGTTTGTTTGTGATTTTGAGACAGGGTCTCACCATATAGCCCTGGCTGGCCTGTAACTTACTATATAAACCATTCAGACCTTGATCCCAGAAATCCTCCGGCCTGGGCCTCCTGAATGCTGAAATTAAAGATGTGTTCTACCATGCTCAGACTGACATAGAAGGACTGAGTAACTTAGCAGTCTATTGGCTGTAAAATATTGCTATTGCCCAATTCTGTTCTTCAGCCATATAGCAGAGAAAATAAATATCTGTGACTGTTTCATAATGGAATGACTCTTGGAACATTTATGGTGGTCAAAAGAATAAGGTGGACTTTATTGGACTGAAACCTGCGGAGGAATTTTTATCGATTGTGTAGTTCAACTTCTTTTGCTTGATTCACTATAATGCAAATCAACACATATTTATTTTAAATCACAATTCATGCAAATGGATATTCCTTAGTGAAAAGCTGTACAGCATTATTTACCCCTCCTTGTAGAATCAAATGCATTTAATATCAAAGGAAATATTTCTTAGAAAGAATGACTAGCTAGCTAGGAGAAATAATCAGTTTCTCATGGTTCAAATTTTCTTGCAAATTGTACTTGTAAGTTCTATACAATATGCATCTCTGGCATGCCTTGGTTTATGGACTCATCACGCTACTCTTTGACTTCACCTTCACAAAAACAAAAACAGCTGGTATCTGCATCTCTCTCTCTCTCTCTCTCTCTCTCTCTCTCTCTCTCTCTCTCTCTCTCTCTCTCCTGTGTGTGTGTGTTTGTGTGTGTGTGTGTGTATGTGTGTGAAGACTCCCTCTACCTCTGTCCTACAAGGATCCAAGTAATTTTATTTGAGCTCTACTCAAATATACCATAAATAAGTCTTCTCAAGATCATAAATTGGATCACATTGTTTTTCACACAAAGATAATAATCACACCATGATCATACCCTTTGATGGTCATTTTTGTTCTTCCATAATGGTTTATCCAACTAATAAATGGCATAACTGATAATGCCTGGAATATAGGTATGATCTCAGTCTGTGCTGTTTCTAATGCTGTATTAGATGTACATTATCTTGGATCAGGAATAAATTGGGAAATCACTGGGCATACCCTTTGCCTTTCAGAAGTTGGGATTCTAGGTTCTCTAGGGAGGAGATGTTTTGAAATTTCTGCTAAGAAATCACACTAAGCAAAACAAATCAGAACCTATTGTTAATAAAAACAAATTTGTTTTCACATTTCTCTACGAGAAAATGGATGTTTTACTTTATATATTTCATTTTAAAGGCTTTCAAATACTGCTCGAAATAAACAAAGCTGAAGAGAATATTTTATTTCATTATATATTTTAGTCTCATTATCAGTAATATGTTTAGCATAAAATTTATTAGTAACATGCCCTTTAATTTAGTCTATCTAATTGGTGTTAATTTAGTTATATTGCATTTAATTACACTATTTAATGTAGCTATACATGGGTCAAGAAATCTATTTCAACAAGTTCAGTAATTTTTCATGTGGCCAAACTATAAAATATGGCACTGGAGTGTCTGAAAATGTGTTTCTAAAATCCCAGTGATATGGTTTCTTGATAGAATGATGGGCAGAGCTCACATTCCACCATCATTCATTTTCCTGTTGTGTAAAAATTATCTAAAAGGCAACATAAGAAAGCAGGTTGGATGCTTATAAACACACTAAAATCTGAAGAAACAGTCCCAGTTCAGTTTTCAGATTCTCTATGTTAGGGAGTAAATCCATTGTGGAAAAAAAAAAAACTTTTTTAAATTTTGATTTTCATGTCTTTCTATTTGGATTTTGTTTGTTTGGTAATGGATGAAGTCATCATTTGTCTGCCTGTGCTGTAATGTAATACTAATTGCCATTCAGAATAAAGATGAGCAACAAAGAAACATTTCTCAAATCTTGTCAGTTGTCCTTAGTAGTATAATGGTAGGCTGAAAAGTGGGCTCAGTCTACTGCTCAATATTACAGGGTCACATCTCTCATTTCCCTGAACTCTCACACTCAATATACACATCATAATTAGGCAGACTGCAGTTAATTCCACAAAGTAACAACCATCTAATATGTAGTATTTTTAAAGTTTTTTCTTTAATAATGAGAATTTTAGTAATAAATTTAATAATAAATAATTGTCTTGGTCTTTGGGAGAATCTCCAATGGTTATAGCTAGAGAGAGCCATTGGTAGCTTTTTCTCAAGTTCCTTTCAGAGAACTATTGTCTTTGAATGACTTGTGGCACTATAATCAGAATTGCCTGCAACTGTATGCTTCTCTTCCAGAGGCCTGTAAGATCAGAAGGAGATATACCAGGCATTTCTGTCATTAGCCAACAGTGGTATAATTCCTGACATTGTCCTCTACACTTAGAAGGGGATGTGAGTGGTACCCAGTCACTACCCTTGCCTTTCTACATTTCCTCCTTTCTTTTTGCAGGCCCCTGAACTAATTTTATCTTCATACATCGAACTGTTTGGTTTCTGAACCCAAAAGTAAAAGGGAGGCTTAGTTACGAAGAACTATAAGGAATGAATACAAATAATGAGGAAGTAAAGATTAGGAAAGACATCCCAGATGCCATGCAGGAAGGGCAAAGATGAAGGTACAGGTCTACAGACCAAGAGGCTTAGCGTTTGGGCTGCCTGTGCTGATGCAACTCTAGAACTGAGTACTGTGATGAGATGAACTACTTCTTAGTACTTAATGCTACAGTGCATCAGGATTAGATAGTTCTTGCTGAGCATCGTTCCTTCTAATAATAAAATTAATTTGACCATTTGGGATAAAATTTAGTAATGAGCCTCATCCAAGCCTCTGAATATGCACATTCTACTTTTGAACTGTACATAATTGCTCAATTTCACCTGCAAATCATGTTGTTAGCCCACTAATTATTCAAATAATAGGGGCAATTCCACAATTGTGTGTGTAATTGTGTTAATTGTTAATGCAGTTAGGTACAGGTGCACTGTGACTAATTACACATGCAGAAGCAGCTCCAGATCAGCCTACTGTCTCCATGCAGGGGCAGCCCCACTCAGAGAAAAATAGAAGTGGGTGATACACACAAAGCCACAGGCTGTTCTTGGAGGTACATCTGGCAGAGGTTTTCCCTTGGGAGCTACATATATATTTGGGGAACAACAAAGTCTTTTTTAATAAATTCAGCTGTTTTTCCTTTGGCATATCCTCTGCCTACTCATCCCTTCCAGACAGAATAAGGCATAGGGTACAGCTCCTGGCTGCTTGCATTCAATCATACACAGAGTCACACACAGGATCATACAAAGATTAGTTCTGGGGCTGGCTCTATTCATCCTTTTGCTTGTGGTTCCCTTGCCTATAGAGATTAGCTTTGGTCAGGAATTTCAATGCTGTCTTTTCCTATCACCCCTATGATTTCAGAAATGTCACCTAGTTCATGATAGCTATTCTGTTTCAAAAACAAGATGCAGATTAGGTGCCTTCTATAACATTTTGATGGTTTATGTTGCTGGAACAAAAGAGGGAACTGGGACCACATTCATGCTTTTATCTCATATCTTCATTCAGTTCAGCTGCATATCAGCCTGTGGCACAGGGAAAACATTCATAGCAACAAGGCTGATTAAAGTTGATGTCTTCTTTCTTTCTGTGGGTCAGCAACTAGTTCCATAGCTTATTTGGTAAAAAAATACACTATAGATATGCCTTCAGTTTTTCAACACTGACTCAATTTCAAGTGACTCAATATCCTGGCCAGTTAGTTTTCCCATACAACAGTAGTTTCTAAGATCTGATGTATCCCAAGATGTTTGACATTTTGATCAAAATGATGGAACCTCTTACCAAGAAATTCATGTAGATGTACATACAAAATTGCAAATACGATTGCAGGTTCCCTGAAGATCATTCATATATTCCAGATCATATCATAAAGCCTTTCAATAAACAGCCAAGGTGTTACTACCTAACAAAATATTGATTTTATGTTTGTTTGTTTTGCTTGTTTTGAAACAGAATCTCACTATGTATCCCTGGCTGGCCTAGAATTTACTGTGTAAAATAAGCTGGCCTTAAACTCACAGAGATCCATCTGCCTCTGCCTCCCAAGTGCCAGAATTAAAGGGTTTTGCCACTATGAATAAAGTGCTTGGTTTTGATGGTATTTCAAAGTGCCACTTCTCTGAAATGATTTGAATATTCAATACCTTGTTACATGACAGAACTCCCATTTAAGGCATTTCACTGAATGCAATTGAAAGAAATCCCGTTGAAAATATATTTAAATCACATTTACATGAAGAACTCTGAGCTGATAAGTTCTTTTAGGGTTAGAAAGATCTGATCAAACCACTACAAGTTTTTATCATTATCATGACCTTTTCTCATAATACAGTTGGAAATTTAAAAAAATGAGTATTTGCAGCCAAGAGGTGTTTGCAGATTTTGATGGAGGAAAGAAAGAATAAAGAACAAATGAAATATTAGGGGTAGTAGAGGACATACAACTATGGACTTTAAGCACAGACCCTCTTTTATATAGAACATGGGACTCCCAAGTTGCATGTGCACATTATGCCTTGCCTTGGGTCCTTGACATCAACAATATGTATTTACTATTCAGACTTTTTTTGTTTGTTAAACCTGGCTCTAAGGAACTCTGACTAGCTATCTCATAAAAAATTTTTGTACCCTTACTTCTTTAACATTTTTACATATCCTCCTTGGTATAAACTATAAAGAACTAAACAGCCTAACTTGGAAGCCAATTGAAAAAATAGAATGAAAATACACACACACACACACACACACACACACACACACACACACACACACACAAATTAGTCTGTGAACAATATCAGGGAAAGTTTTGAAGAGAAAGCACTCAGGTCAGATGTAAGGGAATCCAACAATTTGCTGTCTCTTAGTAGCAATGAGCTCAATATCTTTGCTGTATGGTGAATGGAATTGGCTAACTTTCACATAAGCCTGAAGCCCAGCAAGGTGCCTAGTGGAACACAAGGATAATGCTGGAACTCACTTTATAAGATTGCTGAGGGGATTCAGTGAGGCAATCTTTGTAGGACATTTAACAAAATTTCCTGCTCATATTATTTAGTAAATGTAACTGTAATTTGCACCATCATTATTTTCCTTGGTTGGTTTGTTGAGTTAAGGTCTCACTATGTAGTCTAGACTGGCTTTAAACTTGTGATCCTCCTACTTAAACCTCTTGTTTGCTGGGATTATGGGCATGTGCCACCATAACAGTATTGCTATGCTGTTATTATTTCTATTATTCTTACTTCACTCCTATAAATGTTGAAGATAAATACTAGAGTGCTTCTGCCTTCTTATCCCTTTATAGTTTTTCATTCTGAGCCCTGCCATTGAATATTGTTCATACCTTCCGTGTGCCATTTTCTGTAGTTTGCCTTTGTAGCACCTGCATTCATGCATTTATTTTAGCCTGTGAAATAGGCTTTACAATTCTGTTAGTGTGTTAGGACTACAGTAATAATGTTAGTCTACCAACAGTTATATGGAGGCACTTAGGTTCCAATCATATATCTAAATATCTCTATCTCTATCTATCTATCTATCTATCCATATCTATATCTCTATCTATATCTATATCTATATATCTATATATCTATATCTATCTATCTATCTATCTATATATATATATATATATATATATATATATATATATATATATAGAGAGAGAGAGAGAGAGAGAGAGAGAGAGTGGGGGGTTAATAAAGCATGCTTAAAACTACATGTTGTGGCCCTCCAGACAGTCTGGTAACTAGAATTGCAATATCAATGTTGCAAAGAATCAAGAGTTGGTTCTTAGATCCTATGAGATAAGAATCTGGTCTAGATCTGTGCTTGGTGTTTAGAGGGACAATCTTAAACTTTTGTACTGTCTTCATATCATCTCACTTCTGCATATATCTTTTTCAAAGTTACCCTGTTCTAAGGACTCCAGTAGTATTGGATTATCTCAGCCTAGTGATCTCATTTTAATTAAATTCCCTTTGTAAAGATCCTATTGCCAAATGAGATCATTCTGATACACAGGTGATTAGACTAGAACCCCAAGATATGAAATTGGGAAAGAGAGAACTACTACTTAACAATGGTTATTAACAATGTGGTTGTGTTGTATTTGTCTCTTTTAAGTCCTTACAGTATTGTCTACAACAGTACATGGACTATAGTTTTTAAAAATATGGACGTTATTCAGAGGCCAACAAGACTGAAATTTAATCTGATTTCTCTTCCCATAGACTATCCAAGCACATTTCACACCAAAATGTAAGGCTTCTGAACCCTGTTTTCATGCACATTATAAGTGCTAGAAAATATGTGTGTCTGTATACATATATATGCAAAGCTATTTCACATAATAGATGATAAGGAAAGGTAGCTATGAATCAAATGCTTTGCTGAATAATGGATAAAAAAGGAGTTTAGAAATTATTGAAACCTCAATGTCTTATCATTATTGGGCTGAGGGTAATTAGCTCCTTTGATAATGTGGCCCTGCTTTAATTTCATTTTATGACTTTATATTTGGTTATGTGTAGGGGTAAGAGATAAATGTAATGGTTGTGTTGGTATAAAAAGTTGTCCAACATTTTGAATTACTTTTTAACAACAATCAGTATTTTGGTTCTGAACATGTAAATGTATATATGAATAGTCTAAGTCACCATCTACATGTGTGATACTGATTTGTGGATAGGCAAAGTCAGTTTATCACTCTAGGCTGAAAGATATCTATTAAAAATTTAAAGATGTGCACAATTTTATAAGAGTAAAAAACCTCCTGATGATGACATTAAGTCATAGCTAGGTTGTAATACCCAGTAGTCAGGAAGCAGAAAATAGGCGTTTTTCCTGAGACTAAGAAAACTGAAAGTTTACATTGCCTTTGTTCTTTAATATAGTTTCAGTTCACTGGTACAGAAATTACACAACCAAGTTCATAGTCCCTGTTGGCTGTTTGTCTCACCATTAAAGCAATGACTTAAAGTGCATCATTTCTTGTTATGTTGAAATAGATCAGAAAATCAGTAACATGAAAATCCAACTTGATAATCACTGATTTTTTGTGTACCATGTCAATTGCTGTAAATCACAGAGATACAGATACATGTAATTGTTATGTTGAAGGTAGTTAAAAGATATGTAGTCTCTAATCACTAGGATGAAAGAGATCATCATCAATAAAGTGACTCTGGTGCTAGGGAGTCATATTGATCTCAGCTTAGGAATGTGTAGGCTCTTTCTCAGTTATTTTGTTCCTACAGTACTATAAAGAATATAATAGCATATTTACTGGAAGAAGAAGGTCTGTATTTTAGTTAAGGCTACTTGGTTCATTTTTGGTTGCCTAAGTGAGCCTTCTCATTGGATGCCTAGATTGGCATTGACATTCATGATATCTATAAATTTATACATACACATATATATGTCCCTGCTAACTACAGCTTTAGTGCATTTGGCAACACAACTCATGGACAAATCATTTTGCAGAAGTGTGAACTTTAGAAACTTAGTTTTTCACAATTATCCACAGACTACAATTTGTTTCATACTGTAGAGCGGTATAGGATAGTGAGTAACAATTTATACAAAGTGACTCAATTCAATAAAAATGAAGCATGAATATTTTCTTTCATTAATGTTTCTGTTTTCCACAATTCTACAGAGTCACATATCAAGGACTGTGTCTGTGTAGATACCTATTAATATAAAACTGATGTGACTGCAGGTCAGTAGACCATTGCATTTACATGTGGAGGTCTATGTGTAGAGTTGACCCACCTTCTCACCATCTTCCTCCTGTTCTCACCATGTTCTTCTTTTTGCTTGAGTGGTCGTATTTTGAAATTTCCCCAGGATCAGTTTGTCAGGCAGTCACATTTCTCATCACATCTGAAGGATGCTGTGCTTTGCATGGTAATGAGGCCCTCTTTGTTTCAGCTGCTGCACTGCTGTCAGTAACTCCCATCAGTTCCTGCATTCTGCAGACTGATGCCTTTTTAGTAGAATGTAAAAGGATTCTGAGAGAAAACAACAATTCTGAGAGAGAAAAAAAAAAAAACTTATTTAGCTTATTTCCTGTTGTTAAACTGTTACATTTACTCTGGATTTAATTTTTTATGCATAAAACAACTTAAGAACATTAGTTGTTTCTGTTGTATAGGCATGCTTACCTAAATTATTGTGCTCATTTATATAAGTGAGTAAAAAAAAAAGAAACTGAACTAATTTTGTGACACCCCCTTAAACATGTTCAAGAGAAGCATGATATTCCTGGAATGCATTACTTTACTTATGAATTTAGTAGCTGTGGTGGTATATTTCCCACAAGAATTGCTGGAGATTGTGATTTTTCTCTCTTCTCTTAAAATGATTGCTATTTGGCTTAAATTACTTTAAATTGTATCCTAAGAACACTTTACTGCTACAGAGATGTGGTCTGTCAACTTTATAAAATGTGTTCTCATGCCTAACAGAGCCAATTAAGAATCCGGTCTTTTGCAGTCATATCTTGACCCCAAGAAACTAGTGGGAACTTAATGCAGTCAAAAGACAGAAAGACTAAGTTTTTCTATTTACTTTCTATCTAGCTGATCATACCCACATACCAGGGAAATTGCAATACCCTAAATGAATAGAAATGCCATTTATTACAAAAGATGATTATTTTACCAGAAATGTCCTTGGGATCTTAGGAATAATATTTAGACATAAATATAACACTGAAGCCATAATAGAGTGAAAAAAACTATAGCCCAGAGAGCAGCAATGATTCATAAAGTGGCAAAAGAAAGATACATGAACTTTGATGAAATATGGACCCCAAAATAGAGAAGTGACCCCAAATGGTGAATTTTTACATAATCAAAAGATGTTTTGGAAGCTGGTCATAGTGGGGACACCTGTTAATCTCAGCACATGAGAAATTGAGGCAAGAAGAAGTTACGTTTGAGGCCATCTTGGGCTATTTAGCAAAATACATGTCTAAAAAAATTGCTTTGATAAAATGAAGGACGTCTGACAATCAAATCTTTATGGAATATTCTGAATGGAATAGTAACAGATCCTGACAGCCATAAACACTGCTTATACAATATTAGCAAATCATACACAATTACCATTAACAGTAAAATCAACTCATGAAACCATCGGTTAAACTTTTACATTTTGGGGGAGTCTTTGATATCTAGAATACTTATTCTTCCAGCTTCTTCATTTCATAGATGAAGAGCCCAAGAGACTAGAGTAAGGCTTACTAGGGTCCTGGGTTCAATTTCTAGCACAAAAAAAAAAAAAGAACCTAAGAAATGTCTACAGGCAAGGGTACAGAAATAGGAATTTCCAACTCCATTTTTAAAAAGTTTGATGAATATGGATATTTTGCCTGCATATATGTATGTGTACCACATGCATTCCTGATTCCCATGGAGGTCAGATGAGTTTGTTAAATACCCTAGAATTCGAGTTACAGACAGTTTGTAAGACACAATATGGGTGCTGGGAGTCAAACCTGTGTCCTCTGGAAGAACAGCCAGTGTTCTTAATCACCAAGACATTTCTCCCAACCTCTGGCCTCATTTGTTTTATATATGATATATAGTGATTTTATAGTTAGGCCCATTATGGAAAATATTCATTTTTTTTCAAACTAGGTCTAAATTTATTGATGTGTTGAATGTTGTAAACAATGGAATTGGTTGTCAAAGGGTTTACATTGGCTTAAAATTGAAGGAACATTTTTTTATAAGATTAGACCACAAAATATATTTCAAAGCCAATGGCTGGAAGAGCAGAATTATCTTCCATTTGAAACCAATGGAACCAGCTATGCATTAGTGACCCATTAGATAGAACTTGTGAAAATGCAACCTTTGGAATTGGTGAACACTACCAGTCTGTTTAGTCCAGATGCATGGGAAAGTTGACATTGTTAGTGAATGTTTTCCCATTAGTAAATTCCAATAAACTTTATAACTTCAAAATAAATGAGGGAAATTTCAAAATTACCCCTTTTACCACAAGATTGACAATTATGGGTCAATTTGTATTTTTTCTTTGTATATGTATATATGCATATCACATTTGCTGATACAAACACTCCAATTTCAAATATAGAAATACACAGAAAGCCAATTATTTTTTTTAAACATTCAGGCCAGCAAGATGGCTCAGGTGGTAAAGACAGTACCAAGACTAGAAGCTCAACAGGTTCAATCTCAATATGACAGTAGAGAACAAACTCAACAAGCTGTCTTCTGACCCTCACAGCCTTCAAATCCACCACAATTTATACACAATAGATATTTATATTAGTGTTTTAATATAAAATATGTAAGAAAATGGCTCTTTTATCTATAAGTATGTTTCATTTCTCCTTACCTTCAACTCAGACTATGGTTATTGAGTTGTGAATTCCAATGTTGGGAAGTTTCCCATATTGAACTATGTGTAGCTTCAGTAAAGCTACAACTAAATACTCACAAGCTCAAATAGACAATATCTAGAGGTCACAATTAGGTCCTGATGTGGCTCTCAGAATATATGACACTGTCTAAGTAGGTGATCCCATTGAAAGGGAGGGATCATTTTGTTCTAGTGTGGGTGTTGTGTTTTGAATGTGAAATGCTCCCTATAGAATCATGGATGTGAGCACTTGGTCAACAGATGATAATGCTGTTTTGGAAGGTTGTGGAACCTTAAGAAACTGGATGCTTGCAAGAAAAAATGGTCACTGGGGTAGGCCTTGCAGTTTTATAGCTAGGACTCAGGACTTGTTCTTATTCTGCATCCTGACTGTGGGTGCAGTGTGACCACAGCTTCTCTAGCTCCTGCCTCTATACCTCCCCTGGAATGATGACATGTATCCCTTCAAACTGTAAGCTAAAGTAAACCCTCCTTCCTTAAATTGCTTCTTGTTAGTATTTACTTTTTTGTTGGTAAATAATACAGTGGCTGTCTTGTTTATAGGCTGGATACTAAGGCTTTATTTGTGAATTAAGTAGCCAAGAAAAAGAAAGAAGTTAAGAAATTCAACTCATAGACATTATTTGAAAATAGACACCAAAAGATCCTCTATAGAAATGAGAAATTTGCATCTGTTCAAATACAATTCTCAGAAATTAATGAGTACTATTGTTGCTGCACTTGTTTCACAAGTTACAAAGAGGATTCATTCATCTAATTTCTTCATACATCTCATTCACTAACATTATATGACCTCATCTTAATACTTTGTTTGCCTTGATTTTCAGACTACACATAATGCTATGGAGGCCAACACAAAGACTATAACTTCCAAATTCACCACTTTACCTCACTGTAATATATAGCAAAAGACTATATAGCTAGCCTATAGTTCTGACAAAGATAGATTCTAACTTCCTGGAGGTCCAGTGATTGGCAAAATGATTGCGGAAGGTTAGGGCATGGATTGCTGAGTATTATAAAAGCAAGCACCACAAAAGGCCCCTTTCTTTTATATAACTTATTTTAAAGTTTTTCTTTCATTTGTAATTATGTGACTATTAAGGGTTGGGTATGTGTACTAGAGAGTAAGAACCCATAGAGACCAGGAGAAAGTGTTGGATTCTCTGGAGCTGGAGTTACAGGTGATTATGAACTGCCTGGTCTGAGTACTAGAAACCAAATGAGATCATCTACAGAAGCAGCACGCACTCTTAGCTGCTGAACCATCTCTCTAGCCCATCTTTCATGTAACATCTCTTCATGCCTCCAAATTGCTTTCAAAGAAACCTTTTCATCATAATATTATAATCAGTAAGTCACCACAGATGTTTAAATTTTGGAGACATATTTTCATATATTGTACAACTCTTCTGTCTGTTTCTAACACAATATAGACCAGGTTGTGTTAACAGATCAAATCTTCTAGTCAAAGCAGCTCAGGTGGAGCTTCTTGATTTAATTAATTAAATTGAAATGAATTGAACTTGAACTAATAGGATCACGAGGCAATGAATCTCCTATCACAAGAGTCAAATAAACAGTACCTGTATGTATAAGGATACAATTTTGAGGTTTTCAATCAGGTGAACTGAAATTAGTATTAGGTCTTCCACTCACATGGTTTTCTGATTTTGGACAAATAATTTCATCTCTCTGCTCTGCTAATGTCCTTATATTTAAAATGTCTCAGAGAATAAAATGTTGGAATGTGTAACTCTTAGGGTCCTTTCGCTAACAAGAGTCTATGAGCTAAATATGTTCATTTAACTAGAAGAGCAACTCAAGAATAGTCTATACAAATGAGCCAGTAATGTTCACTTTGCATGAAAAAGATGATATCTTAATTGTTAGAGATATTTATTTGATGACCTAGCCCTTCTCCTTCCTCTATCCATCCGATTTAGCAGATGTCAGTCAGAGTTTTAACGGTTTAGGTCAAATGAAAAGGGCAATTTTATGTGGGAGTTATATGCCTTATTATAAATCACAGAATTTTAAGATGGAAAATTTGCCCTTATCATTTGATTATTTCTCATTTCTTAAGGGAAACCATGAAAAGTGTAATGTGTACTATATTATGTGAGTAAGAACATTTTTGACCCCTTTTTTGCACCAATAAACCCATTTTGCCACAGATTAACATTTCTTATGAGTGTGGGTTTGGGGAGAATGTCATCTTCCTTTCATAAGCACAGATTAACCTATTAATTTCAAAATCCATATCTATTACAATGTGCTAGGGAACCAAGCCTAAGCAACCAGAGATTTGTTTAAATATGTCCCAGGGCACTCTATGTGCTTAGCTGCCTTTATCTGCTCTTTAGACCTGAAACTTTGTGCCCTCCTCAATGACAAAATCATGTCCTTTGAGTGTTCTACTGTACCTTAAAATGATTTAATCACTGCTTTCTAGTCTTCATGGTTTTTTGAATCTAGTTGCCCCAAGATTATGAAAATCTGTTTGGTGATGGAAATTGGTAGGAGGAGGGTTCAAAATACTGTAGAGATTGGTCTGTAATTCTCTTTCTTTGTTGCATCTTTGTGTGGTTTGGGTATCTGGGTAACTGTAGCCTCATAAAAAGAATTTGGTAATGTCCCTTCTGTTTCTATTGTGTGGAACAAATTGAAGAGTATTAGTATTAGCTCTTCTTTGAATATCTGGTAGAATTCTGTGCTGAAACCATCTAGTCTTGGGCTTTTTTTGGTTGGGAGACGTTTAATAACCACTTCTACTTCCTTAGAGGTTGTTGGTCTATTTAAATGGGTAGGCTTTTGGGAATCTGGTACCCATAGTGTGATGCCTTGTACAGCCTTGGTGCAGTGGGAAGGGGCTTGGATTTACCTAGGCTCAATGTTCCAGGCTCTGTTGACTCCCCATGGGAGACCTTGATTTGGGAGATGTGGGGAAGCTTGGGAGAGAGGGCTGGGGGGGGGGGAGGAGGGAGGAGATGAGATCTGTGGGTGGTATGTAGAGTGAGTAGAAAGAAAAATGAAAAAAAAATACAGTAGAGAACTGACTAACATCACAGACTCAAGTTCTGTCCCTGGAGCACTAAGGTTCATTGGTGTATAGCTTCTTTAAAGTAAGTGTCATGACCAAGTATTGTTATGCACAGATCATGACCCCAAAGGGACCACTGAAGACCAAGGATGTCCAGAATTCAACAGCAAGGTTTATTCTATTTCTATACAAGTTTCTTTACAAGCCTAGGCAGGGAACTCATCCATAAGCACCTGCCCAAGTGAGGCAGGGAGGAGTTCCTTTCTTTGTGGGGTTAACTTTTTTTTTTTTTTTTTTTTTTGGTTTTTTGAGACAGGGTTTCTCTGTAGCTTTGTTCCTGTCCTGGATCTTGCTCTGTAGACCAGGATGGCCTCAAACTCACAGAGGTCCACCTGGCTCTGTCTCCCGAGTGCTGGGATTAAAGGCACGTGCCACCACTGCCTGGCTGGTGTTAACTATTTAAAGACAAAAACCACAAGCCCTTCAGGGAGTTTGGGGGTTTGGCATGAGTACAACTCAGACTGGTATATTTTTACTTTTGAAGGTATCTGTTCTCTTTTGCATCCTTGTTTGTCTTTCCTTGTTTTGTCTGAAGCTATACTATCCACCCTATGAGTCAGGTCACGCTGTCCCTGTATCAAGACATCCATCTCATGGTTTATCAGTCACCACCAGATGATCAGTCATTCTGACACTGTCCTTTGGAATTTTCCCAGAAAGAAGGGGGGGGGGATCAGACCACCATCAGCTCTGAGAATGTGAAGACTGGCCTGAGTTTTACTGTTAAAGAGTCCCCTTAAAAACGAATATGGGAAGGTGTGTTGAGGGTCTCACATTCCCCCCTTCTTTTGATGCAATGGTGCTCAATCATGAGCACTTATTTGTTACAATTCATATTTAATTGCCTTTATCCTCTATATCTTCCTTTAACCTGAGTGGGTTATATCTTCGTTGCACCATAAGCTGTATGGTCCCTAAACTTTGTTTCATATATTGAAGTAGTTTATTGATGATGCAGGGCCCAAGGGTTAGTATTAGAAGGAATAGTAACAGGGGCCCTATCAGAGGTGAGATGAGAGTTGTGAACCAGGCATATTTAAAATATCAGGCCTCAAACCAACTTTGGTTGGCTTCTTGCTCTCTCTTTCTTTTTGCTAGGCCTTCATGAACTTTTGCCATGGAGTCTTTACAATCCCTGAATGGTCTGCATAGAAGTAACATTCCTCTCCCAGAGCTGCACATAGTCCCTTTTCCTTTAGAAATAGTAAATCTAGACCTCTCCTGCTCTATAATCCTACTTCTGCCAGTGAAGATAGAAATTCTTGTAGGTGGGTGATAGAGTTTTCTATTCTTTGAATATCCTCATCTATTGATGTGTGGAGGTTTGCATAATAGTGTTGTTGGGTGACAAGGGAAGCTGCCCCTGTCCCCAATCCTGCTAGGCTGGTACCCATTAAAATAGCAAGGGTAAGAGCTCTGACCGGCTCTCTATTTTGTCTGAGAGTGTACTGGGTAGCTTCACTAAGACTAAGCAATTCTTCAGTGGATTGAAATACTACCTGAGGGAATAGGCATACAAGGACACAAAACCCTTTTGTTTGATTTAGTACAGTTACATGGGCACAGTGTGTTAGACCAGAGGAGCATGCCTACTAAGTGTCATTTGCTAGAACCAGATATCCTGTTTGGTTTGTGAGGGACTTAGTATAACTGCAGAGAGGCAAAAATTGATTAGAAATCATCCCTATGCATAGTCCTTGACCTATGACTTGTCCAAAGGGGTCAAGGAGGTATTTGATTGCCACCAGCAAGAACCTATGGCCTTTTTTTGTTCTTGCCAACCAGAGCTGTTGGCTGGGGGCAACACGGCCACTCCCTCATATTATAGTGGCCTTGCACTATAACATAACCAACAGGAGATAGTTCAGGTCTTGAGCTGTTTAGAAGTAAGAATGACTGCTGTAGGACTCTAAACAGAGTCTGCAGGCCCAGGGGACCTCATAGATATGGAACCAGCCTCCCAGTGTGCCTTAGGTATTATTGAAACTGAGGTGTCAGAGGTGTCCACAGGTGCAGTGGGGTTAATGGATGAGGTGGGATAAGGGGAGAGGATTTTTGCCTTCAAGCTGGGATTGATTACCTTATTGGGGCCTAATACCACAATCAAGGGGGGTGTTGCAATAACTCATAGGGAGAACAAGATCCCCACATCTTCTCCACCCAGGACATACAATTGTAACCCCAAAGTTTTACCTGCCAACCAGTTAACCTTTTTTCCCTCTTCATTAAAGGTAATAGTGATATTAGATTCTCCTAGTTTGGTACAGGCAAAAGAGACTAAACCTTGTTTGCCAGTCTTCCACTTAGATGCACTGGTTTCACATCCACAGCAGCACAATAGAATGTCTCAGGCCCCCTGCACTGGCGAGTTCGTTTACACCCTGGTCAGACATACCAGTCAAAGTGCCAACAAGCAGGGTAAGAGTTCCCGGGGGTTTGCTCAGTGTCTGTCCATGAGTCTTTTGCTAGGGCACACAGGTCAAAGGTTAGCTGGGGCTACCAGGTGTCTAAGGGGTGAATCAGTGGCCAACCCTAAGGTTCGCCCAGTTTCAGGTTTGGTTAGGGTCCAAGTCAAGTTCCAGGGCACATGAGGTTTGTTGGAATGACTTGCCCCAAGCAGGAGGGGAACAGTTATAAGCAGAACCAATGGGAGCAGGATAAGCTTCATTTCAGGTGGAGTTTGAGCTTCAGCGGGCTGGAGGGATGTCTTGATGCCTCTGAGGTTTTGTCTGTGTGTTCCTCTGGAGAGTCAAGCAGATTTGCCAATCAAGCGTGGGAGTAGTGGATCGAGGCTCTAATACCATCCACCTAGAGAGCTGTGGGTGTGGTCAAGATGACAATGTATGGCCCCTTCCACCTTGGTTCCAAAGTCTTGTGTTGGTTTCTGTAGATCAGAACCCCAGTCCCTAGGCTGGAAGCTGTGAGGCTTGGGGAAATAGGAGGATGAATAAATGGCTGATAGTCAGGGCCATATATCCACTTGTATCTGAGACAAAAGTTTTAGACTTTTTTTTTTATTATTATGTGTTTTAACTTTATAAATCAGCCATAGGTTCCCCTGTCTTCCCCCCTCCCGCCTCCACCCTCCCCTCAGCTCCTCCCTTCCATTCCCATGTCCTCCAAAGACACCCCTGGGGATTCATTCAAACCTGGTCAATTCAGCACAGGCAGGTCCTGTCCCCTCCTTCCAGGCTGAGCATGTGTCCCTGTGTAAACCCAAGGTTCCAAACAGCCAGCTCACGCACTAAGGACAAGTCCTGGTCCCACAGCCTGGGTGCCTCCCAAACAGATCAAGCCACTCAATTATCCCATTTATCCAGAGGACCTGATCCAGCTGGGGGCTCCACAGCCATTGGTCCACAATTCATGTGCTTCCATTCGATTGGCTATTTGTCCCTGTGTTTTAGACTTTTAATGAGATCCACATCCTCTGTCTACATCACTAACTCAGTTTGCAAACTAGGCACAAGGCAGGAGGTGCTTGCTCATACATGATCTCAAAGGGGGTTAATCCTAGCTGATAGGGGGGATTTTGACACGGAATAGGGCAAACGGGAGGAGTGCCACCCAGTCACCACCAGTCTCTAAGGCTAATTTAGAAAGGGTCTCTTTTAGGTACTATTCATCCTCTCAACTTGGCCAGAACTTTAGGGCCTATATGTGCAGTGTAATTTCCATTCAGCTCCCAATGCAGTAGCTATTCCCTGGCTTACCTGTGAGATGAAGGCCCGGCCATTATCTGACCCAATCAGGTGGGGGAAGCCAAACCTGGGGAGAATGTCTTCAAGTATCTTCTTGGCCACCACATAGACTGTCTTATGTTTGGTTGGGTAGGCTTCAGTTTATCCTAAAACGGTATCTATAAAGACCAACAGGTATCTATATCCATATTTATCTGGCTGGTTTTCTGTGAAGTCCACCTCCCAGTACATACCTGGGTGAGTTCCTCTCATCTGAACATCTTTTTCTCCTTTTATTTTGTGGGAGTTTACCAACTGGTAAGCCTTACATTCTGTTACAACCTTGTCAATAAGTTGATTGGCTTGGTGAATTTTTAACAGGGACCCAGGGATCAATTCTCTCAGCTTTTGGGTCCCTAAGTGGGAGGTCTGATGGATCCTCTGGAGCATACATTTTCTGAGTAGACTTGGGAGAAGCATTTTTTCCTGTGGGTAACCACCACCATCCATCCTTTTTATATGCCCCCTCTACCTGAGAAGCTCAGGCTTCCTCATCTGAATTATAGTGCGGTATGGGGGGTAAGCTGTGGGGGCCTGGATCCACCATAATGGGTAGAGTCGCTGTGGTCTCTAATAAGGCTACTTTCTTTGCTGTCTGGTCGGTCAGGTTGTTCCCCTTTGACAAGGCATCTGTCCCCCTCTGGTGGTCCGGACAGTGCATTACTGCAAGTTTCTTTGGGAGCCATAGTGCTTGTAGTAAGTACAATATCTCTTGTTTATTTTTAATAGCCTTTCCTTTGGCAGGGAGCAGCCCCCGTCCATGTATATTGCCCTATGGATATGTAGCATAGCAAATGCATACCTACTATCCATATAAACATTAATCTTTTTGTCTTTGCCTAGTCGTAGGGCTTTAGTGAGTGCTATCAGCTTGGCTGTCTGGGCTGAGGTGCTGGCTGGTAGACCTTCTGCCCAAACAATCACACAGGTGGTGGTCACTGCAGCCCCAGCATACCTGTGTCCATTTCGTACAGAGCTGCTTCCATCCGTAAACCAAGTCTCTTCTGTGTCTGTCAGTGGTGTATTGCGGAGATCAGGTTGAACACAGTGTACCTGGGCTAGAATCTTAGCACAGTCATGGAGAGGGGTTTCAAAGTCTGGGTCTGGTAGCATGGTGCTGGGTTTAGGGCAGTCAGTGCTTGAAATGTTATTCTGTCTGTATTTAAGAGCAGAGCTTGGTAATGAGTCACTCTGGCGTTGCTCAGCCATCTATTGTTTTAGAACTGACTCCAAAATATGGGGGGTAGCCACCACAAGGTTTTGTCCCAATGTTAGTTTGTCTTTATCTTTAACCAGAAAAGCCATAGCTGCGATGATGCACAAGTATAGGGGGCCCCCTGCAGCTACAGAGTCCAGCTTCTTTGACAGGTAGACAAATGGCTTTCTCCATGGCCTGACATTCTGAGTCAGCACCTCTTTTGCCACCCCCTTCTTTTCATGTATATAGAGGAGGAAGGGCTTATTGATGTCTGGGAGGCCTAGGGATGGAGCTTCTAGCAATTTTCACTTAATGGTGTCAAAGACAGTTTGTCTCTCCTTATTCCAGGTCAGGGTCTGTTCCTTTGTGGCCTTGTAAAGGGGGTGAGCAATTTCTGTGTACCCTAGAATCCAGAGTTTATAGAACCTCACAGAGCCCAGGAACTCTCTGACTTGTCTGACTGTCTTAGGTATGGGTATTTTTAGCACCATTTCGTTTCTGGCCTCTGACAGCCGTCTTTTTCCTTGTCTCAGTATATACCCAAGTTAGGTTACCTGTTTCTTACAGATCTGGGCGTGTTTCACAGAGGCTCAATAGTCCAGTGTCCCTGGTGTCCTTAAAAGGTCCTCAAATCCCCTGAGGCATTCCTCTTCTGATGTAGTGGCTATCACTATATAGCATCTACCTATTGTAGGAGAGAGACATCAGGGTGCTGGGAGCAACACTCACTCCTGGAGGGCTTCAGCAAATATGGTGGGTGAATTCTTGAATCCCTGTGGCAGCCTTGTCCAGGTCAGTTGCCCACTTATTCCAATATCTGGATCATGCCACTTGAAAGCAAAATAGCTCTGATTGCTCAGGGCAAGTGGAAGACTAAAGAAAGCATCCTTTAAATCCAGAAGAGTTTACCATTCTTTGTCTGGTGGGAGCATACTTAGCAGGGTATACGGGTTAGGTACTGTGGGGTGAATGTCCATTACCCTTTTGTTGACTTCCTGGAGATCTTGGGCTGGGCAGTAGTCATTTGTTTGTGATTTCTTATCCAGTAGGAGGGGTTTATTCCAGGCAGACTGGACAGGCCATAGGACCCCCTCTTGCAGAAGTCGCCTTATGTGGGGGGCCAGATCTCACATTGTACAGTGGTCCTTGCCCTTGTCTGGTGTATTAGTCAGGTTTCTCTAGAATAACAGAACTTGTGGACTTATATAATGAATCTCTCCATATATATATGTGTGTGTGTGTGTGTGTGTGTGTGTGTGTGTGTGTGTGTGTGTGTGTGTGAATAAATAAATATTCATTCCAATGATTCCCATATATATATATATTTAGCTTCCTAAATTTTACACATATATAAAGGTGATCTTAATGAAATTTCAAAATAACAGAGAAAACAGAGACCCAACAGAATATTTCTCATTCCCAAATGAAGCATCCAGGACTAGGATTCCGTTATATCTAATTGAGTTGTTGGACAAAGGGGTCGCACGGGAAAGAAAAGAAAATCCAGGCTGTGTTCAAGACTATAGGTTGCTCTCCACAAACTGATGGCAGTGCCTCATTTCTAAAGATAACAATTACACAACTCATTGCACACGGAGAAGTAGAGCTAGCACCTGTCTAGCGCCTTCACCTCTATATGTTAGTCTTTGGTACAGGAAGGTACCCTGCATGCTACCCAAGGAGAAATGTAAACACTGACCCAGTCACAAAACCTTGCATCTACAATGGTGTCTTGCTTACAAAATATGCTATTGCAGTGGTAGCACCATTCTGGGTGGAGTGGGTAACCAACAAATGACTGATTTGATTTAAGGCTTACTCCATGATATGTAACCCATACTTGATGCTGCTTGGGTGATCAAGAATCTGAGACTAGATAGCCAGGGACCTAAGGGAAAACCAAATACTACTATTATCCTAAGGTAACATAGCAATAAAATGACTTCTAATGGCATTCTGTTATACTAAGAAGTCAGTGCCTTGCTCTGCCATTATCAGGGAAACTTTCTCCTGTAGCAGAAGGGAACATATACAAAGACACATAGCCAGACAATATGCAGAGAGTGAGAAATCGTGGAACACTCAGCCTTAAATGGGATGCCTACCAAATCCTTCCTCTACGGTCTCAGGGAACCCTGCAGAAGAGGAGGCTGAAAGAAAGTAATATCTAGAGGTGATAGAGGACACCAAGGAAAAGCAAGACTTTCTAAACCCAGCAGGATGAATGCATGTATGAACTCACAGAGACTGAGGCAGAAAGCACAAGGCCTGCATGGGTCTACAAAAGATGGGGTCCTAGAGTTGAAAGGGGAAGTGAAAATGTGTCCCCACCCTAACCCAAAAGCTGTCTCCAAATGATAACCAAATGAAAAAGTATAGTGGATAGCCATCCCAGCCTTAGCCTGGAAGTTCCAACCCCCATTGAGGCTTCGGTAATGGTCACACCCACAAGGTGGGGCAGAGGAGGAAGCAGAAGACCCAAGATAAAGAGGAGGGGTGCGCTCTCTTGGTTGGGGATGCTGAACACAGGAGGTAGACTGAGCAGAGTTCTCCAGAGAACACCGCCAGACTGCGCCATACCTTTGCTAGACCCTACAACCTATCCCTTCATTTGTAAGTTACCCCACAAAATAAACCTCCCTTTTAACTACAAGGAGTGGCCTTAATAATTTCACCAATAAAAAAGTAGTTTTCTTCCAGGGAGTCTCACTTGGGAAACAAACTACACTAAAGGATAGGCCACATACCCAACATTAGATGGCCAACATAACTCAATGGCATATTTTGAGGTTCCTTGTCTTGTAATATTGTGTCAGAGCTTCTATTTTAATTTATTTTATTATTTATTCATTCATTTATTTATAACCCTACAAGTTTTGCAAATATATTATGACTTCTGTTTTTGTGTTTTTTATGGAATTCCTGACTGTTTAAATGAGTAGGTTTCTGCATCTTTATCTGTTTGTTTTTGTGCTTTTTCTTAGGCTCTTTTCTTTCTGTTTATTTGATCCTATTTTGACTTGTTTGGGGTTCATCTTATTATATTTTATTTTTTATTATCCCTTGGATTCCTGATTGTTTTCTAATGAGACACAGAAAGAAAGTGAATCTGGAAGGGAGGGGAGGTGGAGAATATATTGTATGGAAAGAAGTCTATTTTTTTTTCTTTATTGACTCTTTGGGAGTTTCATTCACATCATGCACCCCAATTTTGTTTACCTCCTGGTCCCCCAATATCCTCCACTCATCTCTGCCACCCCACCACATAAGGAAACAAATAAAAGTATGCAAGCAAGCAAGTAAAAGCCAAAGCAAGAATAAAAACGAAACAAAATAAACCAAACCAAAACCACTTCAACAGAAAAAAATTCTTTGCTTCTCTTCTTTCCTGTGTCTCCAACACCTCTTTCTTTATTCGTCTTGGTGGCAATGGAGGGATCAATCTTCTGTATAGTATACCTCTTTTTCCCATCAGTTTTACTGGCAAGTTTTCATTGCAGTGAGTCACTGGCATGGTTCAAGGCCTCTGGTTTCTGGCACACCATCCTCACTGGATCCTCACCAGAACTCTTCTGGAATATCCTGTGACTGCCATGAGTCTTGCAGATTTTGTGGGTATTGCACAAGACCAGTCTCTTCATCGGCCCCAGCAGGTCCTAGAGGGTAGATGCTAGGGTGGGTCAACCTAAGGCCCAGCAGTGGGCCTGGATGGTAGACAATCTAATCAGTCTAGGATCTTGGAGCCACCTACCTCAAGCAAGAGGGTGGAGTCATCTCCTCTACTTGCATGCCCTTAGAGTAGGTTCACCCTGGCCTGTGGTGAGGGGTGGGGGCCATCTCTCCAGTGTGCAGGGGCCAGCTCTCTTGCTTTAGTGTCCAGTGAGAGGCAAGGCCAGCTTTCCCAGGGCCAGCGAAGGATGTAGCCAGGTCATCATGGCCTTCTGATCTTATCTCACACAGTTCCTAAGGCCTCCTGAGATGACATAGGCCACAAGCATCCACACAGACACCAGCTGTAGCTGAATCCTGGATCCAGGCGTGGTCTTCAGCAGCAGCTTGGGCCTGGTCAAGATCCTGTCTTTGGTTAGAGGAACTGGCCACTCAGGTGGAAATGGTTGCGGCCCTATCCTTAGGTCTCAAAGTGACCTTTGGTGGAAATGTAATACCCAGACTTCAGCACAGATCCCAGCCATGGTAGAACCATGGACCATGACATGGTCCTCAACAGTGGCTGGGTCTGGATGTCACCACTGCCCCTGTGGCAGTATGTCCCTGGGACTCCAACATGGCCCTCAGTCTCGGGTGTCTGCACATCCTTTGATGTTTACAGGTACATCAGACTTCAGCACAGACCCGGAATGCAGCAGGGTCACAGACTCTGACAAGGCCCTCAGCTGCAGCTTTGGCCTGAACATCACCATAACATTGAGTAGCAGTGCAGGACACTCAGCTCTGGATACATCCTAGCCCTTGGACACCAATCTGGACCCAGGTGGCTGACCTGACCCTGGACTTCCTCATGGCACTCAGTGGCAACAGGAGAAGAAAATACATAACTTCATATGAGAAAAGTTTATAGCTATAAGTACTTACTCAAAAAATTGTTGAACCTTCAAAGAAATGACATAATGTTCCTCAAGGTCTTAGGAAAATAAGAACAGTCAAAGTCTCAAATCATTGGATAGAAATATTAATAATCAGTTCCAAAATCATGAAAAAGACTAAAAGAATAGTACAAAGAGTCACCAAAGCAGAATTTGTTCTTATAAAAATAATCAAGATCAATAAACCATGAGGTAAAGTATCCAAAACAGAGCAGAGACACAGATTTATGAAATTAGGGATAAATTGGGAACATTACAGTGGATACCAATAATCCAGAGAATCACTTGGGAATATTTTGAAACCTTACATTATAAAAAGAAAATTACTTATCTTAGCCTTAACACAAGGGGAGGAGCTTGGTCCTGCCTCAACTTGATGTGCCATGTTTTGTTCAAACCCATGGATAGTTTGCTCCTGAGTTGATGGAAGTGGGTATCTGGGAAGCACATGTTGGGGATAGGACAGGAGGAGAGGAGGGAGGGGAAACTGTGGTCAATATGTAAAGTAAATGGAAAAATTGTTATTTAAATAAAGTAAAAATGAAAATATGGAAGAAAGGCACAATGCCTGAACACATAAGAACTACAAAATTAAAAAAAAAGAACAGAAACAATTTAAATATATCCCAGTAATGGAATTTAAAAAATGAAAGTTCAGATATGGATAAAATCACTACTAAATTCTACCAGAATATTAAGAACAGCTAAGCACATACTTCTCAAAATATACTATAAAATAGAAATACAAGGAGGACATCAAATCCATTCTATGAAGACTGTATTACATTTATATTAAAACTATGTAAGGTTACCATAGCAACAAACTATTAAATAAGTTTTGCTAATGAGCATAGATGGAAAAATTTATAAAATTTACTTGCAAACTGAACACAACAAGACATAAAAAGATCATAGATAATATGCTCTGATCAAGTTGGTTTCATTCAAAAGACACAAAAATACTTCCATATAAACAAATCAGTAAAAAAACAAAACAAAACAAAACTACTGTGCATAAATTGAGTCAGATGATATAGAAATAATGTTGTCATCTCAGTACATGCATAAAAGGCCTTTATTATATTGTACTTTATTTCTAGTTCTTATTTCTACAGGACTTTGATCTTGAATGGATATTAAAGTTTGTCACAGGACTTTTATATAGAGAAAATTTCAGATTTTTTAAATTAGTATAATATTGACTACAGATATTTTTCAGGAAAAATCATTTTCTCTACAGTCTGGAATGATGCAAAAATACCCAGTCTGCTCTTTTATCCTATAGAGTATTGGCAGTCTTAGGTCTACCTAAGAATAAAGAAAGAAACAAGGAAAGAAACCAAAATAGCTACATTTGCAGACTGCAAAATCCTATGCTTAAAGACCTAAATCATTCCATCAGAAAACAGGCATCTCCAGAGAAATACAACATATATAAAAGTGGAAAAGTTGCTAAGAAGGAAATTCAGAAAAATAACCAGTTCATGAGGGCTTCAAAATAGCTAAGACTAAACTTATTAAGAGAGGGTGAAAGAGTATACTGAAAAGAGAAACTTTAAAAGTTACAAGAAGATGGAAAAACCACCTACATTCATGAATTGGACAAATTAATGTCAAAATTTATGTGCTACCAAAATAAATCTACAGACTCAGAGAAATCTGCATAAGATTTCCAGTAATAATGGTTCAGTAATCAATGAAAATAACAGAAGCATAGAATCTCTCAACTAGGTAGTGAAATCACAAACTAGCAGGAAAATGCTGCACATACCAAGATACCTGGCTTCAAATTATGCTCCAGAGCCATACTAATAAAACAACATGGTACAGAAAAATAGACCCACACAAATAGAATAAAGGCCCTAACATAAGCCCACACAACTATAGCAACCTGATATTTGACAAACATACCAAAAATACACATTACAATTAAAGCTAGTCTCTTCAACAAATAGTACTTGTGAAAGCTGGATATTCACAAAAGATGGCAGAAACTTATCTTTACCTATCACAATATTAAAATCAAATCAAAGTGAATTAATGCCCTTGATATTAGCTCTGAAACTGTTAGAAGAAAGCATAAGTAAAATGTTTTAAGGTTTTCTAAAATGTTTTAGGCTTTCTAAAGAGGACTCTAATAGCTCAGGAAATAATTGCAAGAACTGGCAAGTGAGATATATATATATATATATATATATGAAATTAATAGTGTTTTGCCAAGCAAAAAACAATCATTAGTATGAAGAGACAGCTTACAGAATGAGAGAAATTATTTGCCAACTATAAATTCCAATGATGATTGATATCTGGAATCCATAATAAATTAAAAAGAGGTTAAACACCAAATGCATAATCATCCAATCACTAAATGGTCAAATCAAGTTGAATATACAGTTTTCAAGAAGTACAAGTGGTCATAAATATATGAAAAAATTCAATATACCTTGCCTTCAGGGAAGTACAAAATAAAACTGATTAATGATTCCATATTCTCATCTCAGCATGGCTATCATCTAGAACACATATAACCACAACAGTTGCTGATGATTCATAAAGAGTAAACCATATTACAGGGCTGATGAGACTGTGTGCTATTGTAACCACTGTGGAAATCATCATGGATGTGTATGAAAATTCTTATTCTGAATATTAAACTACCGTATGATCCAGTTACAGAACTTCTGAGTAAATACCTAAAGGGCCCCAAGTCACTATATCACAGAAACAATTGGACAACCTTCTTTACTATGGCAATATTCACAACAGCCAGGATATAGATGCAGCTAGGTGCCTATCAACAAACAATAGATTAAAAAAACAAAGTATGCCAGGCAGTGTTGGTGCATGCCTTTAATACTTATACTCAGGAGGCAGAGTTATGTGGATCTTTGTGAGTTCAAGGCCAGTCTGGTCTACAAAGCTAGTTCCAGGACATCTAGGACTACAAAGAGAAACCCTGTTTTGAAAAACTTTAAAAAAATCCGTAAAGAAAATGAAGTATAGGTAGACAGTGGAGTTTAGTTGATTTGTAAAGGATGAAATCATGACTACTCCTAGATATGGCTAAGGAGAAGTATGGCAAGCCACAAGAATATGTTATAAGGTATCCAGCTGTGTATTAAAGCTATACCTTGACCAGGCTGTAGCATGAATCTTAAAAGGTCTTATTAATAAAATCAAACCTAGAGCCAGGTACTGGGGTCAACCCTCGAAGACCAGAGAAGCAGAACAAGCCACAGCCACCTCAGCAATTCCTCAGCTGATCTTGTTTCCGCAGACTGGAAGCCTCTGAGTCCTCATCCAGAATGAATCTCAGATGAACTATTGCTCAAAAACCTAAAAGCTTAACCAGCACTAGTTCCTAGTTTTCATACCTTATATACCTTTCTGCTTTCTGCCATCACTTCCTGGGATTAAAGGCATGAGTCACCATGCCTGGCTGTTTCCAGTGTAGCTTTAAGCTCACAAAGCCAGACGGATCTCTGCCTCTGGAATGCTAGGATTAAAGGTGTGTGCGCCACCATTTTCTAGCCTCTATATCTAGTGGCTCTTCTGTTCTCTGACCACAGATAAGTTTATTAGGATGCACAATATTTTGGGGAACATGGTATCACCACACCAGGCCAAGGGTCAGTCAAGTGGAAGCCATGTAGCATGGACTATTTGGTGTTGCACAGCATAATATTCAGTTGTGCCTTGTTATGAATTCCTTGTGCTCACAATTCCCATAGAATGTGTGTGTGTGTGTGTGTGTGTGTGTGTGTGTGTGTGTGTGTGTGTGAACTTACTGCTTGGGCCAGTACTTGGATAAGTTCATGTAGGCAGAGTCATGCATAGCTTTGTTTCTTGTGCAAATGAAACTCAGATCATCTCCTTACTTTGAGGCCTAGTGGCTCCCCAGAGCAATTGACTGAGAACAAAAGAAGTTTTTACACATCAAGATGGAAGTGGTGGTGAAGTAACATTCCTGAGGAGGCAGATAACACTGTGGCCAGAGGAAAAAGAGTCATGCATTTTCTGTAGAGGCACCCAGAATGGCATGACCAGGAAGAAGGAAAGAACACAGAGGTTTTATAGATGGCAAGGCAGAACTCTTGTACAGTTCATCAGAGCCAGGAGTAGAGAGCATGTAGAGGTGGAGGGTGAACAAATAAAGGACAAAAATGAGGCTGAATGCATAAGAGCTTGGTTGTCAGTAGAACTATGAGAGAGCAGTAAAATAGGAGAGTGCTATGGGCTGTTCTGTATGTCAAATGTGTTGCTCTGATTGGTTAATAAATAAAACACTGATTGGCCAGTAGCCAGACAGGAAGTATAGGCAGAACGAGCAGAGAAGAGAATTCTGGGAAGTGGAAGGCTGAGGCAGAGAGACCTGCCAGCTGCTGCCACGGCAAGCGAGATGTAAGGTACTGGTAAGCCACAAGCCATGTGGCAACTTATAGATGAATAGAAATGGGTTAATTTAAGATAGAAGTAGATAACAAGAAGCCTGCCACATCCATATAGTTTGTAAGCAATATAAGTCTCTGTATATTTACTTGGTTGGGTCTGAGTGGCTATGGGACTGGCGGGTGAGAGAGATTTGTTCTCACTGTGAGCCAGGCAGGACCAGAAAAACTCCAGCTACAAATGGCACCCAATGGCTTGAGTTTCCACCTTAAACCTGATAATATTTAATAAGTAATTCAAAACGGAGCATATTGCTAAAATAAAAAGTTAAGAGATTTTTTTTGTCCCATATCAGAAGAGATCTCTGGTGTGAGACAGAGAAAAACCAATATTTTTATTTAAAACAGGTTGATTATAAATGCAATATCTGAGGTTGGGCATTTAGCTCAGTGGTGGAGTGCTTGCCTAACAAGCAAAGGCCATGGGTTTGGTCCTCAGCTCTGGCAAAAGAAAAAGAAAAAAAAATAAATGCAATCTCTTTCTAAAGAAAAAAGGGGATATGATATAGATATGATAGGATGAAAAGGTAGATTAATGAACCTACTTTTAAAGAGCAACAATTTGTTTGAAATGTTTTACATTGGTATAGATTTTAGTTTATTGATACAAGTTTAAACTTAATTTTGTTATACTGTATATATATATTTCTACTCTCCTTTGAGGTAACTCATTTAGATTGTAATGGATAACTAAGAGATACAGATCAATTAGTCTTCTATGATAGTCAAACTTATAGTCATGTTAAGTTTTCTAGGTATACATAGATATATTTCAGATAGACAGGTAATCTTCAAATACTTCAAAGATCTACAGAATATGGCATTTAAAATGTTTTTAAAATTTAGACTTTCTGGACAGTGAGACATGTCTGCTCCTGGTAGCACCGATTTACTTCAGAGAGAAGGATGGGCATGGAAGACAATCTATGGAGTTTATCTTCACCTTGGCAAAAATAGCCATTTGGGCAAGAAACTGTTATAGCCTGGACTGCTTGACTGACTGGACATGCAGGACCCATAGAAAGGTGACCACTGAACTTGGCTTGGCAAAACGGTCCTTCAGGTTCCTGCCTTGCAGAGGAAATTGCCAGACATACTACAGAACACAGAGAAAAGTGAATGAAGGACTCTAGACCTGTGGGCTGAAGACAGATGCCACAAATTTACAAAAGAACTTTGAATGACTGTCCAGGCTGACAGCTGTCTCTGTCTACTCTTGCAAGACTCCCAAAAGTTGCTTGCATCCTTCTCCCATTTCTCAGGTAGTATCATATCCTTCTAGGGTCTTTGATATAGTTGAAGACTAGATAGTTATTATTTCCTCAGTTATGATAAAAGATAAGTTAGATATGAAACCTTAGACTCACAAATATAAGATAGATAGGATATCTTCTTTAATTTTGCCAAATAGACTAGTTATTATAAATAGACTAGATATTATAACTGTAGTTCTTGCTTGATAATTGTTTTGTTATCTGTAATTTCACTATGTGAAAGTTAAAAATTTCCTTTTGAAAAAAAAGAAAAGGGGAAGTTCTGTGGGCTGTTCTGCATGTCAAATGTGTTTCTCTGATTGGTTAATAAATAAAACACTGATTGGCCAGTAGCCAGGCAGGAAGTATAGGCAAAACAAGCAGAGAAGAGAATTCTGGGAAGTGGAAGGCTGAGGCAGAGAGACCTGCCAGCTGCTGCCACAGCAACTCATAGATTAATAGAAATGGGTTAATTTAAGATAGAAGAAATAGATAACAAGAAGCCTGCCATGGCCATACAGTTTGTAAGCAATATAAGTCTCTGTATGTTTACTTGGTTGGGTCTGAGCAGCTATGGGACTGGCAGGTGAGAGAGATTTGTCCTGACTGTGGGCCAGGCAGGACTAGAAAATCTCCAGCTACAGGAAAGAAAGAGGAACTGAGTGTCAGGATGGAACTGAAGCTATGTAGACAGGATTTCATGCCAGAGAAATATCTAGATGGACAAAGAGCTTGGTAAATCTAGACTTATTCCTTCCCTGAATGCCTGATGAAGCTGTAGCTACATAGATAGAATTTTGTCTTAGAGGAATAAAGTTAACAGACATAAGAACATAATGTACATATATTTTTTCCCTCAGATATCCCATGCTGGATGTAACATCTTCCTCAGACACTGGGCAATCCAAAGAGAAGGTTTTTATTGTAGATATGAGGGAGAGAACAGCCAGAGGCATCTGGAACTGTCCAGACTGAATGTGACCAGCAGAATAGACTTGGCCTTGAAAGGAGAGGAGAGGCAAAGGAAGAGATAGGAAGGTAGACAGACAAAGAGACATCCAAGAGTAGAGCAAAAAAAAACAGGACCAAGAGTACTAAGAGAAAAGACCAAGAGAGCTCATAGACAAAAGGGATGGGTTATATAGGGAAAATAAACTGGGGGAAGGGAAACCAAGCTCAAGGGCTGGGGAGTTTTAGGGTAGAGGGTGAGGATGAAAAGTGCTTAGAGGACCCAGGACTCTGTATCAGGTATTTTCTATGCTGATACTGAGAGAACCTCACTTTAATATGTTAATAGACACCTCAGTTTATCATTTCCTAGGTATCTATCAGACCTAACAATTGGCACACAAATGGATGATCACTATGTTAAGTGAAAAAAGTCATACTCACAAAGACAAATGTTTCCTGTTTGTTTTATACATGCTCTTTAGATTATAGAACATAGAAAAAGGCCTATATTGATGGAAGAGAGGCGTAGCTAGAGTTTTCCTGCCTGGCTCAGTCAGGACAAATCTCTCTTACCTGCCAGTCCCACAGTCGCTCAGACCCAACCAAGAAAGCACACAGAAACTTACATTGTTTAGAAACTGTATGGCCGTGGCAAGCTTCCTGTTATCTACTTCTTCTATCTTAAATTAACCCATTTCTGTTAGTCTATACTTTGCCCCATGGCTTGTGGCTTACCAGTGTCTTTACATGTTGCTTTTCATGGCGGCAGCTGGCGGTGACTGTCCCCAGCCTTCTACTTCCCAGAATTCTCTTCTCTCTTGTCCTATCTATACTTCCTGCCTGGCCACTGGCCAATCAGAACTTTATTTACACAGAGTGATATCCACAGCACTTGCCCTTTTCTTTTTTTTTTTAGGAAGGTTTTAACTTTTACTTAGTACAATTACATATAACAAAACAATTAGCAAGCAAGAATTACAGTTACAATATTAAAGAAGATATCCTATCTATCTTATATTTGTGAGTCTAAGATTTTATAACTAACTTATCTTTTATCATAACTGAGAAAATTATAACTATCTAGTCTTCAACCACATCAAAGACCTCAGAAGGATATAATATTACCTGAGAAACGGGAGAAGGATGCAAGCAACTTTTGGGAGTCTTGCAGGGTAGACAGAGACAGCTGGCAGCCTGGACAGTCACCTAATGTTCCTTTATAAAGTTGGGGTATCTGTCTTCAGCCCACAGGGCTAGAGTCTCTTGGTCATTTCTCTCAGTGTGAAGCAGGAACCTGAAGGACCATTTTGTTAAGCAAAGTTCAGTGGCCACCTTTCTATGGGTCCTGTATGTCCAGTTGATCGAGCAGTCCAGGCAAGAACAGTTTCTTGCCCAAATAGCTATTTTTGCCAAGGTGAAGATAAACTCCATATGAAGTGTCTTCAATGCCCATCCTCCTCTCTGAAGTAAATCGGTGCTACCAGGAGCAGACATGTCTCACTGTCCAGAAAGTCTAAATTTTAAAAACATTTTAAATGCCATATTCTGTAGGTCTTTGAAGTATTTGAAGATTACCTATCTATCTGAAATATGTCTATGTATATCTAGAAGACTTAACTAACATGGCTATGAGTATGATTATCATAGATGACTAATTATTAATCTATTTTTAATTATCCATTTCAATTTAAAATGAGCTATACAAACATGATACCTTAAACACGATTAGAAATATACACACAGTATAACAAAATTAACTTTAAGTTTGTATCGATAGACCAAAATCCATACCAATGTAAAACATTTTAAACAAGTTGTTGCTCTTTAGAAGTAAGTTCCCTAATCTAAGCTTTCATCCTATTATATCTATATCATATCCCCCTTTCTTCTTTAGAAAGAGATCTCATTTATAATCAACCTGCTTTAAAGAAAAATATTGGTTTTTCTCTGTCCCATACTAGAGGGCTCTTTTGATTTGGGACACAAGAAATCTCTTAACCTTTTCTTTTAGCAATATGTCTGGGTTTAGAGAAGGAGTGAGCCAATTCCTTTTTCAAAGCCAGCTTGATAATTTTGGGAATGTAGGCGTAGTTTCTCTTACTACTTCCTGCTGGAGGGGGGTGCTGTATCTTATGGGGATACAAAGAAAATTTTAGGATTATAGAGTAGTCCATTAGGGTGAACCTCTGAGCCAGTTGCCTTGAAACCATTTTGGATGTCAGATCATCTGGGCCATGGTGTCATCAGAGACCTTTTAGGTGGTCTTGGCTGATCAAACCTGATATATCTTAGTCTGGAACAAATCCATAGCCTCTGGCTTTCTGTGGAAACAAAAGCAGAGACTCCTTTTCAAAGCAACATATCCTTATATTCAAATTTTGAAGTCAAGGTACCTTTAAAATTTACATATTTGTTTAACTCAACAGCTTTTATGATCATATCTTTTTCTGTGGTTAAAAATCCCAAAGACAAGACAAACCAGATTCTCTGTGTAATATCCATCTTTGTAAGACTGAAACGCCACTGTGGCTGCTGGCTCTGCCCACCTCAGCTTCCCAACATGGCAGTGGTACAGTTTACCACCAGCTCTGGGTCTGGAGCCATGTGTACCATCACACTTTGATATGTTAATAGACACCTCAGTTTATCATTTCCTAGGTATCTATCAGACTTAACAATTGGCACACAAGGGGATTATCACTATGTTAAGTGAAAAAAGTCATACTCACAAAGACAATTGTTTCCTGTTTGTTTTATACATGCTCTTTAGATTATAGAACATAGAAAAAGGCCTATATTGATGGAAGAGAGGCCTAATGGGAAAAGACTGGAAGAAAAAGGGGTGAGGGGAGGCTTGTATTAGAGAAAAGACAAATGTATATTTTCCTCTCATTTCCAGAATGTGTGTGTGTGTGTGTGTGTGTGTGTGTGTGTGTGTGTGTGTGTGACATAAAAGCAGAAGGAAGAATGAATATCTGTGGGGAACGAGGGGACCAGCGCATGCAGAGAAGGCGACAAAAGATGATGTCGAGAATATGAACAAAGAACAATGATATACTTGTTGGAAAATCCTAACAAACCCATTTTTTTTTGTATAGTAACTGAAAGTAATAATGATAATTAGCAAAAGAAATTAAAACATCATGAATGAACTCCAAATTTAGAAAGTGATGTCTTGGATCATCATGTAAATAAATATGTTTAGAGAAAGGTTGCATGTGAGAAGGAAACATCTAACAAAGCTCCAGGTAATTTAACAAAGTAAGAGTCAGGGCCAGTGTGGCAAATCATTATATATAACTGAACAGCATAATAATTTTGCCTACTCTCCTTTCTCAAACATTAGACCATCTTCTGGTAATGAAATTATTGCTCTGAGGCAGTTTACTTATCAGGAGACCCATCTGTGATTGACCTGAAAATGGAGTTTGGCTTTCTATTCATTTGAAATGCAAACAGATTTGACAACCTATAGCTACTGTGGTATTGTTTTATAAACAAAATCAGGCACCTACATTGACCTTCTATTTACATTGCTTTGAAAAGAAAAAAACTCACATAGAAGTTATCAAGAAACACATTTCACAACAGGCAAATTAATTGATTTTACAGTATTTGAATGGAGGGTTTGTCAAATAAAACATGCCGTGACAGTTAATAGTGTCATTTAGAGCCAGAAAATTACTGGCTTATTTGTTACTGGATAAAAAGAAAGCAAACATTTTGTATTAGGAAGTTTTAATGTGTTTAAAATCCTCATTAGGGATTAATAGACATGCTTGCTTAGTATAGTGCTCATTAATTTGAGGCTAAACAGTTACTTCTGTGTTTCAATCTCAGTGTTGTTCCTTAACATTTTTTTTTTATTTCTCTTTAATTAGATCTTGCATTTGAGCTCAGTTTTTACACCATTTAAGATGTAGGATTAATTAATGAGATTTATAAATCTAATGGAAGTAAGTTATTCTTAGCTATCAGTTCATTTTAGTGAGCAGTTAAAGCATATGTAAGTAGGAACAGATCTAAGAGATTTCAGAAGCATAGGAAAAAATTGTGAACTTCCCTGAATATATTTAGCAGTGTCACTTGGCATTAATAGATAAAAGTGTTTTAATTGGAGTTATAAGTAATAGGGGAGCTGGCGAGGTTTCAGTTTCCTATGCACATGGCTTGTTCTTTAGGATCATCACTGTCAGAGAAGAGCAATTGTAACTGTTTCTGTGGAACTGCAGTGTCATCCACCAGCAATTAAGACAATCGTTAAGTGCAGGGTTTGGAAAGTCAATAAGGCACAAAGTTCGCTAGAGGTTACTTTGAAAGTGGAGCCAATTTCTATCAAGTGCATTCTGTTGTCACATTTTTATTGAGTGCATGTGTGAGTACAATTTCTAAAATCACTTCTACTTACATGATTTTCGGGGAAATTACACTAAGAAAATCAAACTAAAATTGGGCCCCTTTATTCTAAACTTGGCATTTAAATAATTATGTATTTAATAGAAGAACATAGTGGTTTCTTTAGGGTGAGTGACCACCAGAATCTAGGAAAGACATTTATTTTCTGAATGATTTTCAAAGAATGGAGCTAAAGATCTAACATTTTAAATTGCTTTTATAATTGTGATTATAGTAGTTAATTTAAGATTTCACCAAGTGTCTGTAGCAGTGTCTTCAGAAATTTCCCAAAGGACCTTCATGCTGGCTTCACATTTTTTAATAAATCATAAATCCTAGTATCTTTACATCCATAAATGCTTTGATGACCTCATTATTCAAAGACGTATTTTAAAGGATAATCATGTTATAATACGCTTCATGTTGACTATCATATATTGAATGTATAAAATTATTGTTAAAATAGTCTTCCCTAGAGAAGAGCACACCAATTAATTATCCAATACTAAGTGGTCAGCCCTAAAAACACACCAGTAACTTTATACAGACTGAGCAGGTTATATTTAGAAATATATATATATACATACATACATACATACATACATACATACATATACATGTAACAATTAATGGAAAAAGAGGCCATGAATTTTTAAAAGAGCAAAGAGGAGTATGTAGTAGGATTTGGAGTGGGGAAGGGAAATAATATAATTATATAATAATCACAAAAAATAGAAGAAATAATTGAAAATAAAATATTCTGACATACAGAATATCAGAATGATTGAAGAACTCATTTAATTTTTGTCTTTATTAAGACATATTTTATTCATTTTACATACCAACCACAGATCCCCCTTTCTTCCTTCTACTCCCCACTCTCCTCTCTTTCCTTCCCAAACCTCCCCCCATTTCCTCCTCCAAAAGTGTAAGTCTTCCCTTGGGTAGTCAGCAAAGCCTGGTACATTTAGTAGAGGCAGGTCCAAGCCCCCCCCCCATGCATCAAGGTTGTGCAAGTTATTCCATCATAGGTAGTGGGCTCTAAAAAGCTCATATACCAGGGATGGATCCTGATCCTACTGTCAGGGGACCCCTTAAGCAGATCAAGATACACAGCTACCTCAATTATGCAGAGGACTTAGTCCAGGCTTATGGAGACTCCACAGCTGTTGGTCTAAAGTTCATGAGTTCCCACTAGCTTGGTTTGGTTGTCTCTGTATGTTTTCCCATCATGATCTTGATGTCCCTTGTGAAGAGCTCATTTTAAATAACCCATTACCTCCTCTTGATGATGTATAGGTGTATTTTCTAGGAAGAAAATGTGGGCAACTGGAGTCCTCTTTGCTCCCTTAAATACAAGGTTGAATTTATTTGGGCCCATAGATCCCCAACCCTTGGGGACATATTTGGCTCTGGATTTCATTTCATATGGACTTGTGTAACATTACCAGAGTTACCAGTGTGGGTTCCTCAAATCCTTAATTTTACTTTTGAGCTCTCTGTTTATCTCATGAATTGAGAATAAAGCATTTTATAGATGAGAACAATTGGGGATCTGTAGACTACCACTAACTAAATAAGTGGCAGAAATAAAAGAATGTAGTGGTGAGAAGCCAAGTGCCACCTCAGTCAAAATTGTTAGAAATTCTTGGCCTTTGATTTCCTTATGTCCCCCATTGTTTTCTTCCTTTCTCTATTTACACGTAGCATGAGGTCCATATGGAGTGTCTCCTATGTTTCACATTGCTGCTTTCTTTTTCTCTTCTCAACACTGCCACATAATTCTATTGTCCATCCATAGCAAACCCACATTACAAATTCCTGCTATCCAAGACAAGACAAATATTTTCCAGCTTCCTTTCTACTCTTCCTTCCCAAAGCTGTACTATATTCTCACCTGATGATCTTCTATGTTGAATATTTTATAATGAAAAACAGATCCAGTCAGACATGTCCTACCATATCTCCTTTTCTAGCCTGCTGCTTATATACCCAAACACTCTACCTTTCTTGCTAACATAAGGTAAGAAAGCATTCATGCTCCTCTTTCAGCAATACCCTCCCATTGGATCCTGAGCTATTTGCTTTTTATCTCTCAGAGTCTCAGAGTGTTTTAACAATTATCTAGTTCTCCTCTGAACTGAGCAAAACAAAACAACACTATTAGCCCCACATCACCAATTCCTATCAATGTACCTTTCTTCCAAATTTATATAATGAGAATGTCATAAGCTCCTCATGCCTACCATTCCCTTGAAGATAAATCAGATTCACATGGGCTGTAGCCCTGGGTAAAAGCACAATAATTCTTTGGAAAAATATGGAAAAAAATAGTGTACATTTGGGTGTAGGTGAATGCACATGTGTGATGTGAGTACATGCATAACATCTAGCCTATGGTTTGAAGACACTGTCATTTACTTTCATTTCATGTGCTTCATAAATTTAGAATGTCACAATGCTCTTTCTTTTACAAAATAAGAGTAATCATATTTTTATTTTATAATGCCATTTCTTAAAAAAATAATGTTGATTATCTTATATGTCTCTCCAATTGCCTTTTTTTATTTTTTTAAACTGAATTTTTTTTAAATTATTATATTTTTGTTTTAATTTTACACATCAGCCATGAGTTCCCCTGTCTTCCCCCATCCCGCTCCCAACTTCTCCCCCTCCCCTCCCCTCTATTTCCATCTCCTCCAGGGTCAAGAATCCCCTAGGGATTCATTTAAACCTGGTGGATTCAGTACAGGCAGCTCCAGTCCCCTCCTTCCAGGCTGAGCAAAGTGTCCATACCTGTGTAAGCCCAAGGTTCCAAACAGCCAGCTCATGCACTAAGGACAGGTCCTGGTCCCACAGCCTGGATGACTCCCAAACAGTTCAAGCTATTCAATTGTCTCAATTATCCAGAGGGCCTGATCCAGCTGGGGGCTCCAGCCTTTGGTTCATAATTCATGTGCTTCCATTCATTTGGCTATTTGTCCCTGTGCTTTTTCCAGTCTTGGTCTCAACAATTCAAGCTCTTACAATCAATCTCTCTGCTTTCTGGACAATTGAACACCTGGAGCTCCACCTGGGGCCTGGCTGAGAATCTCTGCATCCACTTCCATCAGTTATTGGATGAGAGTTCCAGCTCAACTGGTAGGGTGTTTGGCCATCTGATCACCAGACTAAGTCAGATCAGGCTTTCTCTTGCTGCAATGGCCAGCAGTCTACAGAGGATGTATCATTGTGGATTTAAGGGGACCTCTCCAGTACTCTGCCTATTCCTGTTCTCATGTGGTCATCATTTATCATGGTCTGTTATTCCTTGTTCTCCCTTTCTGTTCTTGATCCAGCTGGTAGAGCAAAGGACACAGTCAACAAGACAAAGCGACAGCCTACAGAATGGGAAAGGGTCTTCACCAACCCCACATCTGACAGAGGGCTGATATTCAGAATATATAAAGAACTCAAGAAACTAGAACTAAACAGAGAATTCTCAACAAAGGAAGTTCAAATGGCTGAAGATCCCTAATTATCCGGGAAATGCAAATCAAAACGACTCTGAGATACTACCCTATTGCCTTTTATAGTTATGAGAGATGCAAAACATGAGAAATATTTTCATGCCTTTAAGGCATAAGCTGAGGAGTGAGAAAGTGAATTGTCCCAAATCACACAGTTCACCAGAGGTTGAAATTGGACTTGGAACTATCATATCTTGACTGCTAGCATATTTTTCTTTTTACTCTTTTATAGGCTACTTTTCCAGCAAATGAGGGCACTGCTTTGCGATTGTTTAACTATTCAGTGCCAGGAGCTACTATAATTACTGGGGAGCTTAGGAATGCAAGTCAATTCTAAACATCTTAACATTTATTTTTTCATTGACAGAATTAAGAAATGAATACTCTTTCTGATACATATTTACCATATATTTGTACCAGTTAGTAATTCTACAATTGCCCTACTTCATTCTAATTTGTACACCTATAATTTTACTGCCTAGAATAAATCACATGCCCCCACATGAGACAGCTGTTAAATGTAGTGTAAAACCAATAAGAAGTTTGATAGAATTCATTTAAAGCCTAAAATGGTCACTCTTTCATGGCTAAGATTTCTACAGGGTGGGAAGTGGATGGTTCACAGTAATGGAGGAGTTGAAGACACATGTAAAAAATTCATAAAGAAAAGGACATGGCCAGAATGTTTGTAGTTTTTAGAGCAGAGCATATAAAAGTTATTTCCTTTAATTTTTGAGATTATAATATAAATCCATCACTTCCCACTTCCATTTCCTCCCTCCAACCCCTCCTATATAACATCATTGTAGAGTATAACCTTAAAGTAAACACTAGGTTGAGAAGAGCACAGCAAAAGGAGAACACATAAATTGAAGCAGAATCTAGGAAGCTGGCAGACAAGGGGGTTTGTTTCAAGTATTTGAGACTAGATTGAAAAAGTGGAAGTGAAATCATGGAGAATGTTATAGTGTTACTGGACTTGGGAATGTAGCCAGAGGAAGAGACAATACTTTTTGAATATTTGCAGAATACAGAGGCCAGCTCAAAAGATCAGGCATATCTTTGGAAGAATGTAGATTAGACAACAAGGAATTTCCAGATGATTCTTGGTTTGTTATAGAAATATTCCTAGATGTCTATTCTGTTTGTTGAAAGTTTGTAACATACACATATACACATACATACACACACTATATATATATAAAACACACATATCATACCCAAGCATCCTCCTGATTACAGCTCCCTCTTTTTATAGAAACTAGTTATTACAACACATAAGTGAACAGTGAGCAAATGACTATTCAGGACCCATGGAATTAAGTACTCTTCATTTTAAATTCCATCTGCCATTAGATACTCTCAGCTGATAATGGGCCTTTCTACATATGCGTTCTTTGTTGCCCATTCCTAATGTAATCAGTGAAGCTATGTACTCATAATGAAGCCCTTTGATCCCCCTTCCACCATTCTGCTCACCACTCACTCTCCTTATTCTCTGTTGTCATATTCTTTCAAGTTCCATCTCTAGTTTCCTTTGTCACCTTCAGTGAGGGCCAGTAGATGGAGCAACAACCTGAAACTCTTTATGAGCTAGGCCCCAGAAGAGGATTTAACAATTAATTAGCCACATTCTGATGTTAAAATACAAGTCTATAGCACCAACTCTTTAATACTCTCTAGACAGAGGATGCTGGTGCCTTTTTACAAGTCACTGGCAGGACTTAGAATATGTACATAAGCATGTACCTACTACTGGTCTAAGGTACTCTGATATACCTCACTTCATTTCAACCTCACAGAATTTGCAAAAGTAGATTTTTTTATTGCTTTTAGGTAGATAGGTAAACAGAGTCAGAGGCACAAGTTGAACTCCTATGAGTTAAGAATGTGATAATCACTATTGTGTTAAGGTTTTACACTAATCTCCATGTTTTTTTTTTTTAAATAGTTCTAGTTGCTGCTTATGTTTCTCAATGCCACAATCAGGGTATTTTTGGTATCTTGTATTACCCTAATTACCAAGAAGTATGATTAATTCCAGAATGATTAAAACATCCTATACAATCCATTTATTGTTGCCTCAGTTAATTGAATATTTGATGATTTAAAGATACCTTGATTATTTTGTAAGGTATCTATTTATCACTAGGCAGATTATCTGTGTGTGGTCTGTCTGTGGTTACGTGGTGTGGCTGCCTGCAGTGTTAGATTCACAGAGGGTAGGCTCTTGTGAGCATTCTCCAACTACTTACCACCTGCTTGATGATGTATATCTCCCTTCCCTAGCTCTCAGAGAACCACAACCCTGCACAGCACAAGAGAGTACTCTGTGGTGATATTTTATTTGTGCTCTAACAAATAAAATGTATCTGGGGATCAGAAGACAGAGCCAGGCCAACACCCTTAATCCTAACACTCAGGAGGCAGAGATCTGTCTGGATTTCTGTGAGTTCAAGGCCACACTAGGAACAGAGCTAGGCATGGTAGACACACCTTTAATCCCAGCACTTGAGATCTGATGCCATTGCTTGGGAAGAATACACACCTTTAATCTCAGGAAGTGACATGGCTAAGTAGAGAATGGTCTATAAGTTGTAAGGAGACAGGAACTAAGCAGGAGTTCAACTGAGACCATTAAAGGTGAGGACTCAGACACATTCAGTCTGAGGAACAAGGATTGGCTGAGGAGTTGGTGAGGTGAGGTTGGCTATGGCCAATTCTGTTTCTTTGACCTTTCAGCTTTCACCCCAATATCTGGCTCTGTGTTTTTGATTAATAAGACTGTTTAGCAATTTGTGTTACAGTCCTCTGGAGCTGGGAATGAGAGCACAGCCTCTCCTGCATGTTGTCCTTGTACAGCTTGCTTTCTGCTCTAGGAGGAGGGCATGGAGACAGGGATTTTAAAGGGTACTGCAGCTCTAAGTGGCTAATTTGTGATTTGTGGACTACCTGAATGCTCAAGATTGGATTTAAAAAGAGGAAAAGGTGGCTCTGGAATTAAGTAACAGTGTGGCAGTTCCAATCCTAATAGCACCACTCCTTGTTGGCTGTCTCTTTCTTTCACACCTGTGTGAGTGACTCCTCTAGAATCCCTGGGAGTGCTATGGGTGGTTTTCCTAAAACACAGTGTTCAAGAAGACAAAATCCAGCTTTGGCCTTAGTGCAACCTTCTTCTAGTGGTACTGCAACCCCAGTGAGTCACTGCACTGTAGGGTGTAGGGGGCTTGGAGACTAAAGTGGCCTCAGGTGGCCTCAGTATTTCTCAGTGGCCCCATGTCAAATCTCTGGCCTCTCACTCCCATATGGTGTGAGGACTACAGTAAGTACATCAAGGGATGAGAGCTTCTGTGGGATATGATGGCTCTGTCATTGAATCTGATAGGTACTCTTTACTTAGCACTTAAATGAGACTTCCAGTTCCTTATTGTCTATTTCCCCTTTAAACAGACAATTTCCCTTTCCCTTTATTTGTATGGAGTCTTCAAGGCAAGAGTGATGTGTTTTTTGTCTTTAAGTTACCACCCACACACCCCTGCACTATCCTGAGCACAGTGTCAGATCAATCAGGATTTATTGTCTAAAAAAGTAATCTTGGATTCAACAATTCACGCTCTTGCAGACCCTCCTCTTTCTCGACAGTTGGACACCTGGAGCTCCACCTGGGGCCTGGCTGAGGATCTCTGCATCCACTTCCATCAGTTATTGGATGAGAGTTAGGGTGTTTAGTCATCTGATCACCAGACTAGGTCAGATCAGGCTTTCTCTCGACCATTGCCAGCAGACTACAGAGGATATATCATTGTGGATTTCTGCAAAAAGCACAGGGACAAATAGCCAAACGAATGGAAGCACATGAATTATGAACCAAAGGCTGTGGAGTCCCCAGCTGGATCAGGCTCTCTGGATAAGTGAGACAATTGAATAGCTTGATCTGTTTGGGAGGCACCCAGTCTGTGGGACCAGGATCTGTCCTTAGTGCATGAGCTGGCTATTTGGAACCTTGGGCTTACACAGGGGCACTTTGCTCAGTCTGGAAGTAGGTGACAGGACCTGCCTGTACTGAATCCACCAGGTTTAAATGAATCCCCAGGGGTGCCTTGATCCTGGAGGACATGGGAATGGAGGGGAGGGGCTGGGGGGAATGTGGGGGTGGGTGCGGGAGGCGGGAGGACAGGGGAACCCATGGCTGATATATAAAATTTAAAACACATAATAATAAAGAAAAATTTTTTTAAAAAAAAGTAAATGGGAGATCTGATGAATGAACAAAATCCTATTACCCTTGTCAAGACTGCCTTACCATGTATGCCCCAATGGCTCTCTAATTGTTTGTTTTCCTGTCCTGTCTAGACATTTAACTCTGAGACACAGGCCAGGTCTCCCATCATTTTTCTTTGTAATCCTCCATGCCCAACACTGTTCCAGATGTGCAGGAAGTTTTGACAAGTTAAGAAGCACTTCCAGGTCCATTTTTGTTGTCTGGAGAGAAACCAGTTGTGGGGCTGAGCTAGATAAACTTGCAAAAGGATTGAGTTCACAAGAATACTGGATTCTAGTATTTTCATGGGCACATATAGATTTGTCTGTATAGTTCTCTATCTTGAGTGATACTGTCTCTAACTCTAATTGTCATTATCTGATTTGCCGCAAAGCCCCAGTGTCCACATCTCTTTTCTTGACAGATTTTCCTTTCTTAAAGAATTGAGCAACTATAATTCCAGGTGGAGGGATGGTATTTGCAGTTTATTCAAGACAGCTCTTAGCTGCACTTTTAATAACAGAAGTCTGTGTAGTCTTGCAGCCACAAAGCACACTCAGCATCCCTTATTTCATTGATAAGCACAGGGAACCTATGAGATTTGAAAGGAAAAGTTATTGTTATTTATACTTTACATTAAATTATATTTTATGATTATAAATCCTGAAACTTTCATAGGTAGTTACTAAATCTGACTCCTATGAGCTAGACCAAGTTTTCTACCCAAAGTTTTTGACTCGTAGGAGAAAACTCTTTCTGTATGAGAATATTGTTGTTTTCATCCTCTTTAGCTTCAAAACTAATTTTGATATGTTTGTTTTAAAAAAGGTGAGCAAAGAAATTGTGGTGGTGGTGGGCTTGATGCACACATATATAGCCTACAGAGCCTACACTGATACTGTGTAACAATGGCAATGTTAGTCTTCATTGCAACACTTTAGATATTTGTGTTTAGGAAGGTATTTATTGGAAGTTTAAGAATCATCTTGAAAAACACATTTGCTGGATCACTGAGAAATTAGTAGATATATTATTTGACACTAAGAATTACCAGTAAAGGAAAGTATAAGTTATGTTATATACTATTATGTTAGACCAAAAAAAAACCATATTCTGTGCATTATCAGAAGTTGTTAATTTTAAAATTAGAATCTAACGTAATGGCTAGAGAGATGGCTCAGCTGTTAAGAGAACTTGTCACTTTTTCAAAGGGCCACAGTTCAATTCTCAGTATCCACATGGTGGTTCACAACTGTCCTTATTTGAAAGTTATAATTTAAGTTTCTTTATAACATGTGTCCAGTCAACTTTTGTCTTGATTTTTATTGTATCTTAAACCTCATATTTAAATATTATTGCATTAGGAAGTGTGGCTATATAATTTGTCATCCAAAGTGGATCCTTTTTTAATTTGAAAGAGAATACAGTTAATAATTACACTAGAAAAATAAGCATAACCTGGAAGTGTATGTGGTAATCCAGGGAAGCTAACCTCATTATTGGAAATCTCAAGGCCTGTCTCCAGTACTTGGGATTTTATGCTTCCTGGAGCAAGAATCCTTACATGTAGAAAAATTCAATAAATTTAGGGGGAAGTCAATGGAAACTCAATAATGAATTTTATAATACTTGGATATTTATGTGATATCATGTACATTTTTTAAGTTTGAGGAAATCTGATGTCAAAGTCTACTTTAGATTTTCTCAAATATTCTTTAAATGCATCTGCAATCTGAGACTAATGATGAACCTGTCTTGCAAGAAGTCTGGGATTCACAGATACTGTGGCAGTGTTCACATTGCAGGAATGTTCCTGTCATCCCTCAAAGCAGTTGTTAACATTCAGGCATTTACACAGGCCTACTCTCCATGACCTAGCAGCAGCCAAGATGTGACACTATAGCTACTGCAGCCACTAAATAGAGCATAGAACACTCTCCCTATGCATCTGTGCTATATCCCTTTATAAAAGGCAAACCCTTCTTGCCATCCCATTTCCTTCTGCTCTCCCTAGGAGGCCACCTCTGCACCTCCCCCTAACAAACTTCCCACTAGAGCTCTGTTGCATGATGTGACTTTGTGGTACCCCTTGGCTCCAAACCACCATGGTTGCCTACCCCCTAACCCCAACACCTGCTAATTTATTGCAGCAGTTTATGGGAGAATGAGACATAATCACTGTTTTTCTTCCCAGGACACCAGTGATGGGATTTTTATCCTGAAGAATGTTTGAAGGGGAGAGGTGGTAACTTTTAGGCGATGCTCAGAGCCTGCTCAAGTAACATGCTGACTGATAGACAGTTCACCAATGGTAGTTCTACTTTCAAGTGCCCCTTCATATACCATGGTGGAGCTGCTATCTTTGATGTTTGACTCATTGCATTTACTGGTTGCCAAGTCCTAGGAGAAAAATATGATGAGGACACACAGCAAGTCCTCAGCATGTTTATATTTGGGTTGGATTTTGATTGATTAAGAAAGTGTCACAGGGTAGGTGGAGGGAGATGGTATTCACTTACTATATACTTGAGATTCCTTCTAAATGTCAAGGTAAACCTGCTATGGTCACAAGAATTCAGTTCATTTTTTGCATTAAAAAAATGTAGTCATCTGATTTTACTGTCCAAGTTGAAGGGGAATTCAATTTAATTAGAGAAGTCTAATTAGCACTCTTCTTTAAATGCAATAATATGCTAAACTATGTTCAAGTTCAAGTGTTGAAAAACTGCAAGATCCCAAGGTCAAGTTCACTTTTTGTATAAACCAGAAAGGGAGGAAAACAGCTCAGTGGCCTATAGCACATCAGTGAAAGAGCAAGGGGTCAATTTCTTTCCACATCATGCACTTAGATTTCACTTTTTCATTAAAGTGAAACCAAACTAGTCATTTGCAGACCTTGCCACTTTGTGTTTACTAGGGAAAATAATATTGTTAGCTTTTTCTCTGTCTTTATGACTTATCTGACAGTGAGCATTATCATATAGTGAGCTTATCTGAGTGGAACTTAGTTATGTTTATTGTGTTTTGTTTATTTTAGGTAAGCCTTCCCAGTGATCCAAGCTGTGTTGAGGAAATCCTGCGGGTAAGTTTGAACTTTTATTTCTGTGCCTTTAAAAAGCAAACAAACAAAAAACAAAAAACAAAAACATTTATTCTTCTCTTATACATTATATTATGCCTGCAGTTTCCCTTCCCTCCTCTCTTCTCAGTTCACCCTCCTCTCCAGATCCAGTCCTCCTCCCTTCTTTTCCATTCAGAGAAAAGCAAGCCTCTCAGTGATATCCGTTGAACATGGCCTAACAAGATACAATAAGACTAAGCAAAAAACCATTATATCACGTGGCAACCCAATAGGAGGAAAAGGGTCCCAAGAGCAGGCAAAAGAGTCAGAGACAGCCCCCACTCCCATAGGTGCTAACAAAGCAATCTATTTGTTTAAATTGTCAAAACTACTCTTCTGTTTCAAGAAGTATGATAATGAAGAAATGTTGAATTCAATATCCATGATCTGCTGCTGTATCACTTGCTTCATTTCATACCACTCAGGACTCTAATGTCACTAAAATTTTGGCAATTTCTTCACTGGTCTAGGGATTAATTTTGAGTCCTGGTTAGAAATGCATTTCACCTTCTTTAGGAAAATTTCCCTATTCAAGTAGCACACCTCAATCCTTACCTTTCTACCTGGTGACTCTTAATGACACCTTACTGAGCCTTGAATAGACTGTCAATGGAATATGGTTATGGAGACTGTGTGTGTTGTGGTGTGGTGGGGAGGGAGAAAGGGGAGACTGACAAGTCATGGCATATCTGGGCCATCCTGCTTAGAGGAGTAGGAAGAGCTTAGGGGAAGACCAAAGTTGAAATGGGTGGTAGTAACTTTTTTGGAAGTTAACATACCAGTAAAAAAACAAAAAGGAAGTGAGAAAAATGTATGTACCTATTATCTCTGCCAGTTGGCATCATATGCTAATATAGTATTTCAAGAAGATGAAAAATAGAAGCTTTACCATTTGTCATTTTTGTGACATTGTGATTTTGGACAGATGAATGCATCTTTCTGAATCTCCATTCCTTGTCTGTCAAAGATTATAATACTATAATTCTCTTATAAACTGCCAAGTAGTATATAAATGCTCATTATTATGATACATGGTGACCAGTATAGGCATGTGGAAACCATGCAGGCTTCCTGCTTGGAAAATAGGACAAAGTGTCAGAGAAAACTTATTAATCCCTTTTTCCTCACTTAACAACATCAGGATGGGCTGGCCAGCAGAGAAGACTCCTGTGGGCAGGCTCCCTCACCAACCCCCCCCATTGGACCCTGCAATCTACAAGACCCACACCCTGCCCCAAACCCACCCATCCCCCTGTGACCCCTGTGGCTTCCTGAGACACAGAATCCATCAGCTCTCTTTGGACCAAGAGCTCTCATTGGACAAACAGAAGCTTCCTGAACACAAAAATCTGCCAGATCTGAATAGACCAAGAGCCCTGATAGGACCAAGAGCAGCTCCCTGAGACACAGAATCTGCCAGCTCCAATTATATCAAGAGATAAGGTTGGATCCAGAGTGGCCCCCTGTGACACAGACAGAGCAAGCACAAATTGGACCAAGAGCAGCTAGCTCAGACATGGGCACCTCTTGCACTTATTGGAGGAAGAGATGGGTAGACATGAGTACAAAAATACATACAACATAAAGAGCAACATGGCATCACCAGAACCTAGCAGCTCTATAACAGCAAGACCTGGACATCACAATGTAGAAGTTGCAGAAGAGAGCAGCCTTAAAAGTATCTTTATAATAAAGTATCTTTATAATAGAGGTTTTAAAGAGGAAATAAAAAATTCCCTTAAAGAAATTGAGGAAAAGACAAACAAAAAGTTGGAAGAAATCAATAAATCCTTTAAAGGAAGCTAAGAAAACCATGAAAAAACCATTAAACAGGTGAAGAAAACAGTTCAAGACCTTATAATTGAAATAGAATCAATGAAGAAGACACAAATTGAGGGAATGCTGGAAACAAAAAAAAAAATGTGAGTAAATGAACAGGAACTACAGATGCAGCATAGCCAACAAAATACAAGAGAATAATACAAGAGATAGAAGAAAGACTCTCTGGTGTAGATGATAAAATAGAGGAAATAGATTCTTCGGTCAAAGAAAACACTAAAGCCATAACACAAAATGTCCGGGAAATCTAGGACACCATGAAAAGGCCAAACCTAAGAATAATAGGGATAGAAAAAGGAGAAGAATAGCAACTCAAAGGCACAAAAAAATATATTCAACAAAATCATGGAAGAAAATGTTCCCAATTTAAAGAAGGAAATAGCTATGAAGATACAAGAAGATTATAGAACACCAAGTAGACTAGACATACCCCAACAGTCCCATCATCACATAATAATTAAACCACTAAGCATACAGAATAAACAAAGAATATTAAGAGCAGCAAATGAAAAGGGCCAAGTGACTTATAAAGACAGATACATCAGAATAACACCCAAATTCTCAATGGAGAATCTGAAAGCCAGAAGGTCCTAGACAGATGTAATGCAGATAGTAAGAGGCCACGGATGCCAGTCCATACTACTATACCCAGCAAAACTTTCAATCACCATAGACAGAGTGAACAAGATATTCCAAAACCAGACTTAAACAATACCTATCTACAAATCCAGCCCAAAAGAAAGCACTAGAAGGAAAACTCCAACTTAAGAAAGTTAGATGCACCCACTAAAACACAGGCAACAGATAACTCCACAGCAACAAATCCCAAAGAAGGGACATATTCACACACTACTACCAAAACATAACAGGAATTAAGAATCACTAGTCATTAACATCACTTAATATCAATGGACTCAATTCAGCTATAAAAAGACAGAGGATAACAGAAAGGATACAAAATCAGGATCCATCCTTCTGCTGCATACAAGAAACACACCTCAACTTCAAAGACAGACACTACCTCAGAGTAAAAGGCTGGGGAAAGACTTTCAAATCAAATGTACTTAAGAAGCAAGCTGGTGTAGCTATCCTAATATCTAAAAAATAGACTTCAAACTAAAATCAATCAAAAGAGTTTGGGAAGCACATTATATATTTGTCATGGGAATAATCCACCAACATGAAGTCTCAATTCTGAACATTTATGCCCCAAACACAAGAGTACCCACATATATGAAAGAAACATTAATAAAGCTTAAATAACACATCAAACCCCATTCATTAATAGTGGGAGACATCAATGCCCCCCCTACTCTCACCAATGGAAAGATCTGCCAGACAGAAACTTAACAGAGAAATAAGGGATCTAACAGATGTAATGATTTATAGAACATTCCACCCTAACACAAAATGACATGCTTTCTTCTCAGCACCCCATGGAACTTTCTCTAAAATTAACCACATACTCAGTCACAAAGCAAATCTCAACAGATACAAAAAAGTTGGAGCCAGGAAGTTGTGGCACACACCTTTAATCCCAGGACTAGGGAAGCATAACCAGGTGAATATCTACACGTTCAAGGCCAGCCTGGTCTACAGAGCAAGATCTAGGACAGCTGCCAAAACTACACAGAGAAACACTGTCTCCAAAAACAAAATAAAAAAATGTTGGAATAACCTCCTGTATTTTATAAGACCACCATGGATTAAAGTTAGACTTCACCAACAACAAAAATTACAGAAAATCTACAATTACATGGAAACTGAATAATTCACAACTGAATCACCAATGAGTCAAGAAAGAAATAAAGAGAGAAATTAAAGACTGCCTAGAATTCAATGAAAATGAATGTACTACATAACCAAACTTATGAGACACTATGAAAGCAGTGATAAGAGGAAAATTCATAGCACTAAATGCCTACAACAAGAAGTTGGAGAAATCTCACACTAGCGACTTAATAGCACACTTAAAAGCACTAGAAGTAAAAGAAGTAAACTCACCCAGGAGGAATAGATTCTAGGAAATAATCAAATTGAAAGCTGAAATCAAAACAAAGAGAACAATATAAAGAATCAATGAAACAAAGAATTGCTTCTTTGAGAAAATCAACAAGAAGACAATCCCTTATCCAAACTCACCAAAAGGCAGAGACAGAACATCCAAATTAACAAAATCAGAAATGAAAGGAGAGATATAACAGGAGGCATTGAGGAAATATAGAGAATCATTAGGTCATACTTCAAAAACCTCCACTCTACAAAATTGGAAAAGATGAAAGAAACGGACAATTTTCTGAATAGGTATTACATTCCAAAATTAAATCAAGACCAGATGAACAATTTAAATAGACCTATAACTCCTAAGGAAATAGAAATATCCATTAAAAGTCTCTCAACCAAGAACAAAAACAAAACAGGACCAGATGGTTTCAGCACAAAATTTTACCAGAATTTTAAAGAAGAGTTATACCAATACTCTTCAAATTGTTCCACACAAAAGAAACAATGAAGCTACAGTTACCCTAGTACACAAACCACACAAAGACACAATAAAGAAAGAGAATTACAGACCAATCTCCCTGATGAACATTAATGCAAAATTGCTCAATAAAATACTGACAAACTGAATCCAAGAACCCATCTAAGAAATTATCCACCATGATCAAGTAGGCTTCATCCCAGAGATGCAAGGATGGTTCAACATATGAAAATCTGTCAATGTAATATATCATATCAACAAACTGAAAGAAAAAACACATGATCATCTCATTAGATGCTGAAAAAGCCTTTGACAAAATCCAACACCCAGTCATGATAAAGGTCTTGGAGATCAGGAATACAAGGAATATACCTAAACATAATAAAGGCAATTATAGCAAGCTGACAGCCAACATCAAGTTAAATGAAGTGAAATTCAAAGTGATTCCACTAAAATCAGGAACAAGGCAAGGCTTTCCACTCTCCCCATAATTACTCAGTATAGTACTTGAAGTCCTAGCTAGAGCAATAAGACAACAAAAGGAAATCAAAGGGATACAAATTGGAAAGGAAGAAAATTTTCTCTATTTATAGATGACATAATAGTCTACATAAGTGACTCCAAAATTCTACCAGAGAACTCCTACAGCTGAAAAAAACCTTCAGTAATGTGGCAGGATACAAGATTAACTAAAAAAAAAAAATCAGTAGTTTTCCTACATACAAATGATAAATGGGCTGCAAAAGAAATCAGAGAAACATCACCCTTTCCAAAAGCCACAAATTATATAAAATACCTTGAGGTAACTAAGTAAGCAAGTGAAAGATCTATATGACAAGAACTTTAAATCTCTGAACAAAGAAATTGGAGAAGATATTAGAAAATGGAAGATCTCCCATGCTCATGGATAGGTAGTATCAACATAATAAAAAGGCAATCTTACTCAAAGCCATCTACAGATTCAATGCAATCCCCTTCAAAATCCCAACACAATTCTTCACAGATCTAGAAAGAACAATACTAGACCTCATATGGAAAAAACAAACAAACAAACAAAAAAACAGGATAGCTAAAACAATCCTGTACCAAAAAGCCACCGCTGGAGGTATCACCATCACTGACCTGAAGTTCTACTACAGAACTACAATAATAAAAACAGCATGGGATTGGCATAAAAACCTACATGTGGACCAATAGAATCGAATTTAAGACCCTGACATTAACCCACACACCTATGAACACCTGATTTTTGACAAAGAAGCCAAAACTGTACAGTGAAATAAAAAAAGCAGCTTCAACAAATGGTGCTGGCATAACTGGATGTCAACATGTAGAAGATTGTGAATAGATCGCATCTATTGCCATGCACAAAATTTAAGTCCAAGTGGATCAAAGATTGCAACATAAGATCAGTTACACTGAACCTGATAGAAGAGAAAGTAGGAAGTAGTCTTGAATGCATTGGCATAGGAGACTACTTTCTAAATATAACACTAGTAGCATAGACACTGAGAGCAAAAATAATTGGGACCTACTGAATATGAGAAGCTTCTGTAAGGCAAAGGACACCATAAATAAGACAAAACGATAGCCTACAGAGTGGGAAAAGATCTTCAGCAACCTAACATCTGACAGACTACTGATCTCCAAAATATATAAAGAATTCTAGAAATTTGATATCAAAATGCCCAACAATCCTATTAAAAAATGGGCTACTGAGATGAACAGAGAATTCTTAACAGAAGAATCTCAAATGGCCAAAAGACATTTAAGGAACTGCTGAACATCCTTAGTCATCAGGGAAATGCAAATCAAACAACTCTAAGATACTATCTGATACCTTTCAGAATGCCTAAGAACAAAAACACTAATAACTTATGTTGGAGAGGATGTGGAGCAAGGAGAACAATCCTCCACTGTTGGTGTGAGTGCAAACTTGTACAGTCACTTTGGAAATCAGTATGGCAGTTTCTCAGAAAATTGGGAATCAATCTTCTTTAAGACCCAGCTATACTGCTCTTGGGCGTATACCCAAGGACTGCTCAATCATACCAGAAGGACACATGCTCAACTATGTTCATATCATCATTATTCATAATATCCCAAACCTGGAAATAACCTAGATGCCCCTCAACTGGAAAATATGGTACATATACAAAATGGAGTACTACTCAGTAGTAAAAAACAATGACATCATTAAATTTAAAGGCAAATTGATGGAACTAGAACATATCATCCTGAGTGAGGTAACCCAGACTCAGAAGAACAAACATGGTATGTACTTACTCATAAGTGGATACAAAATGTAAAGCAAAGGATAACCAGACTACAACCCACAGATCCAGAGATGCTAGCTAATAAGGAGGACCCAAAGAGGAATGAATGGATTGCCCTAGGAAAGGGAAATCAATGAGATCTCCATGAGTAAACTGTGGGTGGGGAGTAGGCAATGGAGGGTAGGTGATGAGGGATGAGAACATAAAGGAACAAGATGGTCAAACTAGAACATGGATGGAGTGGGAGAGCAATGAAAGAGATACCGTGATAAAGGGAGATAGCATGAGAACAGGGAGAACAGGGTGGTAGGGAAGTTTTTAGGAATCCATGAGGATGATCCCAGCTTAGATTACTTGCAATAGTGGAGAGGGAGCCTGAACTGGCTTTCCCCAGTAATCAGATCGGTGAATACTCTGTCATAATAGAGCCTTTCTGTAGTTGGAGAGCTTCTCTCCAGCCCCCGCCAAGCCCTATTAGTCCAACAACCCACTTATAATATAAACACACAGACATTCATATTATTTAAACTGCTCGGCCATTAGCTCAGGTCTACCATTGTCTAGCTCTTACTCTTATATTTAGCCCATTCCTATTAATCTATACTTTGCCACGTGGCTCGTGGCTTACCAGTATCTTATGTCTTTTCTCTCATGGCTGTGGCTGGCAGCGTCTTCCCTCAGCCTCCACTTCCCCACCTTCTCCTCTTCCTTGTCCCTCCTACCCTATGCTTCCTGCCTGGCTACTGGCCAATCAGCACTTTATTTATTTTAACCAATCAGAGCAACACATTTGACATACAGAACATCCCACAGCACCTTTCTCCAGTAACTGAAGCAGATGCAGAAAGCCACAGCTAAATTCTAGGCCGAGCTCCAGGAGTCCAGTTGAAGAGAGAGAAGAGGGATTCTATGAGCAAGAGACATCAGGGTCATGATGGGGAAACCTAGAGACAACCAAACCAAACTAGTGGGAACTCATGAAATTTAGACCAACTGTAGTGGGTAGCCATTCCAGCTTTGATCTGGAAGTTCCAACCCCCATTGAGGCTTCGGTAATGGTCACTCCTAGAAGGTGGGGCTGAGACAGGAGGTTGAAGACCTGAGTTCTGGATGTTGGGGCTCTCTTGGTTCCAGGACCCTAGACACTGGAGTTAGATCGAGCAGAGTTCTCCAGAGAACAATGCTGGGCTGCACCATTCCTTTCCCAGACCCTGCAACCTACCTATCCCTTAATTTGTAAGTTATGCCATTAAATAAACCTCCCTTTTAACTATGTGGAGTGGCCTTAAGAATTTCCCCAATAACCAACAGCTAAGGAGCCTCCATGAGACTGGACTAGGCCTCTGCATAAACGAGACAGTTGTGAAGCTTGATCTGCTTAAGGTGCCCCCTGGCAGTAGGATCAGGGTCCATCCGTGGTGCATGAGGGGGCTTTTTGGAGACCACTACCTATGGTGGGACACCTCAAAAAGCCTTGAGGCAGGGGGAGGGGCTTGGACCTACCTCTACTGAATGTACCAGGCTCTACTGACTTCCCATGGGAGGCCTTACCTTCTTGTAGGAGGGAGTGGGGTTTCATTGTGTGGGAGGCTGGTGTGGCAGCAGGAGGGAAGAGGGGGATCTGTGATTGGTATGTAAAATGAATTTAAAAAATAATTAAAAAAGAAAACTTAAAAAGGAAAAATAATGAAAACAAAACAAAACAAACAAACAAAATACAATATCAGGATGACTCTCCTTACCACCAGCTCCTGGGTAAGAGATTTCTCAGATTCCTAGCGTTTTAAGCCATTCCTGATAACATGATGTCAAGGAATAGTGAAGCACACTAAGCTCCCTACAGTCAAGTTGGCCTGCTAAATATGTTCCCATCCTATGGCTTTCTCTGAAGCTGCTTCAGCTCAAAGACCTTAATGCTTTTGAGTATTAAGTAGATTAGTCTTACCTGTTTGATTAGAGATGATACTGTATAGACTGAAGATATGGCAGCCACTTTTGTAAGATAAGAGCCTAGCAATTTGTTATTTGTCCTTGGGGCCTTAGAACTTGACAAAAGGCATGGCAGTCATAGTGAAATCTACAGGTATGATACACCCTAGGAACTTGACTATTTGCTCTGTCCCATTGAGTAGATACAATAAATTGCATTCATTCCTTCCTTGTTCTTAGCCACCTTCCTTAAAGAAAGACAACAGTGAAAGAAATGGCTTACTCAGTGGACATGCTAACCTCAGTCTTCTCTTGCTCCCCTGAGAGGGTGAGGGCAAGCATAAATGAATTCTGTCAGTCAGGTGTTTTTCTTCATAGACACAATTCCATATCCATCTAAGAGTCACTACCTAACTTGTCACAATTGAATTCTCTCCTTCAGGGCAGAGCAGCCTGGTGCTTAATTGTTTCACACAGTGGCACTGGGGAAATTAACTGGAACACCTGTCAGAGTCTGACCACTTAGGGAAACAGTGGATTTTCACTTTAGCCTTGGAAAGAAAGGCAGGCTGATTTAGTATGCTCATAAATGATAGAAGCATTTGAAAAAGTAACAAAAGTCTTTCTGTTGTATTGGGAAGAGAATCTAGGGAAAGTTGGTGTTTTGATTTCTGTTTCGGTTGTTTGATTGCTTTCTTTTTTAAAAGGGGCAATCATTGTATAGCTCCATTTTGTTCATTTTCTTCAGCAGTGTTATAGAAAGAATACATTCTCTTATGGAAGAGTAAAATGTTTTATTCCCCATACATGGAACAAAAGTTAAATTTGCAAAGTTTATTCCCTGTTTTTTAAGACTAATTCTTATATTTTTTATTTTATTTTGTAATTTAATTTAATTTTACATGTCAGTCATAGATTCCCCTGAACTCTCCCCTCTCTACCCTCCTTCCCCCTAGCCCTCCTCACATTCCCATATCCTCCAGAGGAAAGATTCCACTGGGGATTCAGCTCAAACTGGTAGATTCAGTCCAGGCAGGTCCAGTCCCCTCCTCTCAGGCTGAGCGAAGTGTCCCAAAATAAGACCCAGGTTCCAAACAGCCAGCTCATGCACTAAGGACAGGTCCAGGTCCCACTGCCTGGGTGCCTCCCAAACAGTTCAAGCTAATCAACTGTCTCACTTATCCAGAGGGCCTGGTCCAGTAGGGGGCTCCTCAGCTATTGGTTCGTAGTTCATGTGGTTCCATTAATTTGGTCATTTGTGAAGAATTGTGTTGGTATTTTGATGAGGATTGCATTGAATCTGTAGATTGCTTTTGGTAAGATCGCCATTTTTACTATGTAAATCCTGCCTAACCATGAGCATGGGATATCTTTCCATTTTCTGACATCTTCTTCAATTTCTTTTTTCAGGGACTTAAAGTTCTTGTCATATAGGTCCTTCACATGCTTAGTTAGAGTAACCCCAAGGTATTTTATAATCATTTTTGGCTATTGTAAAGGGTGATGTATCTCTAATTTACTTCTCAGCCTTTTTGTCAATTGTATATAGGAGGGCTATTGATTTTTTGAGTTGATCCTGTATCAAGCTATGTTGCTGAAAGTGTTTATAAGCTGTATCATTTCCTTGGTTGAATTTTTGGGGTCACTCATGTATACTATCATGTCATCTACAAATAGGGAAAGCTTGACTTCTTCCTTTCCAATTTGTGTCCACTTAATCTCCTTATGTTGTCTTATTGCTCTGGCTAGAGCTTCAAGTACTATATTGAATAAGTATGGGGAGAGCAGACAACCTTGCCTTGTTCACGATTGTAGTGGAATCGCTTTGAGTTTCTCTCCATTTAATTTGATATTGGTCATTGGCTTCCTGTAAATTGTCTTTATTATGTTTAGGTATGTTCCCTGTATTCCTGATCACTCCAAGACCTTTATCATGAAGGGGTGTTGGTTTTTGTCAAATGCCTTTTATGCATCTAGTGAGATGATCATGTGTATTTTTTTTCCATTGAGTTTGTTTATATGGTGTATTACATTGATGGACTTTTGTATGTTGAACCACCCTTGCATCACTGGGATGAAGCCTACTTGATCATGGTAGATAATTTGTTTTGTGTAGTTAGATTTTTCCAAATCTCTCTTACCCGCCAGTCCCACAGTCGCTCAGACCCAACCAAGAAAGCACACAGAAACTTACATTGTTTAGAAACTGTATGGCCGTGGCAGGCTTCTTGTTATCTACTTCTTCTCTCTTAAATTAACCCATTTCTGTTAGTCTATACTTTGCCACATGGCTTGTGGCTTACCAGTGTCTTTACATGTTGCTTTCCATGGCGGCGGCTGGCAGTGTCTCTCTCCAGTCTTCTACTTTCCCAGAATTCTCTTCTCTCTTGTCCTGCCTATACTTCCTGCCTGGCCACTGGTCAATCAGAGCTTTATTTATACAGAGCAATATCCACAGCACTTCCCCTTTTCTTTTTTTTTTAAGGAAGGTTTTAACTTTTATATAGTACAATTATATATAACAAGCAAGAATTATAGTTACAATATTAAAGAAGATATCCTATCTATCTTATATTTGTGAGTCTAAGGTTTTATATCTAACTTATCTTTTATCATAACTGAGGAAATTATAACTATCTAGCCTTCAACCATATCAAAGACCTCAGAAGGATATAATATTACCTGAGAACCGGGAGAAGGATGTAAGCATTTTTCAGGAGTCTTGCAAGAGTAGACAGAGACAGCTGGCAGCCTGGACAGTCACCTAATGTTCCTTTGTAAAATTGGGGCATTTGTCTTTAGCCCACAGGGCTAGAGTCTCTTGGTCATTTTTCTCAGTGTCTTGTAGAATGTCTGGCAGTTTCCTCTGCGAAGCAGGAACCTGAAGGACCATTTTGTCAAGCATAGTTCAGTGGTTACCTTTCTATGGGTCCTGCATGTCCATTTGATCAAGCAGTCCAGGCAAGAACAGTTTCTTGCCCAAATGGCTATTTTTGTCAAGTTGGAGATAAACTCCATATGAAGTGTCTTCAATGCCCATCTCTGAAGTAAATCCGGTGCTGTCAGGAGCAGATATGTCTCACTGTCCAGAAAGTCTAAATTTTAAAAGTATTTTAAATGCCATATTCTGTAGGTCTTTGAAGTATTTGAAGATTACCTATCTATCTGAAATATCTCTATGTATATCTAGAAGACTTAACTAACATGGCTACGAGTATGATTATCATAGATAACTAATCATTAATCTATTTTTAATTATCCATTTCAATTTAAAATGAGCTATATAAACATAATACCTTAAACATGATTAGAAATATACACACAGTATTAACTTTAAGTTTGTATCAATAGACTAAAATCTATACCAATGTAAAACATTTTAAACAAGTTGTTGCTCTTTAGAAAGTTCCTTAATCTATCCTTTCATCCTATTATATCTGTATCCTATCCCCTTTTCTTCTTTAGAAAGAGATCTCATTTATAATCAAACTGTTTTAAGTAAAAATATTGGTTTTTTTCTGTCCCACATCAGAGGGCTCTTTTGATTTGGGACATAAGAATCTCTTAACCTTTTTTTTTAGTAATATGTCTGGGTTTAGAGAAGGAGTGAGCCAATTCCATCTCCAAAGCAAGCTTGATAATTTTGGGAATATGGGCGTAGTTTCTTTTACTATTTTCTGTTAGAGGGGGGCGTTGTATCTTATGGGGACATAAAGAAAATTTTAGGATTATGGAGTAGTCCATTAGGGTGAACTTCTGAGCCAGTTGTCTTGAAAGCATTTTGGATGTTGGATCATCTGGGCCATGGTGTTATCGGAGACCTTTTAGGTGGTCTTGGCTGATCCAACCTGATGTATCTTAATCTGGAACAAATCTATAGCCTCTGGCTTTCTGTGGAAACAAAAGCAGAGACTCTTTTCCAAAGCAACATATCCTTATATCCAAATTTTGAAGTCAAGGTACCTTTAAAATTTATATATTTGTTTAACTCAACAGCTTTTACGATCAAATCTTTTTTTGTAGTTAAAAATCCCAAAGACAACATAAACCAGATTCTCTGTGTAATATTTATCTTTGTAAGATTGAAACATTGTTGTGGCTGTTGGTTCCGCCCACCTCAGCTTCCCAATATGGCCGTGGTACAGTTTACCGCCAGTTCTGGGTCTGGAACCACGTATACCATCAACTATTAGAAGCAGTTGTATCAAAGCAGTGCATAGCCCAGAAACTTTTTTTTTTTAAACTAGCAAAGGCTAAATCCACCATGCAGCAGAGTAAAGTGTCGCTTGTAGACTCCTCATTCCCACCATATTGTAGGTCAGTTGCACACGCCAGGAACCCGCCATAGTAGCTCAAACCGGCTGGCTGCCGCTAACTTGAGAGAGACAATTAGGAAGCTGTTTTTTAGCTCTGTTTTAGAATCTTTTCTCAGGTTTTAGGTGGAAACTCTTGCCCCACGTTGGGCACCATTTGTAGTTAGATTTTTCCAAATCTCTCTTACCCGCCAGTCCCACAGTCGCTCAGACCCAACCAAGAAAGCACACAGAAACTTACATTGTTTAGAAACTGTATGGCCATGGCAGGCTTCTTGTTATCTACTTCTTCTCTCTTAAATTAACCCATTTCTGTTAGTCTATACTTTGACACATGGCTTGTGGCTTACCAGTGTCTTTACATGTTGCTTTCCATGGCAGCGGCTGGCAATGTCTCTCTCCAGTCTTTTACTTTCCCAGAATTCTCTTCTCTCTTGTCCTGCCTATACTTCCTGCCTGGCCACTGGTCAATCAGAACTTTATTTATACAGAACAATATCCACAGCAGTTTTGATGTGTTTTTGGAGTCTGTTTGCCAGTATTTTATTGAGTATTTTTGCATCAATGTTCATGAGGGAGATTGATTCGTAATTCTCTTTCTTTGTTGCATCTTTGTTTGGTTTAGAAATCAGGGTAATTGTAGCCTCATAGAAGGAGTTTGGTAATAAATATTCCTTCTGCTTTTATTGTGTGGAACAATTTAAAGAGTATTGGTATTAAGTATTCTTTGAAGATCTGGTAGAAATCTGTGCTGAAACCATCTGGTCCTGGGCTTTTTTTTTGGTTGGGAGACTTTTGATGACTGATTCTATTTCCTTAGGGGTTATTGGACTACTTAGTTTATCTGGGCTTGATTTAACTTAGGTACGTGGTACCTATCCAGAATATTATCCATTTCCTTTAGATTTTCCACTTTTGTGGAGTAGAGGTTTTTGAAGTATGACCTGATGATTCTCTGGATTTCCTCATTGTCTGTTGTTATGTCCCCCTTTTCATTTCTGAATTTGTTAATTTGGATGCTCTTTCTCTATCTTTTGGTTAGATTGGATAAGGGCGTGTCTATCTTGTTGATTTTTCTCAAAGGACCAACTCTGTTTCATTAATTTTGGTATTGTTCTCTTTGTTTCTGTTTTATTGATTTCAGCTATCAATTTGATAATTTCCTGACATCTATTCTTCCTGGGAGACTTTGCTTCTTCTTGTTCTAGAGTTTTCAGGTGTGCTGTTAAGTCACTAGTGTGATATTTTTGAACTTCTTTATGTGGGCAATTAGTGCTATGAATTTCCCTCTTAGCACTGCTGTCATAGTATCCCATAAGTTTGAGTATGTTGTGTATTCATTTCCATTGATCTCTAGGAAGTCTTTAATTTCTTTCTTTATTTCTTCCTTAACCCATTGGTGATTCAGTTGAGCATTATTCAGTTTCCATGAGATTATAGGTTTTCTGTAGTTTTGTTGTTGTTGAAATCTGACTTTAAACCATGGTGATGTGATAGCACACGGGCGGTTATTCCAATTGTTTTGTATTTGTTGAGATTTGCTTTGTGGCCAAGTATGTGGTCGATTTTAGAGAAGGTTCCATGGGGTTCTGAGAAGAAGGTATATTCCTTTTTGTTAGGGTGGAAAGTTCTGTAGATATCAATTAAGTCCATTTGAGTCATAACATCAGTTAAATCCTTTATTTCTCTGTTAAGTTTCGATTTGTCAGATGTGTCCAGTGGTGAAAGTGGGGTGTTGAAGTCTCCCACTATTAATGTGTGGCATTTTATAGGTGATTTAAGCTTTAGTAATTTTTTTTTTTTTTACATAAGTGGATGACCTTGTGTTTGGGGCATAAATGTTCACAACTGAAACTTCATCTTGGTGGATATTTCCTGTGTTGAGTATATAATGCCCTTCTTGATCTCTTTTGACTGATTTTAGTTTGAAGTCTATATTGCTGGATATTAGGATGGCTACACCTGCTTGCTTCTTAAGACCATTTGATTAAAAAGTCTTTTCCCAGCCTTTTGTTCTTAGGAGGTTTCTATCTTTGAATTTGAGGTGTGTTTCTTATATGCAGCAGAAAGATGGGTCCTGCTTTCATATCCATTCTGTTAGCCTTTGTCTTTTTATAGGTGAATTAAGTCCATTGATATTAAGTGATATTAATCACCAATGATTGTTCATTCCTGTTATTATTATTATTTTTGGGTGTTAGTATGTGTGTACTTCTTTTCCTTGGGGTTTACTGCTGTGGTGTTATCTATTGCCTGTGTTTTTAAGGGTGTATCTGACTTACTTAGGTTGGAATTTTCTAGTGCTTTCTGTAGGGCTGGGTTTGTGGATAGGCATTGTTTAAATCTGGCTTTGTCTTGGAAGGTCTTGTTTACTCTGTCTATGATGATTGAAAATTTTGCTGGGTATATTAGTCTAGGCTGGCATCCATGGTCTCTTAGTGTCTGCATTACATCTGTCCAGTTCCTTCTGGCTTTCAAAGTCTCCATTGAGAAATCGGGTGTTATTCTGATGGGTTTGCCTTTATAAGTCACTTGGCATTTTTCCTTTGCTGCCATTAATATTCTTTCTTTATTCTGTACCTTTAGTTGTTTAATTATTATTTAGGGAGGGAACTTTTTTGGGTGGTCTAATCTGTTTGGTGTTCTATAGGCTTCTTGTGTCTTCATAGGCATTTCCTTCTTTAAGTTGGGAAAGTTTTCTTCTATGATCTTGTTGAACATATTTTCTGTACCTTTGAGTTGGTATTCTCTTCCTTCCTCTATCCCTATTATTTGTAGGTTTGGTCTTTCATGGTGTCCCAAATTTCTTGGACATTTTGGGTCATGACTTTGTTGGCTTTAGTGTTTTCTTTGACTGATAAGTCTATTTCTGCTACTGTATCTTCAGTGCCAGAGAACCTGTCTTCTATCTCTTGCATTCTGTTGGTTATATCTGAAGTTCCTGTTCATTTACTCAGATTTTCTATTTCCAGCATTCCCTCTGTTTGTGTCTTCTTCATTTTTTCTGTTTCCCTTTGCAGGTCTTGGAATGTTTCCCTCATCTATTTCATTGCTTTTTCGTGATTTTCATTCAGGAATTTATTGTTTTCTTCTGCTTTATTTATCCTTTCCTCTAGTTTTTTTTTTTTTTTTTTTTTGTTGTTGTTGTTGTTTATAGAATTCTTCCCATTTTTTTTTCTTGTTTTTCTGTTCCTCCATTTCATTTTTGATTTCTTCTTTATAAACCTCTAGCATCTTCGTGATGTTATTCATATGGTTGTTTTTTTCTGCTTCTTCTGTTTTGTGATTTTCAGGTCTAGCTGTTGGAGGATGGCTAGGTTCTGGTGATGCTATATTGATCTTTATTTTGTTATATGTACTTCTGCTTTGCCATCTGCCCATCTCCTGGTAGATTTGTTCTTGGCCTTATCAGTGCATTTGGTCCAGACAGAGCTGACAGATTCAGGAAGCCGTTCTCTGGTCCAGATGGAAGCTTTTGGCTGGATGGGAGCTGGGGCTGGTCTCTGAGTCTCAGGAAGTAGCTGGGGTCTGGGGTGGATGGGTGTCGGGGCAGGGCGTGGAGATTACAGGTTCTGCCGGGGGTCTTGGAGAAGGGTAACCTTCCTGGTGTGGGTGTGGGTGGGGGGTCCTTCTCTATGCCCAGAACCTGGGTCCAAGTTGGGCAGGTCTTCCTCGAAATGGCTGGTACCCAGGGATGGGACCTAGGGGCAGGCCTTTCTGGGTATGACCCCAGGCACTCTCCTCTTGTCCAGATGTGAGCTCCGGGTAATTCTTACATTTTTATAGACCACATAGAGTGTCACAACAGAGCATGCTGTGGGATTTTGTTTTGTTTTAATCACATATACATGCTGCTGATCTCAGGACCTTTGTTATCTGTAGGTTGTTCTACAGTAAGTCTATTTTCTATTTTCCTCCTCATCTGCCTCCTTCTTAGGGGATATATTTTTCTTTTTCTCAGTTCTTCCCCTGAACTCTTCTCTACTTTTCAAACTAAATTGATTATAAGCAATCTCATCTCTCCTAGGTAAAGTGACTATGTAGACAAAGGATCTGGATCTAGCCCCCTAAGGAGAAAGAACTGGCTCCCAATTGCTCTTGGCACTCCTTTCCTTTATTCTGTTTATCTGAACACAAAGGATACTTGCCCCCTTTCTACCCCACTGCCTAGCCCCCATGAAAGGAAGTCTTTACTAATTAATTTTTTTCTTTGAAAGTTTATTATATATTATATATAATATATTCTGATTGTTACATTGATACATTACTCTTATATCCCACAATCTCTTATTTCCCTCCCACTCCTGTCAACCACTGGCTCTTTTAAGTCCTTTTCCACATTTACATTATGTTATTTTGTCTTGTGACAGTAGTCTGTGAGCAAGCTATTTGTATATGTATATTTTAGTTTTTTCATTCTCCTAACTTCTCTTCCTCTCTAATTCTCTTTTCCCCCACCATATATGAAAACACCAGGACATATTTTTATATTAGTCAAGTGTGATATCATCTGTCTACCTCATGGCCAGCCCTTTGGTCTCCCAGTCAATAGAAATGCTTTTGCTTCATGCATTTTATTTTGGCCCCATTTCTCAAAATATTATTTAAGTTCAAACCAAATCATTTTTATTGAAAGCCCCTCCTACCATTTCTGTGAAAATGGGCTCAGCTTCCCTTCAGATCAGCATTTCAATTTCTCTTTCTTTGCACTGCTACCTGTCTTACCTAGCACTTTTCTTCTTGTCCTCATGCCCTTGCAGCCACAATCACATTAGAACAAGCTAGCTGGACCTTATAGGTAACTTTACTTTCCTGTGACAGGTGATACAGTTCAAAGCACTTTGACTTTATTATGTTTATTGAGAAAATAATGTAGTCCTTTATAACTTCAGTAAATCAAAGTCCCCAAGGTTAAATGACCTGTAGTCAAGTGTAGGACTTGCATGAGACAGAAGTAAAGCATAGCCTTCCTTGTTGTCTAAATCTAGTGATCTAGGCACTGTACTTAGCTGTCAAGTGGCCCTCTACCAGCCTTCATTGAGAGTCTCTTAAAAATTATCAAAAAGTTTGCTTCAGACAGTGACTGACATGTCTTGCATTTTAAAAGAGCACTAATAGCTCAACATAGTTTGAGCCAGTCTTATCTTGAATATCTTCAAGTCCCATTAATAACAAAGACAGCAGTAGCAAATATACTACAGACAGCAGTAGCAAATATACTACAAGTGATAAAAGAAGTAATAACAGTAATATCTAGACAGCATTTCCATGCATTTCTTTGAATCTTCAGGGAAACCTTCAGAGGTTACACTGTTCATCATATTTCACATAACTTAGAAGAGTCAAACTCTGAGAAGGGAAGCCATTGCCCTAAGTCACACTTCCCCAGGTCTCGACAACCATCCTGACTTCTCACCCTCTTGCCTTACCTGAATCTAGCCTGATTTAACAGGCTCCAGTTCAACTTACAGTTAATAGTATAATGTCCTCGGTGAATTATGTACTTTATCTGCTGTTATTTCCTTAATTTGTACAAGTTAAATTGTGCCAACATTTTTACAAACATACTAGAATGCTCCCACCTACAAAACATTTTCATAAAACTGACTTAATCCTACAAAGCAAGCTATATAGACTTAGATCTATTTGGTATTTTACAAGAATAATATTACTTCATATAAATTTTAGAAATCAGAAATTTAAAGGCAGCCATTTGTGTAGTACATCCTACCTTATGTACTTGTTTCTATCAGTTTACCACTTGCTCTTTAGATTCAAACTACTCTCTAGTGCAAAGAGAAATAAAATATAATAGCTCTACCACAGTGATGGCGTTTTGCAGTTAAAATTCATAAATCATACCAGGATTCCTAGAAGGCTTGTAAGTAATAATATGGGCAACACCAGCAGCTTCCTTTCTGAGCTCTATGGGGTTTTATGTATCATAGAGTCATCATTTTGGAGAGCATTAAGCCAATGAGAGTAGCATGCTTTAAATGCTACTAGCTGAGGATGGATGTTCAGTGATTATTTGTTCCACAACAATATGATTTATTTGTTTCTAGCAAGAATTTACATAAAATGGCAACAAACTATCAATTAAATCCTTTCTGGAGTCAAAAATGCAGATAGCATATGTCGCTTAGATTTGATGATGAACAGATTGTGTTTCCTAGCAATGTACATTCTGTAGATGATAATTTCATAGACAAACATCTGTAAGGGTAATTCACTGTTTTTGAGAAATTCTGAATTTGCTATCTATGATTTAGGAACTGTATTTGATAAATTGTACTTTCTTACAATTTCCCCCGCCATATGGACTGGTTTGGTAAACACGTACACAAGCACAACTTTTTTTATTCCCGCTGATCTGTGTCTCTACAGCATACCAAATTCTATTTATTACTTTTATATTTTTGTTCACAGTTTTACCATGGAACAAACTTAACAAATAATTACAGGACAGCCATATACAATACTTGTTATTTTTAACCTTTAACAGGGTTAATGAAAAAGTCCATATGAAGAATCAGATAAAATGGATCAGGAAACAAAACTGGGCAGACACTTATGCCTGAAAGAAAATTTGATTATATTATCATAGTTATACAGAATAATCAAGCACCTTTCAACTGAATTTCTTTTAAATTTACCTATTAATTAAGCAATTGATTTTATATCCTGTCAAATGAATGTATAAATAGTGTTCAGACTGAACTCATGTAGAAGATTTTCTATATAACTGTCTTAAATGTTAATTCCACTGGAATGTTTCTAAAAGCATCTATCCCATTCTCATATGGGCTTTTAAAATCATAATTTCTTTGAAATACTCATATAAAAGTCCATCTAAGAATGATAACAATTGCTAAATATAATTTAGACTACAATGAATGTTAACATTGATAGAATCAAATAAAGGGACTAGTAATTGTACCCTCACCTAATCTGACGACTAGCTCTTACCTAATGACATTGTGAAATATGTAAATTTGTCAGCAGGTGAAAATGCCCTTGACTGAGTAAATTATATGGAGTACTAACTTTTCTGAAGCTAATTCAAATCACTAATGGCCTTAATAAGAACTATGCACATGTGAGGTGAGCTATTCATAGAGCCAAATTAGCCCATAAGAGATATTATCCATTATTTTCTTCCCAGTAATCATTTCCTCTTTTCTCAAGCACAAGCCAACCTAGAATAAAGATGCCAAATTTAATTACAGAAACTATTATGTGAACAATGAAGTTAAGCCATCCAACATGCTTCCGAATGCATTTAGAGCCTGTCAAGCAGTTTAAATATTTTCGTGTGGAATCTGAGGGGTTGCAAGATAGCATATGAGGTGAACTTTAAATTATTTTACAGACGTTATTGGGAAAGTAAGTAAGGTAACAAGGTTACTGGCTCAGTGAATCATGAGAACCTGTCACACATCCAGTGCAGATGCAGAGACCCACAGCCAAACATTTGGGAAAGCTCAAGGAATCCTGATGAAGAGTGGGAGGGAAGGATTGTAGCAGCCAGAGGGGCACTGCAAGAAAATCCACAGAGTCAAATAACCTGGCCTCATAGGATTTCACAAAAACTGCACCAACTATCAGGGAGCCTGCATGGGACTGACCTAGGCCTTCTATACATATGTGACAGTTGTGAAGCTTGGTCTTCTTGTGGAACTCCTAACAGTTGGATCAGGGGCTCTCTTTGACTCTTTTGCTGGCTTTTGGGATCCTACTGCTTATATTGGGTTGCCTTGTCCAGCCTTAATACAAGGGGAGATGCTTAGACTTACTGCAACTTGATATGCCATGTTTTACTTGTAGGAGTTTGTCCCTTTGCTGTATAGAAATGAAGAAGAAATGGATTGAGTGGGCAAAGATGAGGTAGAAGGGAGGTGCTAGAAGGAGAGGCAGGAGGGGAAACTGTGTTAGAGATGTAAAATTAATTAATTAATTTTAAAAAGAAAAAAATACAACTAAGTATAAGATGAAATGTTCAAGAGACTCCATTTATACCTTATGTATGATACAGATTATGATTCAGTTTAACAGTAAAAATATCATGTATATGATCAAGCTAAGGCACTGTGAGAGAGACAAAAAGAATATTTCAATAAGTAGAAAGCCCTAACATTCTTAGGAAGGAAGAAAACACCACAAATATTCTCTTTTTCCTAAGTTAATATTGGTCCCTCACCTTATACCATATGACATTACTTCCACATACATTAACAAATAAAAACATTAGAAGCATGAGAGAACTGGAGTCTTTTAAATTCCAAGCCATGTCTCAGAATGAACCAGCAGAGGTAAAAAGTACTTAGGGGAAATTTCAGAGGTTTTGACAATATTAGTAATTTAAAATGAAGGAAAACATATCTTTAAAAGTCCAGAACAATGTCTAGTATCTGCAAAGCCCTAGGTTCAATATGGAAGACTGAGGAGAAAAAGACAGAATAAGGAAAAGGAAATCCAAAATATGAGTTAGTATCAAGGCTCGGAGTGATCCCAATGATGTTATATTTTGAAAAGTTCCAACTTATATGTTGTGTAATCTTCTGCACCACTTATCTCATAACATAGAGGTCACTAACAAATCTGTGAAATCCTGGAGGTCTCAAAAAATTTGACTAAATTTCCCCAGTCAGTCACTTATAGCTATTGTTTGACACAGGATTGGAAATATGCTAGTTGAAACTCAAAATACTAGCACAATAATACCAAACTTTTCCTTTAGCTGGGTTTTTAGTTTTTGTTTGTTCTTTTTTTACCCAGCTTTCTTACAGGAATTTCACATATACTAAGTCGTAGAATCACCAAACTAATGTTTGGACGGAGTCTAAAATCATCCTCTCATTAGAGATAATGGAATTGAAACACTTGGATTTCAAATGACTTTGCACATTCAGTAGTTAACCAGAAACAGAGAGAGCCAAGATCTCAGTCTAGGCAGTCAGGCTCCAAAGTCCATTATGTATTCTGCATAATGATATGGGATTGAAGGATTTGGTTTTATGTGACTCTTGGGGACTTAGCCCCTGACTAGTGGACAATGGACAATAGAGAAACTGAGAAAGACAGCTAAGAATCCCACGGGACAGAATCAGAAAAATAGTTTACTAGATGGACCATACCTAACAAAATGCAGTTTCACAGCAGGGTTAATTATATGATGATACCTAGATTAGACAAAAATAGTGTAATTGGTGATCTCTCTCTCTCTCTCTCTCTCTCTCTCTCTCTCTCTCTCTCACACACACACACACACACACACACACACACACACACACACACACACACATATACAAAAAGGCAGAATGAGAAAGTTGTTTCACAAAATGTCTGTACTATTTTGTATTTACAACAGCAGTACATGAATCAATCGCCCAGTTCCTTACCACCATTACAAACAATTGCCTTATTCATATTTTTGCTTAATCTTCTGTAATATGTGTGCAGTGATTTGTCATTGTGGTCATAAATTACATTTCTTAAATGACAAATGATGTTGAAAATCTTTTTATAAGCTTATTTTCCATTTGTGTTTTTTTGATATGTCTACTCAAATCATCTGCTCATTAAAAATATTTTTATACTTTTAATTAGATCTTAAGTTTTTGTTATATTCTCTATGTTTGATATTTTTGTCAGATATGTAATTTGTGAATATTTTCCCAAGACTGTAACATGTGTTTATCTTTCTCTTGATGCTTTCTTTTAAGAACATGATTTTTTTTATTTTGATGAAGTCTATTATATCTTTTGTTTTTCTTTTATGGGCTATAATTTCAAAGCAAAGCCTAATTTTTTCATCAAACCCAAAGTTGTAACATTTATTCACCATTGTTTTTTTTCATATAAAAATTTTATTTAGGTCACTGATCCATTTGGATCAATTTTAGTATGTGGTATGATGTATAGTGAGATTAATTTTATTACATTTTAGAACTACTTTTTCAAATATTTTTATCTTCTTTTATTGAATTGCTTTTGCATTTTTTAAAAATTTAAATAAGCATTTTTCTTATATGCAAGTACACATTTTCCCATTAGTCCATCCCCCACACTCTTTCTCAGTACCATAATTCCTTGATGTGGATAGCTTTAGAGTAAGTCTTAAAATAAAGTAGTGTGAATCATCACCTTTATTTAAAAGGGTTTAATTTGTTGGGTTTCTTTTCCTTTTCATAAGAATTTTAGAATTAGTCTATTTACATTTGCAAAGAGTCTAGCTGGAATATTAGTTGGCATCACAAGATATTTAGAGACCATTTTTTCTTATGTCTTTGAAGTCATGAATGCAACTTTCTTGTCATGTCAAGAATACACTGTTTCACAACAGTCCTTCCTGGCCTCTGGCTTTTATAATCTTTCTGTACCTCTTCTGTGATGGTCCTTGAGTCTTGGGAAGAAGGGTGTGCTGTAGACGCCCATTTAGGGCTGACCACTCCTTTGTAGAAGTTCTAGAGCTGCACATCTTTGTCTTCTACACTAAATAATCTAAATAATCAGAGGAAAAATTAAACAACTATGCTACCACATTCATGAATATATTTAAAACAGTAATATAAATGAATTTGTCAGTAAATACTAGCCTTTATACATGTACATGCTCTTACTGGATTACTATGCTTACTTTTCTTATTGCTGTTCCGAAACTCTAAATTTCCAAGATATGCCTTTGAATTTCATATTTCAACCCTTTATGGATTCTCAGTTTGATTTAGCTGAAGAGTTTAAATTGCTCTTATGACTTTCTTAATTATCAAATATATGAGCCCCATGAATATGTTTATCATGTGTATATGATATATGCATATATTCATGTGTGTGCAAACAAGTATATGCAAGAACACATGTATGCACCTCTATGCACACACATGTGGACAGCAAAGCTTGACATGTAGTGCCTTTCTCAGTTGTTCTCAGCCTTGTTTTAATGGTACAGTGTTTCTCATTGAACCTAGATATCACTTATTTAACTAGACTGTCTGGCCAGAAATCCCCAAGGATTTTCTCGTCTCTGACTCCTCAGAATTTGGGTTATATGGTAAAGGAGGGTAAGGCATTACCATGCATGGATTTTTTATGTAGGAGTTGAGGATCCAAACTCAGATTCCCATGATTGCATGGCAAGCATTGTAAGAACTTAGTTGCCTCTGCACTAACCCTGCATATCTTTAATATAGTGCAGGTGTTTTATTTTCAGACCACACCAAGTTCTATAAGGCACTTTGCAGCTTTTCAATTTGTCATATTTATTGAATTAATCCAGAGCCTAGCCATGTTGGTTTTTGTCATCTGCATAAAAGATGTGGGTTGCTTGCAAATTATTTACCAAGGTTTTTTGTTGTTTTTGGTTTTGTTTTTGGTTTTGTTTTTGTTATACTGACTTTCCTTCAGGAAAGCAGAAGAGAATACATAAGCAAGAGCCACTGGCAAGGGCTGATGTATGGTATCACCAGCAGGAAAGATGTAGCTATAGGCCAGTATTAAAACACTGGCTGACAATGGGCTTTTCAACAAGAGTTACAAAGTGATTACAAACAACAAGCTGAATCCTGGGCTTGAGAAAGGTTTATGTGTAAGGGGAGATCCCTCCATGAACTATTTACCTCCAGCCCAATATTGCATTTGCCTGCTAGAACATTCTCAGTGACGGGTTTGATATTGTCCATTTTGAATCTTCTATCTGGGAATTTACTAAATTTATAGTTGGGAGTAAGCATATTGATCTGGTTAGTAAACTCCAGAGCTATCATAGTCTGAAAACAGAGATTTACAGAGGATTTAGAAATATTCATGGATGATGAATTCTCCTAGAGTTATTAAGAAGTTCTGGTGGCAACAGGAAGAATCAGATAGAACACACCCCTTCTTCAATGTAACTAAATGCCTTGCCAGATTCAGGTACTCTCAGGGATGTCAATCAGAAATTATTAATACAAAAAATGCTTTTATAATAAGCCCTACATGCACTTGTTAACTTTTTCATTAAAAAAAAAAATAATACTCAGTGTTTTGAGATTTTCTGTCAGTGGTAGAGGTAGAGTAGTATTACTTGCCTAGAGTATATGAGTAGGTGGTTTCTACCCCTAGGAATAAAGGACAAAAAAAGAAGACTGGGCCTGCCTGTACTGAATCCACCAGGTTGAATTGAATCCCCAGGGGAGTCTTGGCCCTGGAGGATATGGGAATGGAGGGGAGGGGATGGGGAGAAGGTGGAGGCAGGGGCTGGAGCGGGGAGGACAGGGGAACCCATGGCTGATGTGTAAAATTAAAACACAAATATAATAAATAAAAAGGAGGTAAAAAGTAGAACAAAAGGAAATAAAGACGGAAGGAAGAAAGGAGGGGAGGAAGGAAGAGAGCAAGGGAGGGAGGGAGGAAGGAAGAAAGAAGGAAAGAACAAATTCCTTAAAAAAATGACTGATGAAACAAAGTGACATTAATTATTATTATTATTATTATGTTTAGCAAACATTTGATATATTGTGTCTCCATGGCTACCATTTCCAGAAGCAGCATAATATCTAGCTACTTCTTGTTTAGCCATTATCACAAGCATCATAGAAAAAGGAATTTACTTTCCTGGCTTTGAAACAGGATGGAAGCTTTATAATATAGATATGGGATCAAGTTTTCTGTCCATGCTGTTGGCCCCTAGGGTGTTCAGAATTTTTTTCTCATTTAATCAACTATCCTTTCACAAAAAGATATGGCCACTCTTAATGTGAGATACAAATGCTAGTTATTCCCTGTGATTTCGAATGAGTGTAGGGTAAAGGTAATCTGAAAGAAGAGGGACTGTCCAGGCATTCAGGACTGCTCAGCCTGTGAGGGACTTGAATTAATCGAGGATGCTTCATGAATCAGTTTTACATGGGGCTTAGCAGTGGTTTAATGCCTGTTGGTTATTTTTAGTAGAGGGCTGGTTGTTCAGCAGACTGACAACTGATAGAGTGTAACTTATTTCATGTGAATGAAGCAAACCAGTTTTCTTTGTACCATTGGCACTGTGATTCTAAGACTGAAACAATTGTTTCAGAGGAAAGACAGTTCCGTGTAAATCATGATGGACAGAGTTTCAGCTGTATTTGTAGCCAGTGCCTTCTTTTTACTGAGCCCAGAAATAATGAGAGAGCTAAACTATTGCCATATTATTTGCTGGAGGCCTCTTTCCATGAATATAGATACTACTTCTTTCCCCCCCAAGCAAGTTAGCCTTTGTTTCTTCTAAAAACAGTTGTCATGAAAAATTCATTAGCATTTTTTCTTGATGCTATGAGTGTAAACTATGAGGAAGTTGCCATGTTTGCAAAGCTGCAGCAGCCCTTAGTGATAGAATGCTAACACCTGTGAAAGCCTTGGACTCTGGATTGTAGGAAATGAATCCTTATTCTCCCCTTGGCCTGCACTTGCTATTCACTTGAGCTATCCACCTACAGTCCAACCTAGCTTACTAAAGGACAGCTCTGTTGCTACCTGTGTACTGTGCGACTCTCTAGCAATAGAACAGTAACAAATCCCTTTGGTAATTTTTAGAACATGATAATAAATTTCATGTTGCCCTCACAGGAAAAAAAAGACTGACAGATTTGTTTTTGTTCTACTTTGAATGATAACTACAAATTTCCATTATCTTACATATATTCTCATCACTAACATTCTGCCTACTGCTAGAATAGCTACACCCTGTGCCTAGGCCTGCTCCAACTTGCTAACTCTTAGATACCTTGCATAAAGAATACACTAAAAATGTGATATTTGAACAAATAAGATTAAATATAGATCATTAAGTACACTGCTTGAGGAAAAGGCAATGAAAGTATGGTATTTCTTCTGTTGATTTGTCTGAATTGCCCCTAAAGGTTCAACTGGAGGGCAACTGTAAAAAAGCCAATAGGAGGATATATTCTAGGAGGATATAGCACATCATCCCACCTAGTAAATGACTACAAAGAAAAAGAACTATGGCTACAACATTATAAAAGATTCAGGAAGTAGCTTGAGTCATTGTACTTTAAGTGCTATTCACTGAATATAGTTTATGACAAAAAGAATTTGAAGCAGAAGAGCTATTTACATGATAGTGGTATAAAAAAGGAGTAGTAGAATCAGAGATACATCACCCTTTACAATAGCCACAAATGATATAAAATACCTTGGGGTTACTCTAACTAAGCATGTGAAGGACCTATATGACAAGAACTTTAAGTCCCTGAAAAAAGAAATTGAAGAAGATGTCAGAAAATGGAAAGATCTCCCATGCTCATGGATAGGCAGGATTAACATAGTAAAAATGGTGATCTTACCAAAAGCAATCTTCAGATTCAACAAAATCCCCATCAAATTACCAACACAATTCTTCACAGATCTGGAAAGAATAATACTCAACTTCATATGGAAAAACAAAAAACCCAGGATAGCCAAAAGAATCCTGTACAATAAAACAACCTCTGGACGCATCAAGATCCCCGAACTCAAGCTCAACTATAGAGCTACCATAATAAAAACAGCTTGGTACTGGCATAAAAACCACCATGTGGACCAATGGAATCGAATTGAACACCCTGACATTAACCTGCACACCTATGAACATATAATTTTTGACAAAGAAGCCAAAAATGTACAATGGACAAAAGAAAGTATCTTCAACAAATGGTGCTGGCATAATTGGATGTCAATGTGTAGAAGGCTGCAAATAGATCCATATCTGTCACTATGCACAAAACTTAAGTCCAAGTGGATCAAAGACCTCAACATAAATCCAGTTACTCTGAACCTGATAGAAGAAAAAGTAGGAAGGACTCTTGAACGCATTGGCACTGTAGATCACTTTCTAAATATAACACCAGTAGTACAGACACTGAGAGAAACAATCAATCAATGGGACTTGTTGAAACTAAGAAGCTTTTGTAGAGCAAAGGACATGGTCAACAAGACAAAGCAACAGCCTACAGAATGGGAAAAGGTCTTCACCAACCCCACATCTGATAGAGGGCTGATATCCAGAATATATAAAGAACTCAAGAAATTAGACATCAAAAAGCCCAACAGTCCAATTAAGAAATGGGCTATAAACTAAACAGAATTCTCAACAGAGGAAGTTCAAATGCCTGAAAGTCATTTAAGGAATTGTTCAACATGCCTAATTATCTGGGAAATGCAAATCAAAATGACTCTGAGATACTACCTTACACCTGTCAGAAGGGCTAAGATCAAAAACACTGAAGACAGCTTATGCTGGAGAGGATGTGGAAAAAGGGGAACTCTCCTCCACTGCTGGTGGGAATGCAAGCTTGTTCAGCCACTTTGGAAATCAATATGGAACTTCCTTAGAAAATTGGGAATCAATCTCCCCCAAGACCTAGCTGTCACACTCTTGGGCATATATCCAAGGAATGCTCAATCATACCACAAGGGCATTTGCTCAGCTATGTTCATATCAGCATTGTTTGTAATAGCCAGAACCTGGAAACAACCTAGATGCCCTTCAACTGAAGAATGGAAAAAGATAATATGGTATAATATACACAATGGAGTACTACTCAGCAGAGAAAAACAATGACATCATGAGGTTTGCAGGCAAATGGATGGATCTAGAAAAAGTCATCATGAGTGAGGTAGCCCAGGCTCAGAAGGACAAACATGGTATGTACTCACTCATAGGATGATACTAGATGTAAAACAAAGGATGACTGGACTGCTACACAACTCCAGGGAGGCTACCTAGAAAACGGGACCCTAGGAAAGACACAGGGATCACCCAACGACAGAGAAATGAATGAGATCTACATGAACAGCCTGGACAACAGTGGGAGTAATGAAGGGCAAGATTTGAGGGAAAGAAAGCTTAGGGGAGCAGGAAATCCCAGCTGGATCAAGAACAGAAAGGGAGAACAAGGAATAGCAGACCATGATAAATGAAGACCACATGAGAACAGTAATAGGCAAAGTGCTGGAGAGGTTCCCAGAAATCCACAATGATACATCCTCTGTAGACTGCTGGCAATGGTTGAGAGAAAGCCTGATCTGACCTAGTCTGGTGATCAGATGGCCAAACACCCTATCAGTCATGCTGGAACTCTCATCCAATAACTGATGGAAGTGGATGCAGAGATCCTCAGCCAGGCCCCAGGTGGAGCTCCAGGTGTCCAATTGTTGAGAAAGAGGAGGGACTGCAAGACCATGAATTGTTGAGACCAAGATTGCAAAAAGCACAGGGACAAATAGCCAAACGAATGGAAGCACATGAATTATGAACCAATGGCTGTGGAGTCCCCAGCTGGATCAGGCCCTCTGGATAAGTGAGACAATTGAATAGCTTGAACCGTTTGGGAGGCATCCAGGCTGTGGGACCAGGACCTGTCCTTAGTGCATGAGCTGGCTTACACAGGGACACTTTGCTCAGCCTGAAAGGAGGGGACTGGACCTGCCTGTACTGAATGCACCAGGTTTAAATGAATTCCCAGGGGAGTCTTTGCCCTGGAGGAGATGGGAATGGAGGGGAAGGGATGGGGGCAAAGTGGGGGTGGAGGTGGGAAGGGGGAGGACAGGGGAACCCATGGCTGATATGTAAAACTAAAACACAAATATAATTAATAATAATAATAATAATAAACTATAAAATGCAAAAGAAAAAAAAAAGAGTAGTAGTTCTCTGATGTCAAGCTTTGCTTAAGAATGAAGAAGACAGGTTCAAGGGTTATCAATGGAAGAACTAACAACCAAGAATCTCAGAATCCTCAGATGTTTGAACTAACCACTGAACAGAAATTGTTACTAGGTTTTTGTTTGATCCTGATCTTTGTAAAATTAGTTTCATAATGACCAGTTCTTATATTTCCAGCTTGTGTTAATTTTACTTTTATCACAGACAATAAAAGATTAGCATTGTACAGTCTAACTGCATTTCCCAGTCATGTGGATTGTCTTCTGTTATGACTAGTTCAACATAATTTATACAGGGTTTCTGATAAGGATTGAAGTTTACAAGGCCAGCATCTGTTAGGAATGTCAAACATGTTTGCTGCATCGACTTTGGCCTACTCAGGTTGCATCAGCGAATGGTAAAATGCTGCCCAGTGTGTCACTATGTAGCTTTCTTCTCTTTTACTATTGCCTATGTAGAGGTTTCTTTAAAGTGGATGAGGATAGAATGTGTGAAAAGTAGTGGCCCAAAAATATTTGCACAGATGTGGTGGTGTATACCTTCAATCCCAGAACTCAGGAGGCAGAAGCAGGAAGATGTCGGAATTTGAGGCCTGCCTAGTCTATAGAATGAGTTCCAGGACATCCAGGACTACACAGACAAACCCTTCCTTGAAAAATAAAGTAAGGACACAAAAACAAACAAAAATTTGCGCAGACTAGCTTTACTCCCTGTCATAAAATTTCTCATTACATTCATTGTGGAACTAATTGTACCATGCAAAAGCATGGTCTGATTGAGCACACAATGGAATTCTGTGCCACTGATGATCGTGTAACTTGTTTTACACCATTTGTAACTTAGAACAAGACTTTTTCCTGTAGAAACTTGGTTTGGGGGCTTTTAGAATGAAAGTAACCTGTGGGAGATACATATTTTCTATTCACGGTTCTACCGCCAAAGGGATAATTTTCCCAGGTTTCCTGAGACGGTTTATAGCCCTGAAGAGTTTGAATAAAGCCAACAATTACTTATTTGAAGAAGTTATTGCCAGAAGTTTAGTAACAAATCAGTGAAAGCACAAATTTGTTTTCACTTTTTAAAGAATTAGTCTTCTTTTGTGTGGTACATTGCATTTGGTATTGGGCTGTTGTTATGTAATGATTTGGAAGTTGTATGTAACAGTTGATTATCTACTTCCTTGTTGCCAGCAAGCACAAAAATCAGGGCTTCAATCTCTGGAGGCTGTTTTAAGATCATTACAAATAGAAGAATGTTTATTCAGTCAAGTGTCAGATAGTGTTCTGACCACTAGAGAGGCTTGGCAGGAATAGTCAGTGATCAAACCCAGAGAAGTATGTGCTTCCACTGTTAGACTTTTCAAGATTGAGCAGGCATCCAAATTAAGATGTGAGCAGCCTCACTATGAGACAGCAGGCTCTCCTCCAACAGCCTGCCCAACTCTGATTCTGGAAAAAATGCTGAATTCCTTTGGCCAATTTAGTTGTCTATGTTTATATCACACACACACACACACACACACACACACACACACACACACACACACACACGGGAGAGGGGGAGACAGAGACAAATCAACATTCATATATCTGTCTTCATTTACATATTGTTTACTATACAGAAGTATATAGTGTACAGCTTGCCCCTCTGCACATTTCTAGATATCCCCTTTCTATTATTCTAGGTAGTGAACGTCCCATCTTAAATGATAGAGAATTCATTCACTGCTTTATAAGGTAAACAATTCAGTGGTTTGGGGGCTCACATGATTGGAATTTCTCTCTTAGTTTGAACCAAAATTGTTCCCCTAATAACTTTTACTCATAGTGAAACAGAAGGACAGGGAGTCCTTGAATATGACAGAAACTTTCCCACCTCAGGTATGTGTATAGCTTGGAAAGCGAAAGTGTTTGACAAAAATCAACGGCCACCAGAGCCACCCCAAGTCAGTGGCTTCTGGGATCTCTGTCTTTTGAACATAAAAAGGAAATTAAAAGGCAATAGGAGGATGAGATTAGAAAAGAGCTTTATTGTAGAATTGCAGATGTGAGCTCAAAAGGAAAAGAAGAAGGGAGAGGCTGATGTACCAAAACCACCAAGCTGGTAGTCTAGTATATTTTTATTGGACTTAAATCATAACTAGTGATGAGATACAGAGATATGAGCTAGTCAGGCCCATCAATCCACCTATTTTGGGCCCAGGTGGTACGCAATTTCAATCAAGCCTCCTGTATAGTTTCAAGGTAAGATTGCACATTTAGGTTGTGTAAAAGAAGAAGAAAGATATCAGGAAACCAGATTAGAAAGATATCAAGAAGCCCGATTAGGAATTAGTGGTACTTTCTGATATTATTGGCCTCTGACCAAGAAAGAACCAAGGACATTCCTAGTTTGAGGCCAAGGTAAGACTTAGAACTACGCACTTTTGGAGTCCCTACCTAAAACTGCTTGACCAGTTTCTGTCTCCTATTCTCCTCACTAGGGCTGGTCCACAAAGCATATCTGAAAACTCTTACTCTGACAGCCTTCCCTTGTCTGCCAACACTATTATGACAGCTTCTAACTCTCCCTTTCTGTAGTATTTCTATGCTCCTGCTGAAATGGTAGATCTGGGCTAATGCCCTCATTTCCAATGGTTGTGTTTTCATGCAATATCCAGCAGAATTATTACCTTCCATATTGTGGAGGTTGTAATCAATGCTACCTAAGATAGTTTAGGTTCTTTCAACTCCAAAAACATTACCAATTGAAATTAGATGATCAACTAAAATCTTTATGAGACTATGCCATGAATTATGCCAAAATTAGGTAGACTTTTACACTTAGTTCATTTACTCCTAATTAAAAAAAGCCTTTGGGCTTCAAGCCAATGTTTCAAGATCATTACACATATGATTACTCTTGTCCTGATATGTTTACTTTCTACATGCTATTTTAATGATTATTTTAATGATATAAGACTTTTTAAAGAACACTCTTTAAAACATGGTGTTATTATTTGACTATTGTTATTAGGAAATTGGTGAACTGTATGTTGTGTGACTTTCCCCTGGGAGACAAAGATACCATTATTTACTTATTGAGAGAATCACCAACAGAACAAAGAAGGATTCCATCCTAGTCCAGACTGGTAAAGCAATGAGTTTATAGGAGCATTGACCACTTAAAGGTAGCTGCATCATTAAACCATCCCACCCCTATCACGGCCTACTCATGGTCATCTGTACCACTGAAGAGATATATTCTAGCATCCTCCCCCTTGCACAAACATAAGATCACATGTAGCTGGGGCAAAAAGAATGGGTAAATTGGATCTCAAATAACTCTTCCTGGTCTTTTCAAAAAATGTTAATAATGCCATATCATTACCATAGGCCTAGCTGTTGGCTGTATTGTTCTGCTTACTTCCTTGTGATGACCAAGGGCCAGGGTCCTCTCTAGTTCACCTCAATAATTCTGTTTGATGATAACAATGACATGTCTCCTTTGGAAGAAATTGTATATTACACAGAGAAGGACTACCAATTAAAGAGTCTTGTGGTACACCTGTGGAGATTTTCCTTCTAGGTTGAGTTTGCTTATTTAGAAATTTGTGCCAGCTTCTTCTAGAATTGTGCACACTAATGCAATTTCCACATTTCTATTCTATTTTGGAAGAAATTTATGTGACCATTGCTTTGCTGAATACACTATATGAATAGCACTTTCCCTCTCTTTATGGAAGAATCTTGTTTTTTGAGGGGTCTCAGTATGCTAATTTGACTTATGATGGGGTTATCAAGGCCCTTGAGTCCATTCCTAATAGTATATATTGCATAAACATCTTTAAGATAAAGTTCACTTGTTCTGGAAAATGTAATATCTATTCTGAGAATGGCCAGAGAAGAAAGAGGCTAGAACTTCTTTTCATGTGTACTGCTTCTCTCTATGAGGAATCTCATGTGGAACATCCAAATTCATGAACATTGAGTAAGGTGTTCCTTCTTCTAGTCATGATCTTCTCAAAGCCTTGACTTCTAAAAGAAGATTCACTGTGACACATACATTCATGTTTCTATAGTGGGACTGCATTCTTGGATACCACATTGGGAGTGGACACCTGGACAGACCACAGCTAACTCATGAATTGTCACCTCAGTGACTCCCTGGCCCTTACCCTTTGTGGACCTCTCATAAGGCTGCTCTAGCTCTTTGCATTCCTTTCCTGTGAATAGCTCTAAGAGGGCTATAGATAACATGCTAATGCTTCTGCATCTCTCTCTCCTATCAGGGACAGGCATCTTCCCACAGACCAGTTAGAAAATGATAACAGACTGGGAGTTGAGCAATGATTTGGCTGCTGTGCTTCTAAGCTGAATCCTTGGGCCACCACTCATGAGTATCCCAAAGCCCTTGTCCCTTTCCCTTTGGAGAATTGTCAGAGCCCTTGGATACAGAGCCTAAGTCATTATTTTTCTGGCAAGGCAGCATCTTCTGTCCACCAGCACACACTGCTATGTCTCAGGAGGAAAGGAGTCTATTAGCAAATATTCCTGTCCAATGTGAAGATCTCTTTCATATAAATGGGACATGTGGATTCAATGTTTACAGACTTTCAGATCCTAAAGTTTCTGTATCCATAGGCTGTGTTGATGTGTAAGGGTACCCAATGCCAAAATGTATCACATCATTTTTGGGAAGTAAACTCCCTACAAAGTAAAAAAGGATAGGTAGTCCCACCCTTCCAAAATTTGTTAGAGGCTGTGGGAGTCATTTAATTCTAAATCTTTATGAAAAGAAAAGCTTAAGTCAATTTTGTGAATCTATTCTACTTCTATCTATTCAAACTTACTACTCTTAATCACAAGGTTTTATAAATACTTTAAAGATTGCATTGATTATATGTTTGTTATCTCAGTAAAACGAAAAAAACGGGGTGGATACACCTTTATCTCTTCAGCTCTGAGGAGGACTTACATGGCTTGTTATGATGCATAGGTCTAACAGCTCATATTAGCAATATTATTGCCATGATTGTGGGGCCAGGCGTGAGGAGCTTTAAATGTATACAGTGCTATATGTTCTCTAAAACTCTCATACATGTTTCTCCCACGGCAGGTGTCTGACACAGCAGAGCAGATAAATTAGAGATTAATGACATTAGTAGTTAAAAAAATAAATCTAGACTGTCCAAACCAAGGCCTGCATGTTACAAGTGGGGAAACAGACTTGGAGTAGGCAAGTGGGCAATTGACTCCACCAGGATCATTCAGGAAGCTCTTGGCAGGGATCAGATGTAACAAAAACATTAATGTAATATAATCAATACCATCTTAATCTCCTTTTAGTAAAATATCATTTGAAAAAATTGTTGTAACTAACTCAAGTTTGAATTCCTTGAAGGTGAAGATTTTAATATTTGCTTGTAGTATTAACACGTTATTTCATTATATAGTTACTGTGTGAAATGTAATATGCATTTCTGAAAATCACACACACACACACACACACACACACACACACACACACACACACATTATTTTTCCTCTTACAACCTCACTATGTGTGTTTCATACAATGATTTACTTCAGCTCTGTGTTCTTGGCACTTTTGTAACAGACTTGAATGTCAAGAAGGGTAAGTTTCTTAGGGAAGGAGCTTGACTTGATCATATCTGTATCTCAGGGAGCAACACATAATGTCTACTTAATAAAAAGTACTAAGGCAAAGGCAAGGGATCTATTAGAGACACTACCATTTTCTCTGTGGCCTTAAGCAAGACATTTTACAACCTTGTGGTTGTGATTCCCCTCTTGTCAAATGGGTATGGTCCTACTTGTTATCTCTTTAGTTTTTGGTACAAAGGGAGCAACTAGTATCTACATAGTAGAAATTAAATACCCAAAGGTGTAGAAGACAAGGCTTATGACTAGTTACTAGAAATGCAAACTTCTCTGACAGCATGGAATACAATTGAGGTTGGCAGAACCTATAAGAGCAGACAACACCATCTCTCCCTCTGCCTACAGGGTAACCAGCTTCCATGTCTTAAATTGGGCAGAGCAGAGCGACTACAAATTGTTCAGATTTGTTGGAGTCCCATTAAAGAAACAAGATATGTATAATGCAGTAGAAATTTGGGTGTTTTGTGATGTTTCCTGTATGCAACTTTAAAGTCTTGACATGTGTTATGATTTGTCTGCACATTGTCAGAATGGCATAGAATGCTCTATCACTTGTGAAATCTATTCTTTCTCAAGTACTAAAAAGTAAGACATCATTACTTAGCTCTCTTTTTTCATTAACCATGTCTTCTAATTTACAAAGGGAGGCATACTTAGTTTGGTGTGTCTTTGGAACTGGCCACCAGCATTTAATTCCAGCTAAGCATGAAATTTTAAGTAAACAAGCTCTTTTCTCAGAACATTGATTACTTTAGGGGTCTAATAGATATATGACTACCTGCTTTGTTTCTCTCTCCAGGAGAAGCAAAGGAATCCAAAGGTGAAGAAGTGCTTAGGGAGGTCCAAGCCAATCTTAAATGCATGCATGTAATTTTTTTGTTTTGTTTTTTAAGAGAAAGTGATGCTTAGTGTTGAGCATAACTATTCAGCATTAGATCCGGTTGCAAAAAAATAATTACATTTTCTGAGCAGGTTTTCATGTCTAGGTGTTGAATGGGCAAACAATCAATATATTCTTCCATAAGCATGCATCTGTGTTCTTATCTCAGGAGTAGCAAGAAGAGAACAACAGATTCATATTTTTCAAGTGTTAAAACAAATAACAATGAAAAGTCTTCTGTGAGCTTGATGTTATTTGTCTAACTTATTTTCATTTTCAGAAGAGGAGTTTGCTCTGAAGTTTCTTTTTCTTTTTCTTTTTGGTTTTTCTCGAGACAGGGTTTCTCTGTGTAGCTTTGCGCCTTTCCTGGAACTCACTTGGTAGCCCAGGCTGGCCTCGAATGCACAGAGATCCACCTGGCTCTGCCTCCCAAGTGCTGGGATTAAAGGCGTGCACCACCACCTCCCGGCTGAAGTTTCTTACCAAAGATATCCTTTCAGGAAATTATATTTGACCTACATTGCCCCCACTGTAACCAAATCTGTCTGTGGTAACATAGACTCAGTGAGCTGTTTCATGAAATTTCCATTTTTCAAATACAAAGAATTAGCTCAAATTAAAAATGCCATGGTATATTCACTTCTTTGTCAATTGTCCAACAAGGTGGCATATTCCATTAGTAATTCAAGATAATTTGATTCATTGCATACGGAGTAAATACAGAAGAATACCTGGGTGAAACAGTGCATCTGTGAAAAGTGATTTCATTATTTGCAATGCCTGAAACACCTTTAAATAACTCAAAGGCATCCCTGGAAACAAGGCAAAAAGGGGACACAATATGCCTCTGATTATCCCAGTTGATGAAAAGAGATAACACTTTTCTCCCAGGTTAGGGCTTATTACACCTTAATTGACTTGGGAAATATGAACTACTATTTATTTGTTTATTTTCATTTGGCAAATAAAGCCTGTGTGTGTGTATGTGTGTGTAATATAATACAATGATGTCCAATACATTTGCATTATGGGATAATTAGAACAAGTTAACAAAATAGCCACCATCCCATATACTGCATTAACAGTGTTCAGGTTTACTCTATATTGTCAATAACATGTTACTATTCTGTACAATGAACTTCACAACTTCTTTCTCCTAACAAAAATATTGTACACTTTGACAATACCTCCTCACTCCTGCTATCTTCTTGAATAATTTAAATGATTATATTTTAGAGACCACCTCTAATTGGGAAAACCACATACATTTTAAACAGATAAGTTGTGAAAGAATCAATTAATTAGAATTCTTGAAACTCTTATCACATAGAGTTACTTTGTGGCAAGTTTTGATGAATACATAAGCAGCATTTGTCATTTGTCATGAATGTTATCAACTGGGTACAAATTCCCAGCTCAAAAACACTTGGAAACAGCTTATCTTTTAAGTAGGTTAAGCATCCCTTCTAAATCTTGTACACATATTTAATGAACTTACCACTCCCATTTTAAATAGTGCTGGGGAAAGTTCTGTGTCAGCACTTGTCAGAATACTACTTACGAATTATGCTTCAGCAGAGCTGCTGTGAAGTATGTCCTTGCATTACAGCTATTCATACATCAAAGGGTCTTTTTGAACTGGGTAATTATGGGAGGAAAAAGATATGTTTTAGTGTTAACTGATAGTTCTTACTAATATTACCTTTGAAATAACTAATTATGTTACCTGTAAAAACTGAAAAGAATACTTATGTAAAATATTCATTAAAAAAGACATTTATTAACTTTGATCCTTGTACTCCCTCCCCAACACCATTCTTTATTTCCATCATTACATTGATACTTTTATTTAGTGCTTATATATGAAAATGTTTGGTGAACCTTACACATGTTGACTCCCTCCTGCTTCACAAAATTCATCATCTCTCTTGCTAGGATTGTGAGCATATGATTTAATTATCCTTGCTCCTAGGGTATAGCATGTTGGCTATGAGCCCTAAGACTTGACAAGATTTGAACAGTACTTCTTTTTCAAAGAGTGTTTGAAAGAGTCTACAAGGTGTGCTTGCTGATAACAAAGGGTTGGGAGACTGCAGGGCTTTTTCTGCTTGAAACTGTGGATTTACAAATACACTGTATGATTGTCATGGAAGAACCAAGGCAGCAATTTCATAGTAATCTCTGTGAATGAAGGAATACTGTTTAGCTGCCTCATCTCTGAAGAAAAAAAAGAGCATGTACATCATCTTGTCACTACTTGTTATGCTGTGTCAATAGAAGATGAATATTAGAGCATCCAGATTGCAGATGGTGAGGTGCTACACTTCCTGGAACTATCAGATCATACCTGGAACAGGATGTTAAGAGATAGAAAAGCCCAGGGCAGTCAGGAATCCTGCCTTGGGAACATCAAAGATAGTAACAGAATTCAAGGATAGAACATCAAAAGAAAAGTTTCCAATAAGTAAATGAGCTGAAGCAGGGAGATATGTGCTTCGTGTACCTCCAAATTATCATCCTTAATTAGAAGTTTTTGTGAGATAGGTGCTTCACAACCAAGAGGGAAGATTCTGATCCAGCTGTCTCTGCATGAGCTAGATGTGTTGTTTCAAGCAGTGATGAGCTCTGCCCCCCTTCTCTGTCATGGGCAACATATACACAGATAGAAGCTAGATGGCCTTTGTATTTTAGATAGGTTTCAAGAACTAGCAAAAAAAAAAAAAAGTATTAGACCAAATGATGCTAAGTTCTGCTAGAAAGAGACCGATTAAGTCAGTATTCTTAAGTAGTATTTTATATTTGATTTTAACTAAGGCCAAGAAGCATAGTAATTTTTTAAAGAATCCTCTACATTTTGTTCCAGGAAGGGAACTAATTTTCTAAGTAGTCGCCTTTTCATCATCAGAGCATGATCCATTTGGAACCTGCTTCTCTCATTGACATACACATTCCTGGAATCTCCAACCATAACACATTTTTTGTTCTCCTTTACCTTCATTATACTAATATTTGTATTTGTGATGGCTAAAATATCATCAGTCTTCTTGTGCCTTAAAGAAATCTTAATTTTCTGTTGCCTTCATAATGGTATCAAAACTTAATTTTATTTAAAAAGAGTCTTTAAAACAACATATGCACAGATATCAGCAGGCATATCTCAGTACCTGAGCCTCAACTCTGTTCAAGTTAATTGTGCCCCAAGCTAAGGAATCATAGGATACAATCATCTCCTAAAGAAGACTAGATAATCCACCACTCAACAAATAGGTCTGAGTTTAAGAAAAGCTATATTCTTCATTCTGGAACTAAGTTTTCATTTTTCTATGTCACTTCCCAAATCCTTACTTACTTGTAGACTGATCCTTAAAAACTAGCTGGGCAGTGCTGGCACATGCCTTTAATCCCTTTAATCCCAGCAGTTGGGAGGCAGAGGCAGGTGGATCTTTGTGAGTTCAAGGCCAGCCTGGTCTATGAAGCGAGATCCAGGAAAGGCACAAAGCTACACAGAGAAACCCTGTCTCGAAAAACCAAAACCAAACCAAACAAAACCAAACCAACCAACCAACCAAACAAACAAGCAAACAAAACCCAAGATACCACACAGGTAGAACTTTTTTCTACAATTGTATTGTCAAGCCTTGGGTATAGCTTCTTTACAGCTTCCAGTAATAATTTATCACCATCAGTTTTTTTAATGTGCCTTAAAAGACATTGCTATTCTCAGATATTATGCAGAAAGAGAGAGACCTTGGAGCACTCAGCTGTAAATGGGTTGTCCCTATCAAGTCTTTATCCTTAAGGAGCCCTACAGAAGAAGAGGAAGAAAGGATGCAAGAGCCAGAGAAGATGGAGGACACCAAAAGAGCAAAGCTATTTAAATCAACTGAACAAAGCTCACATGAACTCACAGAGACTGAAGCATCAACCACAGGGCTTGTAAGGGTCTATGCCAGGTCATCTGTGCATATATTATAGTTTTCAGTCTAATGTTTTTATGGAACTCCCAAATGTGTTAATGAGTAGTAGGTCTCTGAGAGTTGTGCCTTCTCTTGAGCCCTTTACTTTCTGTTGGTTTGTATTGCTCAATTTAAATGTGATGTGGGGTTTTTGGTTTTGGGTTTTGATCTTATTATATTTTATTTTGTCATGTTTGCTATCTCATAGAATCCTGTTCTTTTCTAATGAGAGACAGAAAGGGAATATATACAGAAGGTGTTCAGGAACTGTGAGGAGTAGAAGGAGGGAAATATGCTGTGGATATCGCTCTGTGTAAATAAAGTTCTGATTGGCCAGTGGCCAGGCGGGACAAGAGAGAAGAGAATCCTGGGAAGTAGAAGGCTGGAGAGAGACACCGCCAGCCGCTGCCATGAGTAGCAACATGTAAAGACACTGGTAAGCCACAAGCCATGTGGCAAAGTATAGACTAACAGAAATGGGTTAATTTAAGATAGAAGAAGTAGATAACAAGAAGCCTGCCACGGCCATACAGTTTCTAAACAATGTAAGTTTCTGTGTGCTTTCTTGGTTGGGTCTGAGCGACTGTGGGACTGGCGGGTAACAGAGATTTGTCCTGACTGGGCCAGGCAGGAAAACTCTAACTACAAAAATATGTAATCAAGATATATAGAATGAGAAAAGAACCTATTTTTAATTAAAAGGGAGAAAATATGTGACTATTCTAACAAAATTATCTAAAAGAATATTCCTCCTTCTATCTTTCCTTCCTCCATCATATCATGATCTACTTATTCATAAATGTTTTGCTGAAAGCACAGAGTGTGTTTAAAGTTATGAATTGCCTTAGGGTTTCTATTGCTGTGAAGAGACCATGGCTGTAGCTGGAAGTTTTCCTGTGTCCCACCCAGTTTGCAGTCACTCAGACCCAAGTAAACACACAGAGACTTATATCAATTATAACTCCTTGGCCATTAGTTCAGGCCTACTACTGACTAGCTCTTACACTCTTAAACTCAGCCCATTTCTGTTAATCTATATGTGAGCACATGTTCCATATATTTACCTATGTGTCATTACATGCTGCTCCTTGGATGGCAGGCTGGCATCCCTTGACTCAGCCTTTTTCATCCCAGAATTGTCCTTGACTGCTTATTCTGCCTATATATCCTGCCTGGCTACTGGCCAATCAGCATTTTATTAAACCAGTATACAAAAGCATTATCCCACAACATTTCCCCTTTTCTGTTTAATTAAAAGGAAGTTTTTAACTTTAACATAGTAAAATTACATATAACAAACAAGAATTACAGTTACAATATCTAGTCTATTTATATTTGGCAAATTCAAAGAAAATATTCTATTTATCCTGTATTTGTGAATCTGAGGTTTCATATCTACCATATCTCTTATCATAACCAAGGAAACCCATAATTATAATTAACTATTCTTCAACTACATCAAAGACCCCAGAAGGATATAATATTACCTAAGTAAACAGGAAATGCATTGTAAGCAACTTCCAAAAATCTAGAATGACAGAGACAGTTGGCTGCTTGTACATTCATCCAAAGTTCCTCTGTAACTTTGGGGTATCCATCTTCAGCCATATAGGCCTAAAGTCTCTCAGTCACTTTTATCTGTGTCCTGTAGAATGTCTGGCAGTTTCTTCTGTGAAGCAGGAATCTGAAGGACCATTTTGCCTTGCAAAGCTCAGTGGTAACTTTTTCATGGGTCCTGCATGTCCAGTCAATACAACATTTTGTCAAGCAGTCCAGGCAAAAACAGTTTCTTGCCCAAATGGCTATTTTTGCCAAGAAGAAGATAAATTCCAAATGGAGTGTCTTTGATGCCCATCTTTCTCTTTGAAGTAAATTGGTGCTGCCAGGAGCAGATGTGTCTCATTGTCTAGAAAGTCTAAATTTTTAAAACATTTTAAATCCCATATTCTGTAGGTCTTTGAAGTGTTTGAAGATTACCTACCTAATTCATATATATCTGTATATACCTAGAAGACTTAACTAACATGACTATAAGTTTTACTATTATAGAAGACTAATTATTAATCTGCATTTCTTAATTATCCACTACAATTTAAATGAGCTGCATGAACAAAATATCTGAAACAAGAGTAGAAATATACATACAGTATAACAAAATTAACTTTAAATTTGTATCAATAAACTAAAATCTATACCAATGTAAAACATTTTTAACTAGTTGCTCTTTAAAACTAGGTTCAACAATCCACCCTTTTATCCTATCATATCTATATCCTATATTTACATATCATATCCCCTTTCTTCTTTTAGAAAGATACTGATTATGACCAATGACAATTTGTAACCAACTACCTAAGCAAAGACAAACATCTATAATCCATTTTTTGAGAATGTGGGTGTCGTTTTCTAGGCTGATAAAGGGCACTGTATTCTTATTTGCTTCTGAGAGGAGGATGGGCATCAAAGACACTCCATATTGAGTTTATATTCTTCTTGACAAAAATAGACATTTGAGCAAGAAACTGTTCTTGTCTGGACTATTTGAGAAAGTGTGATATCAACTGGACATGCAGGACCCATGAAAAAGTGACCAATTAACTTTGCAAGGCAAAATGGTCCTTCAGATTCCTGCTTCACAGAAGAAACTTCTAGACATTCAACAGGACATAGAGAAAAGTGACTGAGAGACTTTAGGCCTATATGGCTGAAGAAATTTTCCTAAGAAAATTAAGAATTATGGTCAAGTCCTGACTAGAATAGTTTGTGATATTATTTTTTTGAGTCAGTTGCCTTGAAGCTCTTTGGATGTTGGATCATCTGGTTCTCTCAGTGGGTCTTCGTTGGTCAAACCATATGAGCCTGGAAGCAATCCACAAGTTCTCATCTTCTGTGGAAACAAAAGCAGAAACTCTTTCCAAAGCAATGTATCCTTAGACATAAAATTTGAATTCTAGATTCCTTTAAAATACATATATTGGCTTAATTTAGCAGCCTTTACAATCAAATGTCTTATGCAGTTAAAAATATCAAAGACAACACAATACAAATTCTCTGTGTAATATCCATCTTTACATGGCTTATTTTTATATTACTTTTACTTTCTCTTTAAAGACTTTGTTTTTAAAAATAACTATTTCTTTATATACCTGTCTATATTCATTTTCTTCTCTCTTCAAGCCTATGTACATTTTTTCACATACTGTAATCCATTTAAATTCTTGTTCTATCTGAAGCTGTCTTATTGTGAATCTATTGCTTTAAACTGCAGTGGTGGGTTGGGGATTTAGCTCAGTGGTAGAGCGCTTGCCTAGCAAGCGCAAGGCCCTGGGTTCGATTCTCAGCTCAAAAAAAAAAAGAAAAAGAAATAAATAAACTACAGTGGCTAATACTGAAATGGCAGCTTTGGCTGCTGGCTCCATCCATCTCAGCTTTCCAACATGGTGGAATGCCAGCTTTTGGGGAACCATGATCACCTCCAGACTCTGGGAGGCAGTGGGTTTATGCCTCTATTAAAGTAGCCTGTAGCCCAGAACCACCTTTTTCTTTCTTTCTTTCTTTCTTTCTTTCTTTCTTTCTTTCTTTCTTTCTTTCTTTCTTTCTTTTCTTTCTCTCTCTCTCTCTCTCTCTCTCTCTCTCTCTCTCTCTCTTTATTGCACTAGCAAAAGCTATATCCATCACGCAGCATACTGCACAGTTTGGAGATACCTCTGTATAACATGGCGTAGGTCAAGCCCTCATGCCAGGAACCTTCCATAGAGTAGCTCAAGCCTGCATATTGTGGCATCTAGCTGCCCACATGAGACATGAAGCAGGGACCTATTTTTGGCTCTGTTTAGAATTGCTTATTAAATATTCTCAGGTTTCAGGTGGAAACTCGAGCCATTATCCCACAGCACATGACCATGACATGTCTTATAAAGAAAAACATTTAATTGAGCCTGCCTCACAATTCAGAGGTTTAGTCCATTATTGTCATGGCAAGAAGCATGGCAGCATGCAAGCAGACATGGTTCTGGAGAAGGAACAGGGAATTCTTCATTTTGATCTGTAGGCAGCAGCAGGAGGCTTTTCCATACTGAGCATAATTTGAGCATATGAAAACTCAAAACATATACCCATAGTGACACACTTCCTCCAACAAGACTACAACTCCTAATAGTGCTTCTCTCTATGAGCCAAATATTCAAGCACATGAGTCTATGAGTCCATTCCTATTCAAACCATCACATTCCACTCCCTGGACACCATAGGCTTGTAGCTATAAAATAATGCAAAATGCATTTAGTTCAACTTCAGAAGTCCACATAGTCTATCACAGTCTCAACAATGTTTAAAACTCCAAAATTCAAAGTCTTTTCTGAAACTCATGCAATCTCTTAAGTGTAATCCCCTATAAACAGATCACATACTTCCAACATATAATGTCATAGGATATACATTACTGTCCCAAAAGGGAGGAAAGGGAACATAGTGAGGAAATACTCAACCAAAGCAAGACCAAAAACCAGCTGGGCAAACTCCAAACTCTACATATCCATACCCAATGTCAAAGTGCTCTTCAGATCTCTAACTTCTTTCAACTTTGTCAACTGCAACACATTTCTTCCTCTTGGGCTGGTTCCACTTCCTGTTAGCAGCTTTCCTTGGCAGGTATTCCACAGCTCTGTCATCTCCAAAATTTTGATTTTCCAAGGCAATCCAGGCTTCACTTTCACAGCTTCACATAGTTGTCTCTCTTGGCCTCCATACAGGAACACCCTGTCATACACCTGGTCTCAGTAGCTTTCCTTATTTGCAGAGGAAGATTCTATAACCCCTTTCTCCAGAACCACATGACTGAAGCTACCAAGTTCTTCTACTTGCTAGGTTAGAACATTGCCCCCCTAATTCAATTGCACTTTATCAGCTTTTTGTTTTTAATGGTTTCCTTCTCTGCCTAAAATTGGCTATCCTGAAACTCACTCTGTAGACAAGGCTGGCCTCAAACTCAGAGATCCACCAGCCTCTGCCTTTTGAGTACTGGGATTAAAGGCCTGCATTATAACTTCTGGCTCTATGCTTCTCTTTAATTCCTTTTCACAAGTTGGAAGCTAACATCCAGCTCTTTTTTAATCTATTTATCCTTTTGAACATAGGATTTAGCTCTATTATTCCACTCCCTGGTGTCCCTTTTCTCCTCAATCTTTACATTTTGTATTTTTACTTATTCAGGTTGGTCTTTTTCATTATAAATATTTTTAAGAGTGAATACTAGTAACCACATGACAGAGCCTATACCAGGCTGTTTTGAGATTTTCTTTGCTAATACAATTAATCCAAAAACTCCTCAATTTAGCCTCAGGCAGACTTTTCAGATAAGAGCAAAAAGCAGCCACATTTTTTTTTTTTTTTTTTTTTGCCAAAATATCAAGTCTGGTCGCTAGGCCACATACTAACATTCTTCTCCTTTGAAACCTCTTGAGCCATATTCCACAGTTCAAATCACCCCCATCACCACTGTCTTCTATGCTCCTACTAGGATGGCCCATTAAGCAGCACTTAAAGCATTCAACAGCTTTTCTAATCCATAGTCCCAAAGTCCATATTCCTCCAAACAAAAGCATGGTCAGGCCTATTACAACTATACCCCCTCCCTGGCACCAACTTCTGTCTTAGTTAGGGTTACTATTTCTGCAAAGAGACACCATGACCACAGCAATGCTTATAAAAGAAAACATTTAACTGGGGCTGTCTCACAGTTTCAGAGATTTAGCAGCATGCAGGCAAGTCATGGTCCTGGAGAAGGATCTGAGAGTTTTACATCTTGATTAGCAGGCTGCAGAAAGAGACTGTCATACCAGGCCTACCTTGAGCATGAGACCTCAAAGCCCATGCCCATATTGACACACTTTCTCCAACAAAGCCACACCTACAGCAAAGCCACACTTCTTAATACTGCTATCCCTTGTGAACCAAGCATTCAAACACAGAAGTCTATGGGGGATATAGCTATTCAAACCACCACAGGAATATAGAAAAGTACACTATACACTATTAAGAAAAGACTAAACAATGTGTAAGTCTTCAAAGAAAACATAAGACTCTGAACACTATATAACTCTTCCTTGCAGAGTTGAGGAAATAGTCATCATGGAAGTGGTAACTTTTAAAGAATGATTAGGACTCGGAGTGGTGACAAAGAGCATAACATAACAATGCTTGCAGAAGCTTTGCATGACAACAGAGAAGACTAAAGGATGGTGTAATATGAGTACTAGAGTGTTTGGATTAGTGGTTTTAGAGGGTCAATTAGAAAAGTAAACTCTCTGGAAGTGAGTTTGTTACTGTAAAATAATCTGGAAGCTATGCTAGTAGTTTGATATTATTTATAAAATAAAAAAAGACCAATCATATTTTTTTAGATTTTATGTCCAAGCTTTTGACAATATCTGTCATTTAAACTCTGTTTCAGTAGTCTGATTCCCTTTGAATGGAATCAAAAATACACAGTAACCCTCACTGTCCAGTCTGGGTATGTGACATTCCTTCTCGCACCTATGCTCTCATTTCCCACAGGTTATACTGGGTTTGCCATCCTTTTTGATAGTCTGAATTCATTATAAGCACTTTATATAGAATAAATAATTCAACCCTCACTACAACTCAGAGATGTTGATAATTTGTTCATGTGTAATTTACAGAGAAGAAAACTGAGGTGCATAGTCATTAATTAAGGTGCTTCAGAGAGCTCCCATTAATAAAATTAGAAAACCAGTTTGGAGATCTAAATGATCTGAGAATGGGGGTCAAACTATTTCACATTACAGATGCCTATTTCAAAGGATATCTTCTGAACAGTGGCTGTGTCCAGTCAATATGCAGAAGATGGCTGGTTGCCCTTTTTTCTATGCTTGCACCAGGACTGGGTGATACTACCCTCTGAGAACCTATCCAAAAATGAAAGGATATTACAGAGCTTATCCAGAGAAGAGAACTACAGTCTTGGATGTGTTTAATCTAACTCTTCCATTGATGCTGCTTAATCTTTTTGAACTTCCTCTAAGCTTCATTTTCCTCATCTGTACCAAGGTGTTTCTCTCTCTCTCTCTCTCTCTCTCTCTCTCTCTCTCTCTCTCTCTCTCTCTCTCTCTCTCTCTCTCTCCCTTCCTCCCTCCCTCCCTCCCTCCCTCCTTCCCTTCTGTGTGTATAATTTTTCAAGACAAGTGATTTAGGAATCTGTAAACTTACAAAGACCAACACAGTTAAAAGTTCTCAGTTTAAATTTGCTTACCAATCACAAACTTAAAATACTCCATTTCTTATAGAGAATGTAAATCCCCACAAAGAGGGGAATAAACTTATTCTAAGTAGAACCAAGAGAGCAACATTATCCTTGATAGTATGTTGACATAGGCAAGTGGATTATAGAACAGAAATGGCACTGGATCCCTTGGGTCTTTGCATCTTAATGTATACAGTATTCTGTTTGTATGTATGTCTGCACATCAGAAGAGGGCACCAGATTTCATTATAGATGGTTGGGAGCCACCATGTGGTTGCTGGGAATTGAACTCAGGACCTCCAGCCCAGGTCTTTGCATCTTAAAATGCTAAATAAAATCAAAAGAAAAATAACACATTATTGTTAGTAATAAGTCTATGAATCAATCATTTTTAGAACCCAGGAACAGCCATTTACACTATAATGGCAGAGCTGACGGATGATGACAAAGACCATATGTTTCCAAAAACCTGCAATATTTACTATATAGCCCTTTAAGGGGAAAAAATAGCTGACACTCTAAAATTTATGTGTTTCTGATCACATGATTGTCATTCTGGTGGTTATTTAAAAGAGCATTACATGAATTTGCAAATATAGATAGGCCTCATTATGAACTGGTGTATATGATATTTTTATGCAAGAAATACTGAGTTTCATGTCTGGTGACATTTTTTAATACCACATGCAATAACGATTATTGTATGAACATCGTTTTTTTCCCCAGAACTATGATATACACATTTATGATTGTATATTTATGTACAGTGACTTTGGAAGAATATAAAAGTATTTTCTTTATTTGTATATCTTGTCTAAAGATGATTTATCAGGGTTAGCATTAAAATTAATGTCAATAATATGTAACATCAATTATATAAAATTGCAGAATGACTTCATCCTCTTGTTTGCTTCATGCATCACTACATTGGTCCACCGAAACAACTAATTGTTTGAGTATAAAGATCATTTTAAAAATAAGTTGACAGAACAAATACAAGGACTGTGAGTTTTACTCTCCTATCAGATGTTTGTTTTGATTGACTTTGGAACCTGTGTTTAATTTCCTGAAGGTATACAAGTCTAAACTTGCCCTTCATCTTTGTAATGAAATCCTTTAGAGAAAGAGTAGATAGAAATAATTGTTTAAACTTAAGCTGATGCAAATTGTTAGCAACTCATTTTTGTATATCTAAGAAAGACATTCTTGATAATTGAAATTCTTGGATAATTTCAGAGAATCCACTTGTTGGTAATTATTTTGAAGTATAATTAACATTTTTCTGCCATCTTTAGAAGGTTATAGTGAACATTCTTTAGTGTTTCTTCATAAATTTGATACTATTATCAGCATCAATTAGTGTATGTGCTGTAATAGTACAGTATACTATAACTGTGCTCTCAAGGGATAAGAAGACAGATAAGAAGAATGTTTTCCTCCCCATTAAATGGCCATAGATTTGTGTGCTTTCTCTAAGTTCTGACTTTGCTGTGCCATTTTCCCTGTGCTGTTAATTTTCATATCTCATTGATCCTTACCAGTGATATGACCCCAACAAACAAATTCCCTTCCTTGCCATCTGTAATTTCCTAAGAGATAGGATCTGATTGTTCAACATTTCAGAGATCTTTCATCAAAAGGTAGTTAGTGCTCTAGTGACAGAGAGACAAAAGACAGTGGTGTGTAGGTAAATATGAGAAAGATACAGTGATATATATGTATAAAAATGTAATGATAAAACCTGTGATCAGTACACAGCAACACAATTTCTAGCTCTTTGTTTGATTAGTTTTTCCTTTCTATTGATTGAATTGGCTTTTGACAATTTCATGTGTATGTGTATATAGTGCATTGTACTTACTCTCACCAGCCCTCAATTCTCTTATCTTCCTTCCACATCTGTCAAATGCACTCTCCTCCCTACAGACCCTTTGCCTACATTCATGCCTTTTCCATTTATGACACAGTGATCATAACCAAAAATCAATGTGTAGTCACAGGTTTAAGAGTTATTCCTTGGATCCATGTTGGTTCACAAGTGAAGGCATTGGCTATCCCTCCCCTAGAATCCATGAGTTGCCAATACTTCAGCAGGGAATGTAGGGTTCCAGGAGCCCTTCCCCAATCCACAATTGGCTTTTGACAGACCTGTCTTGTGCAGGCCAGTGCAGGAAACCATAGCTGATGTGAGATTGTGTTTGCAATGACTGTGTTGTGTCTTGAAGATATAGCATTTCACAGTCTTTATCCCTATCCTCTGGCTCTTACAGTATTTCATTCTCTTCTGCAATGTCCCATGTACATTTGAGAGGGTGGCATAAATGTCTTGTTTAAGGCTGAATATTCAACTGTCACTTATTCTCAACATCTTGGGCAGCTTTAGAAGTTTTTGAGCAGTAAACTTTATGCATGGACTACTGATAATCTTTACCTGAGAGGGATTTCCTACTAGTTGCTGAGTTAATTGTAGTTTTCAAGAGTGATCTTCACAAAATTCAAACTTCTTATAAAACAGGTACAATAAATAGACTGAACAGATAAAGCACAGCACAGACCTATGTTCCTTTACTTTTTTACAGACAAATTATGCTGTGATCTTTTTTCTTTTCTGTAGTATAAGATTTAACCTATTGAATAAAATGACTCTGATAAAGCCAATTTTATATTTACTTTCTTTGTGGTGATAGTGATGGAACCCAGGACTTAGCTTGAGTTAACTGCCTCTGATTTTGTTCTGAAGTAATTGCTAGTTCTCTGTTGAGTCCCCACTACTGTGTATGACCTTATGTATTTGTTACTTTTCTATTTCTGTGATAAAATATCATGACCAAGGCAACTTACAGAAGGAAGGGTCTATTTGGGCCTATGGTTCCAGAGGGCTAAAAATCCATCACCATTATGGCAAGGAAGTATGGCAGCAGGCAGGTATGAATGATGATAGAGCTCTTATCTCCAATCTTAAAGAGTGAACTGGTAATAGCACATGGATTTGAAACCTCAAAATCTACCCCCAGTAACATACTTCCTCCACCAAGGCCACAGACCTCCTAAACCTACCCTAAGCTGCACCACCAACTAAGTGTCAGAGACCATAGCAAACATTCTCTTTCAAACCATTCCTTAGCATTACTATAATGCTTTTTCCTGCCACATTTGCCAAGATCTGCACAGGTGTGCCACACTCCCAGCAAGACTCATAAGTTTAAATCTAGATTTCTCAAAACAGTGAAGGAATTTTGTGAAGGGTGATTTTTAAATAAAATCTAAATCATTTAAATAATATAGTCTGCTAACATTTCAAATTACTTCCTATACCTCAACAGGCTTGTAATAAAGTTTTTTGAATACCTTGGTTGAACTAAGTTAAAACTTGCACATTTAAAAAAAAATTTACCAAGGGAGAAACTTGACATATTTATTAATTACAATCATGTTCACACTTTTACCAAAACCATGATCATGTGTTTCATTAAACCAAGTACCCTTGATTTTCTTAGATGTATCATTGCCTATCTAAGTGATAAATTATACACTTGAATTTTACACAAATGGCTCATTTGTTCTCATGTGGGACACAGATCCAAATAGACATGACCCTTACTTTTAATTATAATAAGGTGACTTTTTTTTAAATTTTGTGGCAGCAGCCTTTGTTAGTAGGTAAAAATACAGCTATACACAGAAGTTTAACTAATATAATTGTTAATAGTGATTTCTTATTTACAAGCATTAGTAAAATTATATCATCAGCAATAACAGATAACTCCCCTCACCCCCATACCATTTTAGTGATGTCTGTATTGTATGTTCTTCCTTACAGGAATCTCAGCATCTGACTCCAGGATTTACCTTACAAAGTAAGTGGTTTTTGTTTTTATTTTTTTCAATTCCTTCTTATGCCAGTCATCCATATTCTCACTTTCCTTACTTTTACCTCTTTTCTGCTTAATGTCATTAAAACATGAAAGAATAAAGATAATGAAAGGTTACTTGGTGATTTATCGTTCTAGTTCATCTTTTTCATCTATTATTATGACAGAAGGCTGTGAAGTTATCCAGGAAGGCTGCATGTTTAGAAAGTAATTTAATTCTGAATTTACAATAGAAGCATGAAAAGTAATTGTTTGTGTCCTTTCTATTCAGAGTGGAATGACCCAACCAGCAGAGCTTCTACAAAGTCAGTATCATTGAAATCGTGAGTATTTGGCCTTTCTGGGGCATTTTGGCACAGTCAGCACCACAGTGCTGATCTACTTCTCCTTTGTGGTTGGTTTCTTCTTTGAGACTATGAACCTTTTACTCCCAGGTTGACACTAGTGGGGATCAATCAAATTTTCATTACTGTAGTGTGTTTCAGCTGCTGTAACATATGTACCATAAGCTGAGAAGTTTATCAATAGGAGACATGGGTTTATAATAGTTCTAGATTCTAGGAAGTCAGAGGCAAAGTGACTAGAATAAATGGTATCTGCTGAGATAGACATATTTTCACTCTAAGCTCATATGGTAGAAGTGGGAAGAGGTCCTTCTGCAGTGGCTCTTGTAAAGACACAAATTCCATTCATGAAGGCTCACCATGACAGAATTCTCTCTCCAAAGTCCTACCTCCTAGTGATGTCATTTCCCAAGGAAGGATGACAAATATATATTTTGAGTAGATACAATCATTTATACTAAACTACCTGTGATCAGCAAGAAGAGTAAAAATGAATGTGATTAGTAACAGCCAAGGTCAATACTTGAAAAGAACTGTGACTTCAGTGAAAAAAAGATCTAGATATTGGTTTCCCACATTTTAATGAGGTTTTGAACTTCATGTAACTTCAATGTCTGTAGATAAACAATAGCAAGCTCCAACTACTAAGAAGGGCAAAGAATGGGCAGGAAAGATAATATGGCTTGATACCCAGTTAGCCAAAGATGCCACTGTTTGCAGATCATCTGTCATCTGTATTTTACAGCCAAACAAGGACATTCAGGAAGACTGAGAAAAAGATGGCACAGTACCAGATTGAAGTTTAAAATTCAGAGCCCTGCAATTCACTCTGCACTGTCTTCATTTTTTGTTAATATCAACCAGAGGAGAGGTTTATAGAAAAATAATTTACTCAGATTAACTATTGTAATTTTATATATCCATTTACCCAAGAGTATATCAATGGAATATTTCTGTCATAACTTCTTTCTTTTCTAATAATAAAAAATGGAAATAATAGTATATGCTTAAAATTTTTGAAAATAAAATAATCTATGACACACAAGTTGTCTAATGAAACACTTGAAGTGAATTGCTCATCTTTTGAAAGATCATGAATAATTGCATAAAACAACTGGGAATGACTTCAAATAGACTGAGACACTGACATAGTCAATGGTGCTTCCATTCCATATTCTTGTTTCAGTGTAGTAATTAAATCTCAAAGCCCTGACCTGATCACAATCCTTTTTGTTGTTGTTGTCTTGCTTTGTTTTTAGAACTGACCAGTACCTTGTAATGAAAAGCTCAACTTTGACAATAAGAGTCTTCAACTTTAAAGCACAAGGCAAAACAAGGAAGAAGAATAAGAAAATTTTTTTGATGTAATGATCACACTAATGGAAATGCAGAAATAAAAATAATCTCTGATATTGTGCATTTCATCTTTTCCATTCATCATATGAACTGCTCTTTTTGTTCTGAATGAATCATAGATCTCATTTCCAAATTGGCACTCCTACATTACCATTTTGCTACTAAAAATAATAATATACATAAGAACAAATTTGTGAAGACAATGCAGGTTTGCAAACAAGGAATAATATAAAATTGTGTTTTAATGGCAAAATGATCTTACTCCTAAAGCATGTATGTTAGAATTCCATTGTGAAATACACCATATATTGAAATATTTTAGTAGCATAAACCTAACCCAAGGAAACTCATCAAGGGTCACTTAAAATTGGAGGCTGCATTTCAGAGAACAGCATTTTACTGCACAGGGTATAGTACAGATGGTAAGACTCAAATTCTCTGTAAAAAAGAGTCAACAAGACTTGAGGCTACTAAGTCTGTTTTATGAATGAATGTCTTCCGAGTATTGTCCATCAGACTGTAATTGCAATACTTCCCTTCTTTTGGCAAGGTATGGATTTAAAATAAGGAAGGTCACAGTTGTAATAAAATCATTTTTATTTTAGCCTTCAAATTTTTATCAGCACAGTCATTATTATTTTCTCATACTTTATTGCAGTATAATTTTAAGCCAACTTCTAGGATTTTCCATTTTACAGGGTAATCCCGAAGGTGATTAAGACCATTCTGAGTGTAGACCAACTACCAATATTTGAAATGGTAAGAAGTAATTCCCAAGACAATAAGGCTATGACAAATGCCTACTCAAGGCCAGCAAAAGTCTAAGGCACACGACACAATGCTTAGTACAGTGGAAAGAGATTAGAGCCTTAGAAAACAGGATCCCTTAATTGCTGAGATCATCTATTAATTTTGCCCAGCTTGGTTTGCTTTCTCTGCTTGACAAATTACAGATCTTCCTTTCAAGTGTGGATTGTTTATAAGAATTACATGCATGGGCACCAAGCCTGTGATCATATACCTCAATGGGTCTTAGTTTAAGCATACAACTACCAAGTTCCCTATTTGTTCTTGACATTTTATGCTCTTTCCATGAGCAAACCCCAACACTTAACTAGCCTTCTAGAGAAGGGGGTATTTTCCCACTCCTCTGCTCTACTTTGTTGACATATAGTACTTTTACTGCCTCCCATTGAGACATGAAAATTTGATTGGGTGAATTTAGGAGCCTCTACTCTGCCTTAGTCATGGTATTTGGAGAAAAACATTGAATGTCAAATATGCAAGTTTAAGTCACAGGGTAATTTATCTTTATTTTAAAGTACACAGAGTTCCTTAAAGGAAATTCAGCAACGTAATGAGCAAATGTGTATACACATATGAGTAACTCCATAAAAGCTTTTTAGACTGCAAATGTAAGCATACTCTTTAGTAATTAAACTACATAAAAGTGTGTTTAACTTTAATCCTTAATACTTTCTAGAGGATTGAAATCCCAGCAGTCAGCTGCCCCCACTGCCAGTCCTCAGCCTCTGTGAGTCTGAGTTATATTATAATCTTTAAAATACCTTCTCAAATCTCCTAAATACAATAGTTTCTAATCTTCTCCATAAATCACTTATGTTCCTCAAATAGGGAAAAATATTAGTGTTAGAAGGTCAAATTATTTTTTTCAGGAATATAGAGTTGTATTTGGATACAAATATTATATCCATTCCATATATTTCACTTACTAGATTCAGGCTCTCAGTGGACACACAATATATCATGTTGCTTTGTAGATTGTTAAGGAACCCATTAAGGGCCAATAGAAAAAAAAAACTTGGATATATTTTGAATGGCCTAATCAAATTGATCATAATATAATCATCAAATACTTGCCACTACATTCTTACTTGCCTCTTTATATTTGAGTGTTGGGAGGCATTTAAAAACAATAGCAACAACAAATGAAATGTATTCAATTGCCCTGAGAAGAATTCTAGATAGCTTCCATGAACCCACAAGTGTCCATTCAGTTAGCCTTTGGACTAAGTTGTTTTATGAGCACTGTTGTGAAGATGGCAACTCCAGATATTAAGTTCCTTTGTTAAAGTAGGTCATTAGCATTTGGACTCTGTCCAGTTGGAAACCATCCAGAAACCCTCTTATCCAAGCAACTCTGGGTTTTAAAGCATGCTATTGAGAATGTCTGGATAGTTTCCATACAAGCCCCAATGTAAAGTCAGATGTAATCATGATGCTTTTTTTCTCATGCCATAAAACTAGTACCTCTACTTATAGAGTTGACTATGTGTTTGAAAACAATAAGCATGAATCTAAAGAATTGATGACAGGCCATTTGAAGTCATATTTACTGTGTCTAGCCACAGTTTCCATATGTGTAGTTAATATGTTTATTTGCATAAACAAATGTATGCATGGAATTCTAGGTAGTAGGAAAGGAAGCTATGACATGAAGGGCAAAAACCTCAAATAATGACCATTGTGCTTTTGAGCACACCTGTAGTAGTACTTGCTCTTTGGGCTATACTGCCCAAAGGAGGCAGTGCTTCCCACCAATGCCTGACCTCTATGTTTAATCTAGTGGCTGGCTCTGTCTTCTGATCCATAGGCAATTTATTAGGGTACACAATATATCACCACACTCATCTTCCTTGCCTGAGGATCAAAGACAGAGCCAGCCACTAGATTAGACATAAAGACCAGGCAATGGTGAAAAACACCACCTCCTTTGGGACATATAGTCCAAGATCAGGTGAGGAGCAAATACCACTATTCATACCTGTCCTGATGATCTTATCAGTCACCCTGAAGCTATGATACAGTCTCTATCCCTAAAGCTTATGCGGTCCACTTGGAAGATAAAACCATGTATCCTTATCTCAATGGGAAATTTAGGCTACAAAGGGCTATTTAAGCAACACTGTTTTCAGTTAAAATAATTTCAATGTAGGCTAAGAGCCTTGTGTATTTAAATATTTCTCTCTTCCCACAAGGCTTCCCTTTTACATGTGCTTTGATGGCTTCAGGAATTAGATACTGCAAATGTGGCCTTTGTCCAGGCTTGTTGGTGCATGCCTTTAATCCTAGAACTTGGGGTGTAAAGACAAGAGGATCAAGCGTTTGAGGTTTGAGGCCAGCCTGGGTCAAATGAGACTCTGTCAAAAAGAAAATTTTAAAAACTAAAGGAAATGAAGATGTTGGAAGAGGAGAGAGAGAGAGAGAACGAGAGAGAGAGAGAGAGAGAGAGAGAGAGAGAGAGAGAGAGAGAACGAGAGAGAGAGAGAGAGAGAGAAGCTGGTTAGTAGGTATGGGCTCCACAAGAAATCATACCTCTCTGCTTTGTAAGTTAGAAAACTGGATAAAAAATGCTTTATTTAACCCAACTGTCATCATCCCTAAACTTCCTCTAAATGTTAGGAAGATTTCATTACTCTAGAGAATAACAAGTTTATGAGAATGTGTTTTCAAGAATGCTATAACTGATAGAATGAAAACATTATTTTGTAAATGAATTTTCACCAATTTAACAACAACAAAATATTCCTCACATTCATTATAGGCATGGCCATCCTTCTGTCAAAACTTTCATCATCAAAAATGTTTCCTTTGAATAGTTTATATGCAATTTATGAGCTTCTCTACCTTATTGAATAGCAATAATCCACATTCTCTAGCACTTTCAACTATTCTTTCCTAAGTAGATGTTTGCTCTGCTACTTAGATGTAATTTTGCTAGCAAATTGGCTTTGTGATATAGCAGGGAAATGTTATTTTCTTAGTCAGATTATTCCTAAATCAAAATATAGGATTTGGTACTTGAAATTCAGCAATGCTGTTAATCATTTTGAGTTACCCCAACAACTTAATTTCCTGAAAAAGCTGGTAGTTGTAGTGACTTTCAGTAGTTGTAGCCATTCTGATTTTTCAGCTAAAGAATCATGCCAATACTTACTTTTAACCTATCTTGTATGCCCCGTGTCTCACATCATTCCAACTTTTCCAAAGGATTTAATATACTTTGGGAAGTTCTCCACTGCATCAGGACAGCCACCTGGGAACAGAGAAAACAAAATTTGGCAGTCTGTTCAAGCTGTGAATTAAAGGTAATTCACAGTTTGAAATGAAGCAACACGAGATCCTTAAGAGGAGTAATCAGACATTAAGAGGATTTTACATTGAGGGTTGTTTATTGGCTAATGTTGCAACAAACAATATCGGCATTTGGAAGGTTCACATCAAGACATGCTGAAGCTGTTGTGGCTTGATGGATGCCAAGACTTAGACATCAGGCTCATTTAAAAGGAGCTGGAGATTGCTACTTTCACCATCACACATAATTTTCTCACCTAATGTAGTTGAAAGATCATGTTTTATTTTTGTGGTGTTGTTCATAAGTTCAACAGTATCTTAGCATTCAAATATTTTAGATGCATTTTGAGGGAACTTTATAATTAGAAAAAAGTTTTTCTCCTCTCTTTGGGAAAAATTGGGTGCCTCTTCTATTTGATTTGCATCCATATCTACATTCATTCAGTCACTCATCCATCCACCCATTAAGACTTTCATTTCTTTCAGCAAATATGTGTTCAGTCCCTACTATGTGTAAATCTCTGGATCAGGCACTGTAACTTAGGGTAAATGCTGCCAGTCTTTCTCTCAAGGAACACATAGTCTCAGTAAACTTAGACAGCATTAACTCAACTAATTCATACTTATGGAGTATCTAGTACATGCTAGGCCTCCCCATTCACTCTTTTATTTTTCATTTTTAATTTAAAAAAAGTTTTCTTTCCTTTAACATACTATTCCCTGTTCCACCTCCCTCCCTTTCTCATACTCCCCCATACCCATCCACATCCCATCCCATCCCATCCTCAGAGAACGCAAGGCCTCTCTTGGGTAGTCAGCACAGGCTGACATACAAAGTTGGGGCCAGAACTTGTAGCTGAAGTTTTCCTGTGCACGCCCAGCATCAAAGTTCCACAGCCACTTACAAAATTTCTGGTCCTCGGGACCTGTCCTTAATGCATAAGCTGACTGTTTGGAGCCTGGGGCTTATTCAGGGACACTTTGCTCAGCCTGGAAGGAGGGAAGAGGAGACTGGAGCTGCCTCAACTGAATCTACCAGGCTGAGCAGAATCCCCAGGGAAGTCCTTTCCCTGGAGGAGATGGGAATGGGGGTGAGCTGGGGGAAGGGCAAGGGGGGCAGGAGGAAGGAGGAGAGGGGAATCTGTGGCCTAATATGTAAAATTAAATTAAATTATAAAATAAAAAACAAGAGTGGCATATGACAAAAAAAAAAAATTCTGGTCCTGTAACCTCTCAGACCCAAGTAAACACACAGAGGCTTATATTAATTAAAACTGCTCAGCCATTAGCTCAGGCCTACTACTGACTATCTCCTACACTTAAACTCAGACCATTTCTGTTCATTTATAAATTGCCACATTTTCCATGCCTTTAACTCTGTGCCATTACATGCTGCTTCCTGGACAGTGGGCTAGTATCTCCTGATTCAGCCTTCCTTTTCACAGAATTCTCCTTGTCTGCTTGTCCCTCCTATACTTCCTGCCTGGACAATCAGCATTTTATTAAACCAATGTACATAAGCATTATCCCACAGCATCCTCCTCCTTGCATCAAGGCTGAGTAAGACACCACACTATAGAGAATGGGCTCTAAAAAGCCAGTTTGTGTACCTGGGATAAGTCCTGGTACCATTGCCATGGAACCCACAGAAACATCAAGCCACACAACTTTGACCCACATTCAGGGGGCCTAGTTTGATCCTATGCAGGCTACCCAATGTCAGTCCAGAGTCTATGAGCTCCCACTAGCTTGGGTCAGCTATTTCTGTAGTATTTCCCATCATGATTCTGACCACCCTTGCTCTTATAATCCTCCCTCCCTCTCTTCAGCTGAACTCTAGAATCTTGGCCAAGTGTTCTGCTTCCATCAGTCAATGGGTGTAGGTTTTACAATGACAATTAGTGTAGACACCAATCCAAGTGCAGGGAAAGGCTAGTCCAAACACCCTCTCCATCATTGCTAAGAGTCTTAACTGGGTACATCCTTGTGGGATCCTGTGGATTTCTCTAGCTCCAGATTTCTCCCCAACCCCTTAATGGTATACTCTGTCAAGATAGCTCTTTCATTGCTCTTCTTCCCCTTTCCTCCCCCAAATCAGCCATCTCAAACTTTCATGTTCCCACCATCCCTCCCCTCCCCTTTACTCTCCTTTACTACTCCCTTCCAGTTTACCCAGGAGATCTTATATCTTTTCCCTTTCTGGGGTGATCTATGTGTGTTCCTCCTAGGTTCTTCTTCTTTACCAAGCTTCTCTAGGACAGTGGAATGTAACCTGGTTATCTTGTGTCTAATATTCACTTATAAGTGAGTACATACTTTGTCTTTCTGGGTCTGGGTTACCTCACTCAGGATGATTTTTTTCTAGTTCCATCCATTTGCCTACAAATTTTATGATGATATTGTTTGCTTGTTTGTTTGTTTGTTTAACCACTGGGTAATACTCCATTGTGTAAATGTACCACATTTTCTTTACTCATTCTTTGGCTGAGGGGCATCTAGGTTGTTTCCAGGTTCTGGCTATTAGTAATAATGCTGCTATGAACATAGTTGAGAAAATGCCCTTGTGGTGTGGTTGACCATCTTTTGGGTATATGCCCAGGAGTGGTATTGCTGGATCTTGAGAAAGATTAATTCCCAATTTACTGAGATACCTCCATACTGATTTCCAGAATGGCTGTACAAGATTGCATTCCCACCAGCAGTGGAGGAGTGTTTCATTTCTCTACATCCTCTTCAACATAAACTATTATATGTGTTTTTTATCTTAACCATTGTGACAGACATATGGTGGCATCTCAGAGTTGTTTTGATTCACATTTCTCTGATGGCTAAAGATGTTAAACATTTCCTTAAATGACTTTTGGCCATTTGAGATTCTTCTGTTGACAATTCTCTGTTTAGATCTGTAGCCCATTTTTTAAGTGGATTATTTGATATTTTGCTTTCTAGTTTCTTGAGTTCTATTGATGAAAGTATTAAGGCCACTCCATGTAGTTAAAAGGGAGGTTTATTTTGTGGGGTAACTTACAAGTGAAGGGATAGGTAACAGAGTCTGGTGGTTGTAGCATTAATCTTAACAGGTCTTATTAATAAGAAAAAACCTGGAGCCAGGTATTGGGGTGAACACTGGAAGATCAGAGAAGCAGAACAAGCCACAACCACCTCACCTTGCTAATTCCTCAAATGTTCATTCCTGTTTCCTCAGACTGGAAGCCTCTCTGTCCTCATTTGAATGAACCTCAGCTAAACTGCTGCTCAAATGCCTAAAAGCTTAACCAGCTCTAGTTCCTGGTCCTCACACCTTAAATACCTTTCTGCTTTCTGCCATCACTTCCTCGGATTAAAGGCTCACTTTCTGGGATTAAAGGTGTGAGTTACCATGCCTGGTTGTTTCGAGTGTGTCTTTAAATTCAGAGAGATACAGATGGATCTCTGCCTCCCAAGTGATAGGATTAAAGGCGTGTGTGCCACCATTTTCTGGCCTTTATATCTAGTGGCTGTTCTGTTGTCTGACCTCAGATACATTTTTTAGAGTATACAATATTTTGGGGAACACAATATCACCACAGGTGGTGTTCCCTCAAGAACTCTGCTTGGTCTACCTCCAGTGTCCAGGGGCAAGGAACCAAGAGAGCCAGCACATCCAGATTTTTGGTCTTCAGGGTCCTCTCTTGGCCCTGCCTTGTAGGCGTAACAGTTACAGAAGCCTCAATGGGGGTTGGAACTTCCAGATCAAAGCTGGAATGGCTACCCACTACATCTCCCCCTTTTGTCTAAATAAGAAGGTTCTAACCTAATACAAGACTATATACAAAGGAATGGTTATTGTCAAGGAGTAATGAAGGATAATGACCTAGATAAGATGGAACTACAACCAATGGGAATAATATCAAGCAAGAAACACATACTAAAATCCAGAGAAGTCTAGAGCATAGGTAAATGGCGTGTTAGAAAGATCATTCCAAAAGGCATCCTATCCTAAAGAACCTGAATCTAATGCTTAATATGTTCTATCTAAGATATTATATATAGGTTGTAACTATAACTGCTAGTCTTCAATCCCATCAAAGACCTGAGAAGGAATATCATGGTACCTGATAAATGGAAGATGGATGCAAGCAACTTCCAAGAATCTTGCAAGAGTAGATAGAGGCAGCTGGAAGCCTGGACAGTCACCTAATGTTTCTCAGCATTGTTGGTAAAGCCAAAGAACATGTGGTGACCTATAGATTAACAGAAATGGGCTGAGTATAAGTGTAAGAGCTAGACAAGAGTAGGCCTGAGCTAATGACCAAGCAGTCTAAATAATACAAGTGTCTGTATGTTTATTTTATAAGTGGGCTACGGGACTGCTGGGGCTTGGCTGGACCCGGAGAGAAAAACTCTAGCTACAGAGTTCTATATGTATTTTGGAGATCAGCCCTCTATCAGATGTGAGGTTGGTAAAGATGTTTTCCCATTCTGTAGGCTGCCTTTTTGTCTTATTGACAGTGTCCTTCACCTTAGAGAAGCTTTTCAGTTTCAAGAGGTCTCATTTATTAATTGTTGCTCTCAGTGTCTGTGCTACTGGTGTTATATTTAAGAAGTGGTCTCTTGTGCCAATGCGTTCAAGACTACTTCCTACTTTCTCTTCTATCAGGTTCAGTGTAAATGGATTTATGTTGAGGTCTTTGATCTACTTGGACTTGAATGTTGTACACAGCAATAGATATGGATCAATTTGCAGTCTTCTGCATGTTGACATTCAGTTATGCCTGTACCATTTGTCGAAGATGCTTTCTTTTTTTATTGTATAATTTTGGCTTCTTTGTCAAATTCAAGGTGTTCGAATGTGTGTGGAATAATGTCAGGGTCTTTGATTTGATTACATTGTTCAATGTGTCTGTTTTTATGACAATACTGAGCTGTTTTTACAAATATAACTGTATAGTAGAGCTTGAAGTCAAGAATGGTGATGCCTCCAGAAGTTCCTTCATTATATAGAATTGCTTTGGCTATCCTGGGTTTCTTGTTTTTCCATATGAAGTAGAGTATCGTTCTTTCAAGGTCTAGAAAAAATTGCATTGGGATTTTGAGGGAAGTGTATTACATATGTAGATGGCTTTTGGTAAGATTGCCATTTTTACTATGTTGATCCTACATATTTAAGAACATGGAAAATCTTTCCATTTTCTGATATCTTCTTCAATTTCTTTCTCCAAAGTTCTTGTCATACATATCTTTCACTTGTTTGGTTAGATTTACCACAAGATATTTTATGTTATTTGTGGCTATTGTAAAGGGTGATATTTCTCTAATTTCTTTATCAGCCCATTTATCGTTTGTATATAGGAGGGCTACTGTTGTGGGGTTTTGTTTTGTTTTTTTTTTTGTTGTTGTTGTTGTTTGTTTTTTTTGTTTTGTTTTTTTGTTTTTGTTTTTTTGTTTTTGTTTTTTTGTTTTTTTTTTTTTTAGTTAATCTTGTATCCTGCCACATTACTGGAGGTGTTTGTCAGCTGTAGGAGTTCCTTGGTAGATTTTTGGGAGTTAGTTATGTATCATATCATCTTCAAATAGTTAAATTTTGACTTCTTCCTTTCCAATTTGTATCTCCTTGATCTCCTTTTGTTGTCTTTTTGCTCTAGCTAGAACATCAAGTACCATATTGAATTGGTATGGAAAGAGTGGACAACCTTGTCTTGTTCCTGATTCTAGCAGAATCACTGAGTTTCTCATAATTTAGTTTGATATTGGCTGTTGACTTGCTGTAAATTGCCTTTATTGTTTTTAAGTATGTTCCTTTTATCACTGATCTCTCCAAGACCTTTATCATGAGAGAATGTTGGATTTTGTCCAAGGCTTTTTCAGCATCCTATGAGATGATCATGTGTTTTTTCTTTCTTTCAGTTTGTTAATATGGAGTATTACATTGACATATTTTTGTATGTTGAACTATCCCTGCATCTCTGAGATGAAACTTACTTGATCATGGTGGATTTTTTTTTTTGATTTGTTCTTAGAAACAGTGTGCTAGTATTTTATTGAGAATTTTTGCATCAATGCTCAAGAGGGAGATTGGTCTACAATTCTCTTTCATAGTTGCATCTTTATGTTGATTGAGTATCAGGGTAACTGTAGTCTCATAAAAAGAGTTTGGCAATGTTCCTTCTATTTCTATTGTTCAGAATAATTTCATGAATATTGGTATTAGCACTTGTTTGAAATTCTGGTAGAATTCTGTGCTGAAACAATCTGGGCCTGGGCTTTGTTGTTGTTGTTGGGAGACCTTTGATGACTGCTTCTACTTCCTTAGGGGTTATAGGTCTATTTACCTGATCTTGATTTAATTTTGGTATTTGGTACCTCTCCGAAAAATTGTCCATTTTTTTTTTTTTAGATTTTCAAATTTTGTGAAGGACAGGTTTTTGAAGTATGACCTAATGATCCTCTGGATTTGCTCAGTGTCTGTTGTTATGTCCCCCTTTTCATTTCTGATTTTGTTAATTTGGATATTCTCTCTCTGCTTTTTGGATAGTTTGGATAAGAGTTTGTCTATTTTGTTGATTTTCTCAAAGAACCAACTCTTTGTTTCATTGATTTTTTTTATTTCTATTTATTGATTTCAGCCCTCAATTTGATTATTTCCTGTCATATATTCCTCCTCGGTTTGTATACTTCTTTTTGTTATAGAGCTTTCAAGTGTACTATTAAGTTGCTAGGGTAAGATTTCTTCAATTTTTTTATTTTTATTATTATTATTTTTTTTTGGAGCTGAGGATCGAACCCAGGGCCTTGTGCTTGCTAGGCAAGTGCTCTACCACTGAGCTAAATCCCCAACCCCAATTTTTTTTTTTAATGTAAGGACTTAGTGCTATGAACTTTCCTCTTAGTACTGCTTTTATAGTGTCCCATAAATTTCAGTATGTTGTGCATTCATTTTCATTGAATTCTAGGAAGTCTTTAATTTTTTCTCCTTTTTTAATTTATTATATTTGTGTTTTGTTGTTGTTGAAATCTAACTTTAAACCATGGTGGTCTGATAGAACACAGGAGGTTATTCCAATTGTTTTGTATCTGTTGAGATTTGCTTTGTGGCCAAGTATGTAGTGGATTTTAGAGAAGGTTCCATGGGGTGCTGAGAAGAAGGTATATTCTTTTTTGTTCATGTGGAATGTTCTGCAGATATCAAATGAGTCCATTTGACTCATAACATCGGTTAAGTCCATTATTTCTCTGTGAAGTTTTAATTTGGCAGATCAGTGCAGAGGTGAAAAGTGGGGTGTTGAAGTCTCCCACTACTAATGTGTGTTCATTCCTGTTATTATTATTATTTTGGGGTGTTAGTATGTGTGTACTTCTCTTCTTTGGGGTTTAATGCTGTGGTGTTATCTATTGCCTGTGTTTTCATGGGTGTATCTGACTTCCTTAGGTTGGAATTTTCTAGTGCTTTCTGTAGGGCTGGGTTTGTGGATAGGCATTGTTTAAATCTGATTTTGTCTTGGAAGGTCTTGTTCACTCCATCTATGATGATTGAAAGTTTTGCTGGATATATTAGCCTAGGCTGGCATCTATGGTCTCTTAGTGTCTGCATTACATCTGTCCAGTTCCTTCTGGCTTTCAAAGTCTCCATTGAGAAATCGGGTCTTATTCTGATGTGTTTGCCTTTATAAGTCACTTGGCCTTTTTCCTTTACTGCTTTTAATATTCTTTCTTTATTCTGTACATTTAGTTGTTTAATTATTATGTGGCGAGTGGACTTTTTTGGGTGGTCTAGTCTGTTTGGTGTTCTATAGGCTTCTTGTATCTTCATAGGCATTTCCTTCTTTAAGTTTTCTTCTATGATCTTGTTAAATATATTTTCTGTGCCTTTGAGTTGTCCATTGGTGTGATAAGGTTATTGAAGTCTCCCATTATTAATGTGTGGGGTTTGGTGTGTCATTTGAGCTTTAGTAATATTACTTTTGCAAATGTAGGTGCCCTTGTATCTGAGGCAGAAATGTTCAGAAGTGAGACTTCATCTTGATGGATTTTTACTGTGATGAATATGAAATGACTTTCTTCATCTCATTTATTGATTTTAGTTTGAAGACTATTTTGTTAGATATTAGGATAGCTACACCAGCTTGTTTCTTAGGTCTATTTGATTGGAAAGTTTTTTTCTCCAACCCTTTACTCTGAGGTAATGTCTGTCTTTGAGTTTGAGATGTGTTTCTTGTATGCAGCAGAAGCATGGGTCCTGTTTTCATATCCATTATGTTAGCTTGTGTCTTTTTATAGGCAAATTGAGTCCAGTGATATTAATGACCAGTGATTGTTAATTCCTGTCATTTTTTTGGTAGTAGTGTTGTACTCAGAGTCCTTCAAAGACCACCAAGAGACCAATCCAAATGCAAAAGCAGTCTTTTTATTTACAAGTTTAAACTCAGGTCTCTCCATCCATCTGATGCAGCAGCTGAGTAGGAAAGACCCTTGAGTAGCAATCAAACAGGGTTTTTATAATGGTTAGGGTAGGAGATATGGGGGAATTCCAACTCTATATAGCTACAATCTCAGGATTGGTGCTTACTTTAGGTTAGACATGCTTGGTTTGAACTGATTGGAGAATTGCAGCTGTAAGAAAATTGCCATCTCCTCTAGCAGTTGATGTCATTGCAGACTCATTTTCTCTGATAGTTAGACATTCCATTTCTTATCTGCAGGAAACTTGCTCCCTCTGAAAGCTATGATATGCAATCTATCATATCCTTTAGGTAATGGCAGGAAATGTCTGGAATTTTTTTATGTAGCTCTCAATTGTCTGGGACTAGGGGCAGCACATCCTCTGGTGGGTTTACTAGGGCCTGCTGTCCCCAATCTGACCCTTCTGAAAAATGGCAACAACCTTGTCATCTCAGTATTGTATATGTATTTCCCTTCTTTGAGATTTGCTGGTGTTATCTTTTGCCTGTGTTTTGGTGGTTGCAGCTAACTTCCTTAGTTTAGAGTTTTCCTTTTAGTATTTTCTGTAGGGCTGGGTTTGTGGATATGTAATGTTTAAATCTGGTTTTGTCATGGAATATCTTGTTTTCTCCATCTACAGTGATTGAAAGCTTTCTGTGCATAGTAGTCTAGGCTGGCATCCATGGTCTCTTAGTGTCTGCATTACATCTGCCCAGAACCTTCTGGCTTCCAGGGTCTCCATTGAGAAGCTGGGTGTAATTCTCATAGGTCTGCCTTGATATGTTACTTTGCCTTGTTCTTTTGCTGCCCTTAATATTCTTTCTTTATTCTATATATTTAGTGTTTTGACTATTATGTGGAGAGGGAACTTTTATTGTGGTCCAGTTTATTTAATATTGTATAAGCTTCTTGTACCTTCATACACATGTCTTTCTTTAGGCTGAGAAAGTTTTCTTCTATAATTTTGTTGAATATATTTTATGTACCTTTGAGCTGGAATTCTTCTCCTTCTTCTATCCCTATTATTCTTAGGTTTGGTCTTTTCATGGTATCCCAGATTTCCTGGATGTTTTATGTTAAAAATTTGCTGGGTTTAACATTTTCTTTGACCAATAAATCTATTTCCTCTATCATATCCTTAACACCCGAGATTCTCCCTTTACTTATATTCTGTTGGTTATGCTTGCCTCTGTTGTTTCATTTACTTAGATTTTCCTTTTCTTGAATTCCCTCTTGTGTTTTCTCTATTGCCTGTATTTCAATTTTCAAGTCATGAACTGTTTCCTTCACCTGTTTGATTATTTTTTTCTTGGGTTTCTTGACCTTCTTTAAGAGATTTCTTGACTTCTTCCAATTTTTGTTTGTCTTTTCCTCCATTTCTTTAAGGGAATTTTTCATTTCCTCTTTTACAGCCTCTGCCATCTTCATAAAATTGTGTTTAAGGTTGTTTTCTTCTGGATCATCTGCTTTAGGATCACTATGTTCTGGTGGTACTGTATTACTCTTTATGTTGTTGAATGGATTCTTACACTGACATCTACCCATTTTTTCTTTAATCTGAACAGGTGGAGCTCCAGGTAGCTTTTCTTCCAATTGGTGCAGGAGGGGGCATATGGCTCTGGTGGTCACTGGTGCCACAGGGAATGGTTGGCGAGGGTGTGGGGACAGGAGGAGGCTACTGGACTTCACTGGCTAGTGAGATGGGGCATGGAATGTGCCCCCTCGGCCTAGTGGGCTACAGAACTGGGTTGACCAGTTAGGCTATTGGGGCCAATTGGTGCAGGGTAGGCATATGGCTCCTTTGGTCTCTGATGCTTCTGTGGCTGATTGGCTTGGAGAGAGGCTGGGGGAAGAAGCTGATGCCTGGTCTTTGGTGCTCCAAATCCCCATTCACTCTTTCTATTTTCAACCAGCCTATGGTGTTGAACATCATTACAAAAGCAACAACCAAAGCTTGAGTCACTGAGTAAGTTACCTGAAGCACCACTCTCACAAAGGGCAAAGCTGGGAATGACTGCAAAGTATGTAATCTTTTGACATTAAGGCCTAGCTTTGGAAGTAGTCCATTTGAAATTAGATATAATAGTAACTAAGAATTGGGCCTAACCTCAATTCAGACTTGTATGGTAAGCATCAATTTAGTTAAAATCAGGAATCTACATTGTATTGCTGAGTTTAGTCTTCCATCTGCTGCTAATACTACACATGCCAATGTGGAAACTCTGGAAGCAGATTCTTCTTCATCTCAAAGACTGCAGACCAATTGCACCACTAAGACTGTAATAATGTCTGCTACAATGAGGTTGGAGGATCTATGCCTGCAAGGGACTTACATCATCATGAAAAAAATCTACATAAGATGGATTGTTATGGCATGTGAGGCAAACAACATTTCTTTCTGGAAATCTCCCCTTTTCATATTAAAGCAAAACAAATATAGAACTAGTACATAGTCCTAATTTTATGAGATATTTAACCATCTCTTTTCATGCCTAGTAACCTGTTTGATGATGGGGAAGTTATTTTATATCCTCATAGTAGACTAAAAATTATTCCCATCTGTTATTAACCACAATGGTATCTTTCAGAGTTTCCAACAGTGTTTTGAATTGTAACTAGGATTAAAGTAAATAATACTGTTAGACTACACAGAATTAATTAAAAAAATAAAATAATTTCAGTGACATAATTAGAGTGCTGTGATAACACACAAATGCTTGCACACATGTACACACATTATGTGTTTCAGAATATGTGGGGCATCTAATGCTGTCAGATCTCATAAGATGAATGTGTGGACACATGCACACTCTTTTTCACTTACTAGTTTGTAAATACTGCCATCAGAGATTTTTTTTAATGTATATTATGGTAGATATTTTTAAAGCACTTCCATCTACTCTATTCGCTTTCTGTGAGAAATTAGAGCAGATTTGTTGAAGAGCCAGGTGGAAAGGGACCAGACATAGTGAGGGCAAGATACCTGCTCAAATTCTCCTTCCTAAGGAGTGGCCAGGACTAGAAGTGAAAACAAGGTTTGAGCACTAGAATGTGCTGCCTTTTTCCCAGATTTCCAAGATGACTACAAGTCCAGAACTCACCAATTAGAATCCTGATAAGTCTTCCAGCCCCAGGTGTAGAAAATATGGTAGCAGAATAGACATGGCACATAGATAATTCTTAGAAATTAAAAAAAAAGAAGAGGAGGAGGAGAAAACCCAACTGAGACCAGACTAGATGTCAAAAACTATGTTCCCTACTTTGAAACTATTTGTTCTGTTTTCCATTCTATCAAGCATCACATAGCCAGCCAGAACCTTAGCCACAATGGTTATATTGGGAATTCATATTTAAAGGCTCTGCTCTTGACATATTTTCAGAGCTTCTGAAAGCCTTTAAATTTCACTGACAAATGAGGAGCAGTGTTGGTAGAGTACCATGTATGCACATACAATTACAAGTGGAAATCAGTTGAAAAATCAGACAAATGCCTTTCTTTGTGGTTTGTCTAATTCTATTGCCAATAAGCACAAAAGGAATAAACTTTCAAAGCTATCTGATTGACATCCCAAAAGATACTGCCAAGAGGCTTGGAGTCAACAAAGTCATGTTGTATTTGCTACCCTGTGGAATATCTACACCTATAACTTGACATAATAACACTTTATTACACTGTCATGTCCTTAATGAAGGAACTAGGGTGTCTAAGAGAGTGATGATGGAAGAAAAGATGAGTAGGAGGGGTGGAAGTTAATGATTTCGTGAACTATAATTTTCCTAGTCCCATTTGAACTTATTTATTCTGCAAAAATCCAAAGTAGATACTTCAATATTGTAACTACAAGGAATTGCCTAGGTTGAGCTCCAGGTATCCAATTGTCGAGAAAGAAGAGGGACTGTAAGAGCGTGAATTGTTGAGACCAAGATTGCAAAAAGCACAGGGACAAATAGCCAAACAAATAGAAGCACATGAATTATGAAACAACAGCTATGGAGCCCCCAGCTGGATCAGGCCCTCTGGATAAGTGAGACAATTGAATAGCTTAAACTGTTTGGGAGGCATCCAGGCTGTGGGACCAGGACCTGTCCTTAGTGCATGAGCTGGCTGCTTGGAACCTTGGGCTTACACAGGGACACTTTGCTCAGCCTGGAAGGAGGGGACTGGACCTGCCTGTACTGAATCCACCAGGTTTAAATGAATCCCCATGGGAGTCTTGGCCCTGTAGGAGATGGGAGGGGAGGGGCTGGGGGGAAGGTGGGGTGGAGGCGGGAAGGGGGAGGACAGGGGAACCCATGGCTGATGTGTAAAATTAAAACACAAATATAATAATAATAATAATAATAATAATAATAATAGTAATAATAATAATAATGAAGAAGAAGAAGAAGAAGAAGAAGAAGAAGAAGAAGAAGAAGAAGAAGAAACAAAGAGAAAAAAAACTTCTTAAAAGTACTTTATGTTTTCAATATCTAGAAATTATCTAAGCTATCTGGATATTGGAAGGATCATTCTAAATTCCCTGGAAGTAATTTTCATAGATCATTTAGTATAAAACTAAAGAAAATGAAATACATATAACCCATGTGCTTGGGTAATTATAGGTAAGTCTTCCAGTTACTTAGTAAATTCTATGCACTGTGGCAAATAGTTTACAAACATAGGCTATTTCTTCTTAACCACAACCTTAAAAGATATTGTCATAATCAAATCAGCATCACTCCCACAATTGTCTTTCCAGGTCTCTGGAATGTCCGAACAAACATTCATGTGTACACAATCAATGCAGCTACTAATGTGAGAGTCAGGCCTGCCTAGTGCTCTTTATGTCAAGCTATTTAACAGCTTCACATATTTAATCACATTGTATCCTCATTGTAGTCTGATGTAGATGTGATTTAACCAGTTTTATGGGGAAGGAAACTTCACCTCAAAGAAATTAAATTGTTGCGACCTCCTCGATCAGCAAGGAAGGTGCAATTCCAGGCTCTTCTTTCTGCAGTTTATTCAGGAACCTTGAACAATCTTGTGACTTCTGACCCCGGGGAAACCCGCTCACAGCCTTAAGTAATCACTGGGTAGCCAACCCTGATATGCCACGTGGGCACTACCAATAGGTCCAGGTGCGCATAAGCAAGCCAGATTCTCAGCCTTAGCCAATTAAGGAGTTTTTTATCACAGAGAGTGCTCACCATAGGGAAGGCGGAGGGCGGAAGCTGGCGCCATCTTTGAGGTGCAGCTGTACGAAGCTCTCTACATTAAATGACTTGCTGAAAAAAGCTCAGAATTACTTCTTAAGGGAAGTAAAATTTGACTCTAAGATTCTTGAATTTAGAACTCAAACAACCTGTGGTATATTGGCTTACCCATATAATGTTACAAGTTAACTAACTTCTGTTGTTTAATGTTATGCAATAATTGAAATTGTTGCAATTGGACTTTATTAAATTATCCAGACTAAGTAGTAAGTCCTCTACCTGTGGGAGTTACTGAAATTTCTGCTCTCTTAACTTCTCTGTCCTATAACCTGGTGAATTCATTGGGTGCTTTTCTTAGCATTTGTTTCTTCATATAAAAAACAAAGATGATACAATACTCAGACTCTTTGATGGGCTGCATTGTCTTCAGATGAACCTATGCACAGGCTTTGAAGTCACCTATTCTCAAGGTCCCTGTCCTGTTGGAAATGAGATCCATATTCAGCTAGATTCAGTGAGGTTTCCAAGTTGACATGCTTTTTTTGCTGTTTAGCATCATGTTTCACAACTGTTGTGTCAATGTGCTTGAAATCAAGGGATCAGCTGGCAATATTGTCAGAGAAGAACATATTTAAATCTATATTTTCCCAGTTTCTTATATGTTTATTGATATTTAAATAATGATTCATTGGGAAATGATTAGTGTTTCATACAAGTTTATGGTCATACAAATGGAATTTGGAGTTGGGCCTACTTTTATCTTCATCCCTTTTCATGGTGCTTTTTATTTCTGAGATTGAAGAGGACCTAAAACATGACCTGAATTGCCCTTTACCAGTGGATTAAAATTTCAGGTTGTTTCTATGGTAACTGGACCTTCAAATTTAGACTCTGACAGAGTCACTAAGAAATTAAGAGGTAGACTGCTGCTATGAACTTGAAAACTACAGAGGTGGCATACAATTGTTAAGGATAGCCTCTTGATAAAATAATACATATGTTGATTGATTAGAATGTGTTTCTAGGTATTAGGGAGGGAAGGACAAGATTATTTATGAATGGAGTTTTCTTTTTTTTTTTTTTTTTTTTTGGAGCTGAGTATCGAACCCAGGGCCTTGTGCTTGCTAGGCAAGCGCTCTACCACTGAGCTAAATCCCCAACCCTGAATGGAGTTTTCTAAGTGTTAAAAATGACTGGCTTCAATTTGAAGCAAAGATGTCTTATCCAAGAAATGTACAACAATTTCAGCTCAATTTATGCTATTCAGAAAGAACCATGCTGTTTAGTATTCATGGTTGCAGGAAGTCAAGATGCACAGTAAAAATGTGAAGAAAGTCAGAGAAGATACAGCTGGAGGTATATCCCAGACAAGCATCACTAACCCCAGGACATAAATGCCAACTACAGTCAATGTACAGATTGCTGTGTCTAGGCATCTGGGCAGTTGTACAATGCAGAGAAGCACCTTGACAGACTTTCAGTTCAAAAGGACAAGCAGTCACTGATGACCCTGGTGGCATAAAGACCTGAATCCCATGACTGTTCTCCAACAGTCAGAGAAATGAAACAATAAATATAATGTGACTTACCTCTCAGTAGGATGAAAAACTGAGACAATGATAGTTTTAGGGATTTCATTGTACATTTTTGTACCAAGGAAAACATGGCATGGTGGCCTTTGCAATGAGTTGTGAGTACATCTGTGGTTCCATGGCAACATCTTTGTTTCTTTAGTAGTTCTCAACCTTCCTGATGCTGTGACTCTTTAATACAGTTCCTCATGTTGTGAGGACCTCCACTATAAAATATTTTCACTGTTTCTTCATAACTGTAATTTTGCTAGTGTTATGAATCGTAATGTAAATATTTGTGGTTTCTTATGGTTTTAGGCTACCCCTGCGCAAAGGTTGTCCAACCCACAAAGGGAAGTGACCCACAAGTTAAAAACCATTGCTTTAGCCCCTCTCCTCTCTCTACTCTTCCTCATCTTTTCATACTCTTATTCCCTTCTCTTATCCTCCCTTCTCCTTTCTTCTTTTGTGACATGTCAATAACAAGAGTTTATTGTGTGTTTCTAACTCTCAAAAAGGAACAATTTCAGAGTAGAAACTTGAAGTTAACATACATCTACATACAACAGATATCAAGGAAATTAAGTTTCTTTATCTCGGCATCCTGTTCTTCTCCACATCCCATTCTTCTTGGTTTGTGGGTGGCTTCATCTCTTTTATTAAATGCCAGTCTACCATTGAGAGGTTAGGCTCCACCAGCCTAGTTACTCTTTCAAGAACAACTGTTTCAGCTATTGTTCCACTGCACACCAGAAGCCATTGGTCCACTGTCTGTTCAGCTGCATTTGAAGAATGGAGCACTGTACCTTTTTCAGATTTCAAAGGCCACTTCAGGGCTGTTGCCATATTGCCCTGGCATAAGAGAATTCCTGTTGCTAAATCCACAACAACAGTTGTCTTGACAAGAATCTGTAGTCCTTGGGAGTGGGGGATCGTGGCAGAGGGTAAGGAGTGGGGCATAAAAACATATGGAAATGGGAGGGTAAAGCTGGAACATGGACAGAGTGGGAGGGCAGAGAGGGAGATACCATGATAGATGAGGACATTGTGGTATTATGAAGAAGCAGGGTGCTGGGGAGGCTCTCAGAAATCCACAGGGATGACCATACCTTGGAGTGCTGGCAGTTATCTAGAGAGTGCCTGGACTGGTCTACTCTGGGACCAGTCTAGTGAATACCTTATCCATCATCATAGAGCCTTTGTCCAGTGACTGATGGAGGCAGATGCAAAGATCCACAGCAAGTTGCCAGTCTGAGCTCTGGGAATCTAATCGATGAAAGAGAGGAGGGATTCTACAGGTCGGGGACATTGAGATTATGAGTAGAAGATGCACAGAGATGACTGGCCATACTAGTGGAAGCCCATGAACTGTAGACTAGTGGCTGTGGAGTCCCCATGGGACTGGACTAGGCCATCTGGGTATGGAAGATGGTTTGGCTCTAACTGTTTTGTGGGGCACACAGGCAGGGGGGTTGGAATCCATCCCTGGTGCATGGTCAGGCTTTTGGGAGCCTGGTGCCTCTGCTGACTCTCATGGGAGACCTTGATTTGGGGGATGTGGGGATGTGGGGTGTCTTGGGAGGGAGCGCTGAAGGGTGGGAGGAGGGAGGAGGTGGGATCTGTGGGTGGTATGTAAATTGAGTAGAAAATAATTGTTCTCTCCTAATTTGCACCTTTGGGGGTCTAATTTATTGGTAGACCTAATTTATATCCTAAATAATTCATAGAATCTCCTCTTTATATCTTTTCAGGAGCAATTTGTAATCACCAACAAGGCAAAATTTTCTTTCTCCTTCAAACATTCTTTCTAAAGTATCTGCATTTGAGTCAGCTAGTAAAATATCATCTATATAATAATAATTTATATATTTAGGAAATTTTTTTATATATCACTTCCAATGGCTGTTGTACAAAATATTGGCACAGGGTTGGGCTATTCAACATTCCCTGTGGGAGAACCCTCCATTGATATCTCTTAACTAGTTGAGAATTATTATAAGTAGGCACCATGAAGGCAAATCTTTCTCTGTCTTTTTCTTGTAAGGGTATTGAAAAGAAACAGTGTTTTAAATCAATAATTATAAGAATCCACCCTTTAGGTTACAGAGTATGCCAAGGAATTCTGGATTGTAGAGAGCACATTGGCTGAATTGCTTTGTTAATTGCTCTAAGGTCTGTTACCATTCTTCATTTACCAGATTTCTTTTTAATAACAAATATAGGAGAATTCTAAGAGCTGGTTGATTCTTCAATATGCTGTGCATTTAACTGCTCTTGTACCAGCTCTTCTAAAGCCTGGAGTTTCTCTACTGTTAAAGGCCATTGATGAACCCATACAGACTTGTCTGTTAACTATTTTAAAGGTAGAGTTGTTGGTGTTTTGGGAAGATTATCAGTTGTTGTGCCCTGTTCCTGTACAATCTGGATGGCTGGTGACCACTCATTAGAATGATACCTTGTAATATTTCTCTCAGAAACGTGTTAGTTTATGATTTGTTTCTGAGGTTGGAGGGATGTTAATCTGAGTATTCCATTGTTGTAACAGATCTTGTCCTCATAAATTCATAGCTGTGTTAGCCACATATGGCTTTAATTTTCCTCTCTGTCCTGTTGGTCCTATACATTCAGGCCATCTTTCACTCTGTTTCACTTGAGATAATGTTACAATCCCTAAAAGCTGAACATTTACCCCCTGAAGAGGCCGAGTTGGATGCCAAAATTCTGGTGCAATCGTTGTCACGTCAGCACCTATGTCTACTAGACCAGACAACAAAACATCATTTATTCTTATTGTTAATTTTGGTCTTTGTTCATTTATAGAAGTTTTCAAAAAAAATGCTTTATGGTTTCTCCTGAATTTTCTATTCTCTCTGCTTCAGTTGTTCTATCACCCCCGAGCAGCCTGGTTAATTCCAATATGCATTTGGTTATTTGATTGCTCTGAGTAGTAGTTTCTTCCATGATGGCAGGAAAGATTTAAACTGGATTTGCTGTGGGGGCCTGCCTGAGGCCCCTCTGGGAGTTTCCTGAGGACAGAGGCAAAGCATTGTTTTGTCTGTCCCTTGTTGATCTACATTTGTTGGTCCAATGTTTACCCTTACCACACCTTCTGCATTCTCCAGAAGGAAGGGAAATTCTGTTACCATTGCTCCTTGAAGAAACATTGTTTCTAGGAATGCCCCATTTACAGTTCCTTTTCAAATGACCTTGTTTTTTATATACAAAACATCTGACATTCCTGAAACCTTTTGAAATTGCTTCTCCTGTCCACATATCATCATTGCTACAAGACTCAACATTGTTTCCCTGATCCAATCCTCCAAGGGTGAAGATCTTGCCTTTAACAGCCTGATTATTCTCTTGCATGTTTCATTTGCATTCTCAAAAGCCAAAGATTCTGTTATTATGTGGCTGGCTTCTGAATTCAGGACCATTCTATTTACTGCTGAAGAAGGTTTTTGTAAGAAATCTGTGAAGGATTCTTTCAGGCACTGTATTACTTTTGTGAATGAGTCAATTTTCTTTCCTGCTTCCTTAATTCTGTCCCATGCATTCATGGCTGTTGTGTGGCATAGAATTAAGGTTTAGTTATCATATAAACATTCTCTTTGTATTTCAGCATATTTGCCCTCTCCAAGAAGCTGATCTTAAAAAATCTCCACACCTCTAGCCCTCCATTGACTTTCTATGGTCTTAGCCTCATCACAGTACCAACATGCACCACTGGAGCTGTGCTCTGAGTTCCAGGACAACAGTCACGAATTCTTCCCAGTCCTGAGGGATAATCCTATTATAAATTGATCAGGAGTTTAACATTTGCTTTACAAATGGGGAATGCATGCCATAAGATACTATTGCCTTCTTAAACCTTCATAAGTCTAACATTTCAACTGGAGTCTAATAACTTTGTACATACACTTGATCAGATAGCTGCTGTATGGTTATTAGATAAATTAAGTTTGATTGTTTGAAAACAGGCTTTCTTTCTGTAACCTTATAATCCAATCCTGAAATAATTTCACCTTTAAATTCTTCTGTCTGAGTCTGAATTTCTATATAATTCATTTTAACAGATTTTTCTAAAGCTTTTATCCAGGGACTTAAATTGACTATCTTTTTTAAATTGTAAAATAAGGATAAGTAAACTAATAATATGCATAATTGATGTTAGGTAAATTCCATCAACATTAATCCTCTCATGTTCCATTTTCAGACTGCCTAATGTTTTATCAAACAAAGACCAATTCCTTCTATTGTAAAAATATTACCCATTTTTTAAATGTGGAAAAATTTTCCTCTTTTAAGTAGTCTCTCCCTTAAAATATCTGATATATTAATTGACTTACCAAGTCTGCATGGAACAGTAGAAGTCTGAGGGAATGTCAAAACAGCTACTTAGCGTGGTTGTGGGGAGAGAAAGAGAGAGAGAGAGAGAGAGAGAGAGAGAGAGAGAGAGAGCAAGTGCCTACTATTTACCACGAGAAGAGAAAAAAGATATGTGCCACATGCTCCTGCTTGAGATGATTTGAGTCTGAACTCCGGCTTCCTTAAGCTCAGACCACGTGAGTTGGCAATCTGGCCACAAGCTGTTCCAGCTATGTGTAGCTCCTGCAGCTGAGGTCGAGTGCAGCTCTAACCATGTGCAGCTGGACCAGACCAATTTTAACTCTGGCTGGGACTAGGGCCTGTAACTCTGGCTGAGCTGGGGCCTGTAACCACCAATGGTTTTTAAATAATTCTTGCATTTGGGCGCCAATTGTAGACAAAATTCTAAATGCTCTTATTAAATAAGAAACACAGAGCCAAATACAGAGTTAAAAGCCCAAGAGATCAGAGCACTAGCAAAGAGCCAAGACTACCATTAGCTTACCAGTCACTGCTGTTGCTTCGCCTGAGAAAGAGTTTCTTCCTGTCTGACTTGTCTTTCTGTTCTGCCTTCTCATTGATTCTGAACCCAACCACATGACTTCCTCATTACTGCCTGTCTATACAGACCTCCTGGTTTCTATGGTTGGTACTGGGATTAGAGACTCAAGAGTTACCACACTTGGCTCTGTCCATGACAACACAGAGACTCTGCCTGCCATATGATCAGATTAAGAGCATGGACTACCACCTGGCTTGCTAATGACCTTTGATCTCCAGGCAAACTTTATTTATTAGCATACAAATAAAATCACATTTCAGCACAATTAAAATATCACCACAAAGGTGGTTTTAGAAGATAATGATTTTAAGCAAATAAATTTCTTTAGCAATTTGATTCTGAATATGATATAAATTGACTTTGTAAAGTAGAATCAAAAGAGGTTCAATTAAATCTTTTCAGCCTACCATATAACTTGGCATTTCACACCCAATGCATTCACTACTGATAGCTTTATTATGAGCCCAAATGCATAAGTAGAATAAGTATACTAGTGTAAATAAACAAATTTCCATGTTCTTTTCTATTGAATGTCTAGAAGCCCTATTAAAATATGATAGAATAAAGCTGTTCTTAAGCATCTACCTTTCTATTGCTCTCACTAAAAATTATAGTTCTGAACTAAAGTAACTTGGCTTTTCAAATCATATCTAAATTATAGTTAATTGTCTTTTAATGAAACGTAGAAAAAATTGATGATGTCTGTTAAATAAGAGAGAGAAATGCTAGATAAGATGCCTTTGCACATTGCATACATTTAAGAACACTTTGCTTTAAAGCCCGTAAGTAATTTCTCAAATTTTAACATACACCATAAGACTCTTAGTTTAATGCCAAGGAGGCAATGGTCCCTTGCCACAAAGATTTTGAAGCATAGCTTTCTATAAGTAGAATTCCACTGTTTCCTTTTAAAGTAAAAAGCAAGCAAGTAAATGAATTGTAGTAAATGTCTATTTGAGCAAAATTGAGAAAGTACACACACATGTGCCCACCCTATTATGTTGTAGATTGGCTGCATAATGTTTATCATTGAATCATTATGATACATAATTTTATGTGGGAGAGAAAAAGAAAAGCTGTATATAGATGTTTTCCTACTTGACACAAAGTTGTCACAAAGATTCTAGCATATATTTCCAAATATATGAAAAGGTAATTTTTCATCCTTAAAAAGAATCCTTCACTTTGAAAATGATTTGATACAAGTTTCCTCTAAATTCTAAGCTTATCTCTTGCATTTACAATATGGCTTAATTTTCAAAATATCAATTTACATGCACTTTTCAGAAACAAATCTACTGTGCAAATTGATGCTTGTTTACATAAGATAAAAAAGCAAAAACATTTTTATGAAAATATAGAGACCATGGTTTCTAGTTTCTTCATCATTAATATTAATTATTTATAGTCAACCAGCTTTTGTTAGCACAAGTAGAGATAGAGATGCCACAGGCAGCCTCAGAGGTAGTTCCATAATGCTCATTCATAATTAGTGAAATGCCCTATTTCAGCTGCAGTCAATCAAAAATGGCCTTGTTCTTATTCTCATGAGAACCTAATCCTTCAGTCCCTTCTGAAGTTTGCCTAGTTCACAGACACATAATATGAGCTGAAAAATTGAAGAATAAATTACTGATAAAATTAGAACAGTTTTTAGGACTACCATGTAAGATAAGGTATAATTTTGAATGTGCAGAACATGGCAGCTGATGTAAAATGCACACATCAGTGAGAGGAAGGGTGGTGTGTCATCTTTCAAAAAGAAAAACTCTCTAAAGAATCCTTGGAGCCAAGGCACAAAAGTTACCTGTAATCATCATTTTGAACTGAACAGACTGCCACTGGATGCTCAGCAGGGCTAGGTTGTGCAGCTATGACTTGCTGTCTCTCTGCCCAGGAACTATAAGTGCCTGTTGAAGACAGAAGACATGCCTTGTTTTCTCACAAAAGTATTTTACATTGAGTGATGGCTAGTGTTTTGAAAGCAAATGTGTTCAATCTTGGAGAGAGGGTAAAATCAGGCAGAAATACCCTTGCACTGCTCAGATCTATTGCTTTTATTCTCGATTCTTCTAAAATTTCCTGGAGAAAGTCATTTTGCTGCCCCTAAAATAAATCTAAGCTTTTATAGCCCTCAGCCCTATAACTAGGCTTAACAGATTTTTATATTTCCATATTGAATCTAGATTTAAAATTTTGTTAAAAATGATTCTCAATTGGTTACAGAAAGGTCAATCCTGGGGGTGGGGTATTTATAAGGAATTAATTTCAGACTTTATAAATGGAATTCTCTCACATAAATTTCCCAAAATAAATTTAAGAATTTATCTGTGATTAAATAAGAAGGTTTTAAGCTTGTGTTGTTGGGTGCTGTTTAGAAAGGTGACTACATTGACCCTTGTCTATTAATAAATGGTGAATTTTTTCTTGTGCTCTTAGAATCATCCTTTATTAATATCAAATATCTTTCTTTGGAAAACCTAGATGTGTGGTCTTATATTTGAGGCAAGTAAAATTAGAGGGAGAGAATGAACCTCATCTCCCAGTCAGTGATATCTATGCTCAAGATCTAATTAATTTATGGAAATACTTAGTTTAATACTTACTAAACGTTTAGCCAGGAAATGGTTTCTTTGAAATGTTATCTGTTTTTTTTTTTTCCCTTTCTCCCTTCCTCCAAAAGAAGAACGTTTGGGCACAATATATTTGGGAAGCAGTGGGTTAAACATAACCTAGCAAGTCTTTACATTGTAGGAATTCTTGGAGCCTTTAATATGCTAATGTTCACTGTGTTTCTGCAAGAGGGATGGGTATAGAATATGAAGTGTTTCCCAAACTGATCTGGCCATAGAATTCTTTATTTTTTGAATACCTACCCAAATACTGTGGAATAGTTTGGTCCACACCAATGTAGATAACTGTGTCCTTCAGAGTTTTCTCTGCTTGTGCAGACCTTTCTTCAGAACCTACCTAGAGGTAATTGCTCTTATATTTTTATCTTGTCACCTTCACTGCACCTTCCCTCTAGGGGGTGACCCACAGATCAGAAAGTCTGTTTTGAATCAAATGTTTCACTCAAGCAAATTAGTGAAATCACAGACAATTTGCATTCAAAACTCAAGGAGCTTCATTTTTGTGCTGATAATATAGAGGGTATTCTGAAATCCCACCGTATTTTCCCCAGAAGATTTCTTTCATAAAGGATCTGTTGTCTTTTTCTTTCTTTCTAACCCCACAAGCACCACCTGCAACTGTATGTTGGCTCCAGAGAGGTTGGCTCCAGATCATCTTCCCTCACTAGAGAGAAAACATTCTCACTCTACATTCTCGGGAGATAATTTTGCTGCCATATTTTCTAAAACGAGGGACTAGATGTGCTTAGAACTAGATGTGCTTTTTATATTATATTATTTTATAGGTTTTTATATTAGATACTGCTGAGAAAGATAATAGTATTATTATTCTGGTAACTTTCAAGACTATTTTGAGTGCTAGTAGTATTGAAAATGTAGTAATGAAGCCAACTCTAAAATCTTAATGCATGGTCATCCATTTCAAATGATGCATTCATTCTCCACTTGGGATGCTGCCCCTACCCATCCCAGTTCAGAATTGCCTCTCTCTACCCTCTGTGGGAATGGATTTTTTTTAAAAATACTATCATAGCATGAAACTAAGGGAAAAAACACAAGAGGATAATTTTGAGATATTATGAGGCATTGCTGCATCTCACAAAACCCAGATCCTAGCACAGTATCCTGTCTCTCTATGCTTGTCATTGTGTTCTTGCTTCTATCAGTACAAAGGAATCCAGAGCCAGTGTAGTACTCTCTATGTACCTAAATCTTAATTTTAACAAGGCCAAGAATGCATCCTTCATCTCAGCAGTTTCTTGACAATCTCCTATTATGAGGAACATTTATCCATCAGCCAATCTGACAGGATAGGAGATAGCTGTTATTTTAATCTACATATTTAGAGCAAAAGTGGTTTTATATATACAGTATTCCATTTAATTCTCATTTTAATTATTTTATTGACTTAAACATGAATATTGAACAAGTTTTATAATAATGAATACAATATATAAGCAACTCATAATTTTTCTTGTCTTATTTCATTTATATCTGAAGCTTGATAACAGATAATTAATTAATTGAATAGGAAAACACTTAAAATAGGAGTAGAAGAGATGAAGTGAGTTCTGATTAGTTGATTGTTTCTTTCTTTGCCAATTAAATATTTTTTTAATATTTGTTCCTGATATAAACTCAATATAGTAATATGTATCTTGGGGATATATAAAGAGAAATTGTCTAGTGGTTATAGTTAGACTGTAATCATAATGACTAGTATTTATTGTAGAAGAAAACAAGTATTGAAATTTTTAGTTCTGGATTAACTTTTATGTGGATTTTTTCATTTGTAATTATCACTACTTTATGTATTTTATAAACAGTGTTAAATATCATTTTCATCTATAAACTGATACGTTTAATTATGAAACTTGGTAGTATAAGCACATCTGTATAATAACAAAGGTAGAAATATAAAATGCTGCAAAGCTGGGATGAAATCATCGTTTATAAGAACTTAAGGTCTTATAAATCATTTATTTCACCTTGAGGGTGGAAAATGCCAAACAAAAGTAGCCAACAATCACACACCTAATCTATCTGAACTCACTGTTCACACAGGAAACCCATCTTTACATTGTTGTGGATAGTTAGGTTAAGAAATGTCCACCTAGCTGTATTTCACAATTATAAAACGTGGCATATTCATGGAGGTTTGGCAAGCTCACATTGAAATATGATACAGGCAGTAGCAAAAGCTACATGTTCAAATCCACTTGAAGGAACAGCAGTAAAGTTTCACTGTGTATTCCAAATCTATATCCATGATCAATCTTTGAGAACAAACCAAAGAGAAAATACAAATGTTATCTTAGCTTGTATAATTGAGGTCATCATAATGTAAGAATGCCACTCAGTGGAAGCAGAGTCTCCTCTTGATGTTGTGTATTTCTTTGTTCACAAGTAAAGAGCAAGCAATGGAAGCAATGAAGCTGGATATATAAAAAGCTATATGAAAAAGAGTTTTCCATCCACCAAGAAAAGTATCAATCTATTCTTAGAAGTTGGAACTTCTTGTTTGCTGTAAGATAAGATTCCATTGATAAATAAGCCCCAGATGGACATGGCCTTAGGGTAGAAGTTCTCAATTTTGTATTGTTTTCACTATAGCTGGGATTTGATGAAAGTCAAGAGCAAAAAAATAAACCGACCAGTTTCATTAGCAAGCAAAGTCTCAAAAATGTGTGTTCACTATACTGTGAATGCTTTATGAAGGCCCAGTATACTGGGAGCATTTTGTTTGTGGTCAACAAGAATATTTTATTCAAAGAGATTCAAGTGGAGGAATCAGTGCATTTCATGCTTCTAGACAATCTTCATAAAAGGTGAGTAGACTGGCTTTAAATGGGCAACTGATCTGTCTTTTTCCAATAATACCTAAAGCTAATTTGTTGGAGATTCAACTAAATGACTGTGGATCTGCTGAAGATTAAAAGACTTCTCTATATCTACAATTTCTGTTTTATTGTCTAAAGCCTAAGAGTGTTAGGAGGGTGTACTTAATGTAGATAACATATTTCCTCTGGGAACTTGGATGTTCTTATTTAAAGTTAAATCCTCCAAATTCCATAAGTACTACTGAAGATGTAAATTTATTATTCATCATATTCATCCCAATGTCCTAGAAACACAAGTATAGACTTATGCAGATCAATTTGGCATAGTTTGGCAAGTTGTTGCTGTGAGATATATTTTAGAATTACTTCCTAGCTCAGGCTAATGGAAAGAATCAAAATATAAAGATAAGTTTACAATGATTGTTTTATAAATCAGATTATAGCTTTGTGTTTCCTACCATTGGGGCTGGACACATTTTTGCAAGCAACATGACAGTTGTTTCTGTAATAGTTTCATTATTTCTAGCAAAAGTAAAACAAAATAGAAATAAGTCCATTGATTGCATTTAGCCATCATTAGCTACCATTAACTATAATTTTTCCTGACAAGCTCTCTCTCATCAGATGAAGCATTGGAAAAAGTCTGGAAAAAAATACAGGAATGCTGATGAAATAGGCCCTTGTATTTTAAGTATGCCCAGTTCATATGTTTAAAACAGAACAATTTACAACCTGCCAGCAGCCAGGACTCCATAATGCTTTAAATAAATTTATTTTTCTACTTCTTATGAGACTCTTAACTCACTCTGAGAAGAATCATGACATTTCACTGCACAAGGCAGGTCACAAATTAAATAATGTGAAATAACTTTATTAGAGAACTGAAAAAAATGATGGGCAATAATATGTTTTACAGTAAAGTTTGATAGGTCCCTAAAGATCAATGCCTGTGTTTGTTTACTTTGAAAGGCTTCAGATGAAATGGTCTTCCTAGTTTGTGATGAATTCTGCAAATCTCTCAAAGTACTCCTCAGTAGACAGACTAGAGTAGGTACTATCTCATAACATGTCATTATAATGCGGCCATACAGAATAAAACAAGCTGAGAGTCACCAGGGTCTTGTCCTGTCCCAAACAAGGATTGAAAGGCCACATAAAGGGTGAAAGAAACAGCAGGGCCATCTGCATTTGCATCACCAAATGCCTTTGTGGATACACTGTATACACAAAATAGGCTCAATTAAACCACAGCCATTTATGCTGTCCTTTACCCCTCAAGGATTTTTTTTTATTTTAGGAAAAAAAAAAGACCATTCATTTGAGTAACAATACATTATTACATTTGGAAAAATGAGGCATAGTGTAGAATATGGGATAAGCAAGAAGCCTGTGTCTCTGTGGTTTTGCAACCTCTTTTCTTAGCCACTTACCTCATGAAAGCATCTCTTTGTCACAATAAGATAACTATGAATGTGGATTAGAGTAGGCAGGAATATTGGAGCTGACTAGGAAGAGAAATGTTCAGAACTTTTTACAAGTTTACAAGACTACAAGTTTACATTAACAGAGACTAAAGTGTACTCTTGTCTTATATTTAGGCCCTTGAAAAAATGAGCTGGAAGTTTGATTTCAATGTGTATGGACAGATGAGAGAAGAGCAGGAGGGAGGGATAGAGGAAGGGAGGGGAGAAGGGGGGTCTTTAATTGGCACTAATTAGTGCCCTTGTTGGCAGGGAGGGATTGTCAAGGTTATTTCTATGGCTGCTGCTCCTGCTGACTCCCAGTGTTGTTTCCAGGACAAGAGAAAAGCAATGTAGGTAAACTTGTGTCTTTAAGGCTTCAAGGGTTATTTGTGCTGTCAAACAGTCTTCACATGTCTAAGCTGTCAGTTTAGTAAGATTCTTTGCCTAGAGTATACATTGGTTTTTGTTTTTAATAAAACAATATATAATTAGTAGTAAGCAATCAATGCTGAGGAATGATAGGCATTTTTCTTTTATGTTAAGTCTGTTACAGCTTAAAGAAGCAGGCACTAAAAAGGAGAAAAACAACCTCAGCAAATTATAGATGTTAACACGAGCCAGGAACACAGAAGATGATTGGCACTGGCACCAATTATGGCAAAATCAGAAAATACCATTAACTTCATGAGAAGTCAACAATCTACAGAGAATATGGGAATCTTGGGGGAAATGATATCTGTTTATAACTTATTTCTAATGTGAGTGGTGCTGCAGAGTATTTGAGAGGCAGCCTGTACATTATAATAAATAGTAGACAAGTCTACATGAAATGCGCTTTAAGTTTCTGCAAATTCTCGTTTTTCTATAATTGTAAGCTTGGGAATTATACCAAAGTGGTTATTCTACATTTATTCAGTTTAGTATTAATAAAGAACTCATATGGGTTAAATCCATTTTTAGTAACATGCCAGATTTCATTCTACTGTAGCATGTTGACTTTCATTTCTGAAGAGCTAGAAAGGGACTTATAGCTAGATTGGCCTACGTCAACCACCATTGTTTTCTTTCAAGACCAAGAGATTACATCTATATAATTCAATAGACCCAAGTAATGGCCATCAAAACACACAGGTGTAAGAAATCTCAAGTCTGTATTGGGTGTTTTAAGCCCTGTAATAATTAGCAACAATATGTATACAGATATGCTAAGCAATATTTTCCTTAAAATGAGCAGTGACCTTTTAGGTGTGAAAAGACACACAGATTCACAGGATCTTATATATTCATGTAATATAGAAATATTGTAAATATTTGTTCCTGAATCCATTTTTACTTGTTCATACCTGTCTCTAGTTTTATAGACCCCATGGGTTATAGTATTCTGGAGTCCTTGTCTTCTATATCTCTCAGGATTGAACACAAAGATTCCTAGTTGAAGGAAAACTGGTATGTACCTCAAGGAGAAGTCAATCCAGATGCAATATAAATACTTCAAGAATCAAACACTAGATGGTCTTACCTTATCAAAGATCTTACTGCCTAACCATTGTGAGTCCAACTCCATATTCTAGAATCTCTTCCCAGCCGTCATAGTCTTGGATTTTCAAGGCATCTTTTAGTCCTTCAAATGAATCCCATAAGTGGAACAGTACATGCTGATGCTGACACTACAACTCATCCAAGTTCAAAACTCCTCTCTGATGCATCAAAATATCAAAATGACAGTTAACACTCTCCCCTTTCAGAACTATCTAGCAACCTCCTGCAGATGATCCAGAACCTACTTCCTTCAGGGCCACACTACTCTGCACCCTACCACCACAACAACTGATTTTTAGGAGCTTTAGCCTTTGCTGCCCTTAAAGGTTCTCAGTGAATTACCAAGCAAGAGTCATACTTTAGAAATTACACTCTGACCCAGGTAAGAGAAACTGACAAGAGAGGGAGATATTAGTATGTCTGATTTCCCATCAATAGAATTGGGTGACTGACAACAAATGGGAAGTAAAAAAATTGGAGTGATTTCAAGTTGGCTTAGTAACGTATGGAGACAGTGGTTTTTTTTAGAGATGTTTTAGCCTGTTTGAGTTATGTCAAAGTACCTAAACTTGAATAATTTATGATGAGTTGAAATGTATTTTTCTTAGTTCTGGAGGCTGGATAGTCCAAGATCAAAGCTGTAGCATGTTTAGTGTCTGCTGACAGTTGTTCTCTGCTTTCAAGTTGGCACCTTGATTCTATATCCTGAATCAGGGAGAAACACAGGACTCTCATATAGGAAAAGAAATATAAGGGTCTAGTTACTTCCAGCTAGCTTTTTATAAAGAGTAACTAGGGGAAGTGGAATTACAATGGGTCCAGTTAACCATTTGTAGCGTTATGGTGCTGCAAAAAACATACATATTCAATTTTCAAATTTCAATATTTTCCTCAGGTACTAATACCTCTCTTAACATGCTTGGATGTGGCAGCAAGTTGTAACTCCCTTCCAGCATTCAATTGGTACTTTTGTGATATCCAACCCCAGCATTTATACAAACTACTTGAGGCATTTGTGGCAGACAGATTTGGAAGACGAAATTATAGGGATATGTTAGGCTGAAGATATAGCTGGAAGAGTAAGGACAATAGATGACAGCATTCCAGGAGTGGAAAGGCATGCACAACAAGTAAAAGAGCACTGTACAACACGGAGGCAGAGAGGAGGAAAGTAGGGGAGAGAGTGAAACATTGCAAGGAGCAATTGGAGGAATGGAACTCAGAACAGTCCCTCCCCTTTCTCTCTCACCTTCACTGAGGAGACAACAAGCTAATTGTAAGCCCATGCTTCTCAATCTACAAATATCATGCTAAACTGTACCCTTATGTCATCTTCTCTGGTCTCTCATGCTGTGTGACTCACTACTACCTCTGAAATCATCAGCCCAAAATGTTTACAAGGGTGACACTTTAATTTCTCCAGAGGACAAACCACAGGATCCAAGAATGATTAAGTTTTAAAATGTCACATACTTGAAAGAGCTGCCATCAGATGGCATTGGCATAAGAAACAAGAAATAAAATTAAGCTTTATAATTGGCAAAGGTGAAAGCAAAATAAATAAGGCTGCTAAAAAACAAACAATAGCTCCTAAACTATGATAATCTCTGAAAGGCATGAAAGGTAGCATGGGGTTTGAGTTTGGGCTTTTATGAGATTTGGACTCAAGAGGCTTAGATAATTCAAGTTTCAGATATTTTCTACTTAAGTAAATCGATCCCCACTATCTGTATGTCAACTTAGTTGCTGTTTGGCTTTAACATTTATATCCTATCCATAAATGTTTTGTTTTCTGGGTAATTATATGAATAGGAAGTAGATAAAAATATAGCTATTTGAGATATAAATATATTGTCTCAACCATGTAATCCAGGGACCTGGTATGATGGTTTCAATGAGATGCTCCCCTCCCCCTCACTGCTGCACTGGTCTCAGGGAGAACTCTGTGTTTTTCCCTGATAGAGGGTAATACAGAATCAAGGTACCATATTGAGAGCAGATAACAGCCCTCAGCAATCACTAAACACAAGGGGATGAATGGAGGTGGGAAGCTAATAAGAACATCCTGAAGTATGAGCTACAATTGAGCTAGTTGTCTCCCTAGCAAAGGTGAGTGAGAAAGGGGAGATAGGGACTATTCTGAGTTCCACTCCTCCAATTGTTCTTTGTAAGCTTTCTTTTTCTCGCTTTCCTCTCCTCTGCCCACATGTTGTACAATGTGCTCTGACTTCATGTTCTAGAGACTAATGTGGGACATCTCATTAAATTTAGTTCCCATTAGTGGCTGTTTAGGGAAGATAAGCAGGTGTGGCCTTGCTGGAGGAGCCAGGTCATTGGCAGTGGGTTTTGAGGTTTCAAAATGCTCTTGCCATTTCTAGTGTGCTCTCTCTGCCTCCTGCTTGCTGTTGAAGACGTATTCTGTCATCCATTCCTGCCTCTATGCCTTTGCTCCACCATCATAGACTCTAACCTCATGTAACATGTAGACCCCAAATAAAGCCTTTATTCTGTAAGTTGCCTTGGTCAAATGGTATTTTCTCATAGCAATAGGAAAATAAGTAATTACTACACATAGGAACCAGGATCTACATGTAGCAACCATAAGTTAGGAGGCTCAAAACCAGTTATGTATTGTCTCACAATTATCCAGGCTAAAAATCTAAAAGATAAGGCATTGGTATAGGTTATGAGGGATCCTTCACCAATAGGATATTGGTACTGTCTGTCTATGAGGCCTGTGAGGGAAGAATATGTTTCACACCTCTCCTCTTAGCTTTTGTCCCTAGCTGTCTTCTCCCTGTGTCTCTTCATATCTTACTTGTACGCATGTCTGTTTCTTTGTCCGGGAGTCTACCCCAATGCCTTTAAACTTATCTCCTGACAGAGTCATATTCCAAGGCACTGAGGGTTGGGACTTCAATATGCAAAGAGAGAAAGCACAGTTCAAACCCTGACAATATTGTTTGCTGAATTTGAAAAATTCTAATGGCTCTCAGAATATATCTATAGTCAGGTACTTAGTTAGGTACTTAGTTATGTACCATCTCTCTTCCATCTTCAAATCCCCTAGGAACTTACCTCTTCCTTAATCTTTCAGAGTGACAAGGAGTTGAGGATCTGACTTGTCTTAACTGAGTAACTACAGTAATAGTGTTATTGGCTAATTACTGTTTGCTATTACTATAGTTACTCAATTAAGACAAGTCTTCCCTAGCATTTCTTAGGTAGTTGATGGAATATTTTTAAGAAGATAACATTTTTTTTTCCTGTAAAGACAAAATGTTTATAGAAGTTGCTCCCACAGTTTTGTAATCAGTTGTTTTCTATCATGTTCTTACTTGATCCTGGATTCTGACCACTCTTTTTTTTTCCCTGTGGGGATTCATTTTCTGGCTTCATGGTATCACACTGTGCCAAGAGAACCCACTGGAGACCAAGAAACACATCAGGCTGTTGTCCCACAATCTCTGTCCACTAAATCAGTTTTATTTCAAAGGAAGATGATTATTGTGAAGCTGTCAAACTGAGGTAAACTAAATGGGCAGTATGAAGGCCCCTATTAACAACAGAAGATTCAAGTCTGGCAGACAGTTATAAGCCAAATTGGCCATGATAAGTGAGTAGGTGTTTAAAAATAATCAAAGTCAAGAAAGATGATACAGAAACACCCGTGTTACTTTGTAAACTGCAAACCAAGAGGGCAACTGAATGTTTCCTACTTGGTCCTAGACTGAAGGCACTCTGACCTTCATAGTCTCAGAGAGAAGGACTGTGGACAAGACATTATCTCTCCAAGTTTCCCTGGATGTTTTCTTTCGCCAGATCTGGGAATGCAAGGTCACAGTGGGGGAGATGGCAGCAAAGTCTGTAAAGAGTTGCAAGGCAGGCAAAGAATTTACAATGCTGATAGTGGAAGCAGACAGTAGCTGGTGATGGGAATGTATGTTTGTGAAGGTATTCTCTCTGCATGAAAAAGAACACCATGGACATTTTTATAGTGTTGAATCTAAGATTTTGAAGGTTAGAGAATAGACAATTGGGAGAGCATTGAAGGAAAATGATCTCTCATCTCGAGGAAATTCAATTTAAATGGGATTTGCAATCTAGCATTTGCATTTGTGTAAGTGCTATACTCTCCATGTTGGGCCCTCATAGGAGTCCAGCAACCTAACCCCATGTCTTACAGTCTGGAAAGTTGATTTTCTTATAGAATACTAGGTGCCCTGTGGACTCCACACCTAAGACCGAGGCAGACCTTTTCCTTTGCTGAGATAGAAGCAGGCCTGTTTTACTAGTGCTTTGTAAATCCATTGGCACAACCCCCAAATCCACATCCTCTCCTCATCTTTCTTTGAACTGCAAAAATGTAGGTTGTTTTTTTCTTCATCCATGTGGTTCAATTAGAGCAACTCATCTGCATTGTCATATTAAACACATTTCTGTATGTAGGGCTTATTGGGCATACACACAGGAATTTTGTACTACCTAGAAGGGGCTAGTGATCAGATAAATTCTTTTCATCATTAGTCTTGGGTCTGAAAATTCTGAAGTCAAGAAGGGTAAAGGAGTCTCTGTGGATGAGATCATGGCTTGGACCACATGTCATCCAGACAGCTGCATCTTTACTGCACTGCTTTGTCTTACTCAGAATGGACAAAGCCTTAGTGAGGCTTGTAGTGACATCATCAATTGCAGTTTCAATGTATAAAAAATGGAGAGAGAAAGGGATTATGTGGGCAAACTAGCTTTTTCTCTGCTTTTCTCTATAGATGGCAGAGTACATCTGAGACTATCTGCCATCTCTGTCATGCAGGGCATCAAGGAGAGTGATCAGGGACATTGTAGCAGGAAGGGACAAGTTGACAGCTCTCCTCCTCATCCTGGCCAGCTGTGAGTCAGTATTTTAAAATCAGCCTTTTTGATATGCAACACCATAAAATTCACCATTTGAAAGTGTATATATAATTCAGCACTGTTTAGTATATTCACACAGTATGAACCAGCACCATTTTCCAACTCCTAAACAATCCCTATAACATTAGTGGCCACTCCTTACTTCCACTGCACTCATCTTCTGAACCTTTCTGACCTTCTGTGCCTCTCTGTTCCCTTACTTTAAATATAGTCAATTAATATGTGGTCTTTCTTATACACACTCACACATGCACACACATACACACACACACACACACACACACACACACACACACACACACACACACTTCCAATATGTGTTTTTTTCACTTAGCATAACTAACTTGTTACATATCATATTTTAGACCTGCATTCCCTTTTGTAACAGAATCGCATTCCATTGTATGATGTTTACGTACCCATTGGTTAATTGGTAATTGTGTTGTTTTATAATATACCCCTGGTTTTGGAAGAAAAATGATGCTGGTAATTTGTCTGTTTATTAGCTATTTATCAGTCAGTCTTAATTCAAGCCAATAAAAATAACCATAGACTGGATGGTTTAAATAATAAATATTTATTTCTTACAGTTTTGGAAGTTAGGACATCCAAGTTTAACTTTTAAGTTACCAGTATGTTTGGGTCCTGATAAGGGACTATTCTGGATTGCTTATATGATGGACAGAATGTTCTCTCAGATCACCTAGTCAGTCCTTCTTTAGGGCTTAGTGGCAGTACTAAGAAGTTAGCCTTACATTCAGCATAGTAGAGCCACTGGGTTAAGAAAAACTTAGGTTGTCTTGATGAGTCACAGAGTATTCATGTACACTGAGGTGAAATTTAGAGAGAGATGGCCAGAATGACTCAACATGGCTGTTTTCCATTTCAATGTGATTGGGCCATGTATTACTATCAATCTATGTGAGTCTATTAAATGGGTAACAGAATTTATTAAGATATACATTGAGGAGATACACTCATCATTACAGACTGGAGTAGATAGCAGAAGTCATCCTCTGATCTGACCTGGAGTGAATCCACCTTGCAAACAGTAACAGGGTGTAGCTAGAGAGTTTTCTCTCCAGGTACCACCAAGCCCTGGCAGTCTGACAGCCCACTTATAAAATAAACACACAGACGTTTATATTATTTAAACTGTTTGGCCTAATGTCTCAGGCTTCTTTCTATCTACTTCTTCTGTCTTAAATTAACCCATTTCTATTAATCTATACTTTGCCATGTAGCTCATGGCTTACTGGTACCTTACATCTCGCTTGTCATGGCAGTGGCTGGCAATGTCTCTCCCCCTCTGCCTTCCACTTCCCAGAATTCTCTTCTCAGCTTGTCCTGCCTATATTTCCTGCCTGGCTACTGGCCAATCAGTGTTTTATTTATTAACCAATCAGAGCAACACATTTGACATACAGAACAGCCCATAGCAACAGGGAGAAGGGTCACAAGACACTTATCAGAAGTCACCTACAACAGCAGGAAGCACCGCCTCATTGGGCCGAGCAAATACCACATTTCCTCTTTTTTTGTCTAAATAAAGTTCTAATCTTATGTACTACAATTCAGAGTGTAAACAACTCTTCCTCAAAAGCTTAATATATCATGCAACTCACTTAACATGCACAGAAGGGCCATTAAATTAATTCAGTCCCATTACTCAAAATGTTCAGAAAATTCTTCTGTGTTATAGCCCATGCAAGATTTGCCTTGCAGCAAAGTGCTTCAACATAAATGTTGAATTCTGTTAGGGGAATGCCTTAGATTGTTACTGAGGGAAATGCATATGTAGACATTGTGGAGCCCCTTATAAGACAATTCTTACTTTGTTAAAACAGTATGATCAAATTTTCAATTATATTATCCAGCATCTCTGTGTTTATAGATATTGTAGATAATCATGAGTGTCAATAGAATGGGAGTGTGTTTTAATACTTGATTGTTTTTGAAAATGGAAATGGAAACTATGGCTTCTCATGCCATTGAGATTGTTTGAATTCATATAAACTTGTTTACCATTTTATGTTTAGCATCACTTTTTTTTTTTGCAAAAACAGTGTGCCATGGCTTAAACCAGGCTAGCAAGCACACTAGGATAGGGAAACTCATTGGCTTTTATTCTAAGGATGGTGGTGAATGTGTCTTTTCACCATTGGCTGTGGCATAACCTCACAGTCTTCCGTGATTGGCAAGTTTTAAAAAAATAGGTGCAAAGGAAATAAAGGAAGAGGAGAAGGTGCCAGATGCTCCAGAGCTTGAGAAAGTATCAGGGCCTTTTTGTAAACAAATTTGTACCAGGTCAGGGATATTAAAGTACAAAAAATATTTGTAAGATTAGGAAATTAAAGGTGGAGTTATGGAACACTGGCCCTTGGCAGGCAAGCTACCTTTGATTGGAAAAATAATTCTCATAGTTCTTCTCTCTTTATTACACATTCTCATTTTTTTCCTTCAGACTCACCAAACATATGTGGACTTTCTAAAGTCTCTAGTAGCAGTAAATTATTGCTATAATAAGTGAGTAGAGGGTGGTCTTGATAAATCTCTGGACCCCTAATTCAAGGAATTTTTATTTCACTCATGTCTTTAGCATGGATTCAGGTGAGGCTGCCTACCTGGCAGGGAGGGGGCCAGATTCCTTGACCAAGTGGTTGACCAGGCCCAAGTTAAGTCTCATTTGAATTTGCAGCATCCCAGGAACAAGCCTTGGGAAAACACAGATCCCATCTTGAAATCAAAGGATGGATTGCTGGGTGGTAGACAATATGCAGTGTGAAGAAGCAATAGCTAGAAACAAAGAATATCAGCTTTCTTGGCCATGTGAAAAAATAAATTATTGTGGTCCATTTTCAGCATGAGGTACTTTTAGAGTTCTTCAGAGTTACAGATGAGCAGGAAGCACTAGGCCCCTCCCTCTCACCTAGCTGTGAGCTGGCACCTGCTGGTCTCAGAACTTTAATTGTTGGAAAGCTCTAGGCAGCATGCTAAGTGACTGAGCCCATGGTAAGAAAAAGTAGCAGTCTCAAGGCCCAATTATTCATTTTAAATTATTGCATCCTAAACCAACAGGATGGAGAATTTGGGAATGGGGCAAGGATCAGCAGAAAGAGGTCAAAGATTTGTCACAATCAGGTGTAGCTAGAGAGTTTTCTCTCCTGGTACAGCCAAGCCCCAGAAGTTCTGCAGCCCATTTATAAAATAAACAAAAAGACTCTTATATTATTTAAACTATTTGCCTAATGGCTCAGGCTTCTAGCTATCTAGTTTTTACATCTTAAATTAACCCATTTCTCACATGGCTTGTGGCTTACCAATATCTTACATATTGGTATTCATGGCGGCAGCTGGCAGCATCTTCTGACTCAGCCTTCTTGTTCCCAGAATTCTCTTCTCTGCTTGTCCCACCTATACTTCCTGCCTGGCTACTGGCCAATCAGCATTTTATTTATACAGAGCGATATCCACACCAATCAAAGGATTTTATTTTATTTTTTAAAATTTTTATTTATTTATTTTTATTTATTATTTTTTGGTTTTCCGAGACAGGGTTTCTCTGTGTAGCTTTGCGCCTTTTTCCTGGAACTCACTTGGTAGCCCAGGCTGGCCACGAACTCACAGAGATCCACCTGGCTCTGCCTCTCAAGCGCTGGGATTAAAGGCATACGCCATCACAGCCTGGCAAGGGATTTTAAAAACCACTATCTTGCACCAAATCAACACACTAGTCATTTTGTCTTTTGTCTACACTGATGTCGCTTTCAGTGTATAGCAAGAACTGCTTCATTTTCACTACTCTTTCTTGAATTTGTTATTACAGAGGGAAGATCTTGTTTTCCACTGCTGGATCTTAATGCCTGCTGTGTCTGCCCAGCATCTTCTACCCCATTTTTCTTTAAATAATATAGAATATTTCTTTTCTTTTTCAGACTCCTTTGCTCTATGCTTGTTACCTGCATTTATTTCTGCCCTATTGAGCTCTGGGTATACTTGATTTTGTTGTTACTTTCCAGTTACAATGATATAGAGAGGCTAAGGAACAAAATAACTACAAGCTAATATGATCCCCTTTCTGGTCCTTTTAAATGTTATTATTTTATGTGTTCCATATTCTCTAGATTACAGGTATTAAATAATGATAATGATGATGATGATGATGATGATGATACTACTACTAATAATAAGTAAAATACTATTGACAGTAACTCCATAGAGAGGATACAGAGGACCTTATACATAAAAAATGTCTCACAATTGTAACTCAACAGTTTTAACAGAGATTCCTTAGTTGAGTTGTGCTAGAGGTTGTAAACATTAATTTGGTGATGTTTTACCTTGTGTTGTTATTTTCACTGTCTGCTGCTTCCTCTCATTTGAAATAAAAAAAAATGGCCGTAGTGGACCATTCTCTGGACTATACAAAGCATAAAAATATAAACTGATGCAATCATTAGAAGAATAGTACCAATGGATTATATTAGTCTGTGTTCTTTTGTTTTAGCCAATGAATCAGTATTATTTATACTTTTCAAAAAACTTGGATTTTCAATTCTGTTTTAAAATATACATTCAAGCATTAATATAAGCATGGATATAATTAATGAAAACCTATGCTTACATTCATACTTTACTGTTACAAATTCCTTGCTTAGAAACTTTCCTTTTTGACCTCATTTGTTGTTTTAAGAAAGTAGGGATCAGGGAGCATTCTGGAGCTTTATTAAGTAAGTTTACTATCTCTTGATGTGACTGCATGGTTTTCATGACTTTGCTTGTTGATGGCATGATGTATCAAGAAAATAAATATTAAGAGCCTACATGGGTCTTCTTTATGTCCTCTACATGTATGTTATAGTTGTTAGATTTTTGGGAACCCTAACAGTGGTAGTGGGGTTGACTCTTACTCTGGGGTCTGCTCTTAGAACCCTTTTCCTCCTACTCAGTTACCTTGTCCAGCATTGATATGAGGGTATGTGCCTAGTCTTATTGTATCTTATTATGTCGTGTTCAGTTGATACCTCTGGAGGCTTTCTTTTTTCTGAAGGAAAAAGAGGAAGAGTGGATATTGGGGAGAGGAGAGGTAGGTGGTTCTGGGAAGAGTGGAGGGAAGGGAAGATGCAGTTGGGATGTATTGAAAATTTAAATAAATACAAGAAAAGGAACAAAATCATGGCTTCTAGCAATAGCACAGACCACAGACATCCACACTCTCCCCAGTGTCAGCATGTGCCATGGACCTCAGCATGATCTCTGTTGGCAGTACAGACCATACACAGTTGATGGCTTTTGGCTGGGGTGTGGGTGCAGAAAGACTCACTTTTTCATTTAAGGGGATGGCCACTTGGAGTTTGACCATGCACCAGTGAGTGCATGGGCAATACAAATTAGACTTTTTGTTTGTTTGGGTCATAAGGGTGGAGTGGCAGACCTGGGAGGACTGGGCAGTAAATGTGATCAGGGTGCATGGTGTGAAAGTTCAATAATACATTATGTTGGGAAATTTTTTAATTAAACACACATGTTCCTTTTACAAAATAAAACAAAACAATAAATTATCAAACTATGTATTTCAGGAATCTCTTTGGTTAATATTTTGCGGCATAAAATTCAGTTGCATTTTTAATAGATTTAAAGTTTTACAATTGAGAGAGTTAAGAAAATAATACTATAAATTTTCCTTTTGTCTGAATAATGATTTGCATATTTTTCTGGCATGCAATAGTGTGAAAGGAACAGTTCTTCTCAATTCAGGTTTATTTTAATGTGAAACTTATTTTTCTACTTTTCTATGTTTCTAAATTTAACTGTATTGGAAGTGTTCACTATAATTGAGAACAAAAAACTGTGAGTCAATAATCACAATAAGTGAAAAAGATAGGCTGTTTCTTTTGTGGTAAGGATCTGACATTGGATATCTCATTTAATACTTGCAACAATCCTATAAGGTGGAATATGATGGTTCCCAGTTCACAGAGGCACTCAAGAGTTTGAGGAATTTGAACAAAGTGAAAGTGACTAGAGATTATTTGAACTGGGGCCTATCTAACTGCAAAAAAAAAAAGATTTATTTCATAAGCTCAGTGTTTCACCGTATTCAGAGGCCACAGTGAACTACTTTTGCAGAAAGGGAAGTTGGTAATTGTGGTTGATATATTGTGCACCCTAATAAACTTATCTGGGGGTCAGAGGACAGAGTGAGGTTAGCTGTGGCTTGTTCTGCTTCTCTGACCTTTCAGCATTCACCCAAATATCTGGCTCCTGAGTGTTTTTTATTAATAAGACCTTTTAATATTAGTGTTACAAGTAATCTTTAAGGGTGTAGAACATTGGCTAGTTCTTGTCAATGTGGATCATCGGACTTAAAGGGGTGCTGCATGAAAAACTAAGATGTGAACCATCTTAGCCTAACAGAGAAATAAATCTATTAACTTTGGTTTCCTTTATAGTAACAATATTTCTGGTCTTTGCTAGAACTTAAATGTGGTCATTACATTTACCCTGAGAAATGTATAAATAATATGCCCAGCATGGCAAAAATAATCTGCAAGGGAGGTCCTAAAAGATATAGTTACCAACTGGTGAAGATATTTGGTGATGTGGGAAAAATGTTTACCATGCCACCATGAAGACTGCAGGTATATGAACAAGCCACATAGTCAGCAACTTGAGCTGTAGCTAATCTGAATCTCATTGGAACACCTAGTGATTCCTCCCTTCCCAGATAGCAGAGACAAACATGATACTTACTTCAAGGCTAGCTCCCACTTGCCTTTTTATCTCCTGTAGGAGGTTGTCATAAGCCAGTTTTCTGTTGCTTCCTAGGTTCTCTATAGTTACAAAACCTGTTCTGTCCTTGTAGAATAAGGGAAATGTAGCATAAAAGTATGCTGAGCTCATGTTCATAAGGACCCAGCTACAGACTATCCTATAATTTGCTCCGAGGTTTTCTCAGAGCCACTTGGATTTTGGTGCACCCATTTTTGTGTGTAGAACCAAGAATCCAAAAAGAGCAGGAAAATTTGGCAGTTCTTCCTATCTTTCATCATGTAAGTAGTAACTAGTCTAAATGTGAAAATATTCTTTGTGGTTTTACCAGGTTGATCAGCAAAGTCTCTTTCTTGTCCTTGACCTGTCTTCTATGCATGCATATTAAAATAGTATGCACATTAAAAATACTCACTGCTGAAATGTATACATGGCATAGGCAACCTATGCCAACTGTAGCATTGTATAGAGCTGAAACACTGTCGATGGGGGTTATGAGGCAATTTACCTCCCTCTACTTTGAAATGTAAAGAATAACTTTAATTGGCAGCAGAAAGAGCTGAGCATACAAATCAGATGAAATTTAATAAACAACTAAGCAACACTACTGTCAACGTTTAGTTAGACCTACATAGTCAAGTCTGAGCATTTTGCTTAAACAATCAGAAATGAAATGTAAATTATTTGTGCATCAGTATAAAATAAATCCTATCTGCTATATCAATGCTGGTAAAGAGCTATTATCTGTAGCCTTTCTGTAGAAACATTCCAAGTTAAAGTGCTCAGTTAACATGTCTTTGAATTTGCAGATACAGCTAAAGTACTGGTTCTGGCTACCGATGAGTGTAATTTAAGGCATCATGGCTTTCAGCAGACATGTATTGTAGTGCCCTTGACAGCACCTGAATACTTCAGTTGTTTTAAGGAGTGTGTTAGGTCGAGATTAATGGACCATCTCCATAAAGGAGCTCTTTAGTTAATCCTTTAATAATTAGAAGCTGATCTGGAGAGATGAATACTGAAGTACCTTCTGATCATGAGGTACTTTGGAGGTTTCTTCTACTAATCAGCTTTGGGGGCTCTTAGAAACTTAACAAAGGCTGAGAAGGACAACCATAAAGTGATGGATTCTTGGCATGAATTTGTCTTTCTAATTGAGACTAAAGCTACCCAGGTATGTTTCCAAACAGAAAAGTGAGTACTACAAACAACACAGTGCTTAGAATCAAAGCTCCTAGAAGAGATATCTGACACTAATAGCAGTGATATTGAATATTATGATTAATGCCTATAAACCCAACATTTGGCATGCCAACATGGATGAGGAACTCTCATAAAGCTCACCCCTAGATGAAGACCTACAGGAAATTAATGGCTTATGAGAGAAGGAAAATCAGTCTTCCTCAAGGATAATTTCCCTATTCATTTATGCAATACCAAGTGGTCAGCTCTAAACACATATACATATAAACAACACTAAAAGGACTCAGTAAGTTTTGTGTGTGTGTGTGTGTGTGTGTGTGTGTGTGTGTGTGTGTATGTGTGTAACAATACTAATTAAAGAAAAAGAGGTCATAGATTTTAGAGGCAGTCAGGAGCATGAAAAGTGTTGGAAAGAGAGGTGATATAATGCAGTAATCATATGAAATTCTCAAAGAAAAATTAAAATAAGGGATTATTTGTTCCATTCAGAAATTATCCCAGAATATTTTTTTCAGATATACACAGATCTAAGAGATATTCTTTCAGAAAATCCCAGTTTAGATGTTTTCTCAGAGAGTAGGGACAGGAGGAAGATGAGGAGAAGGAGCAAGAAGAAAAAACAGAAGGAGAAAAAGGAGAAGGGGGAGAAGAAGGAGAAGACAACTAAAGGAGAGGAGAGGGGGAAGAGAAGAAAGAGCCTTGAAAAATCTTGAAGCAATCTGCATGGTTTGGGGACAATTTATATTTGCATAGTAACTAGTAGAAAATTATGCAACCCAAAGGAAAACAGCACTAAGATGAAAATTAAATTTGGAATAATGACCATAGAGCTGAAAATTTGAACTTTCTGAATTTATGTAATCAATTTTAAGAAAATTCAAGGTTCATGAAATGGCATTTTGATGCACATTAGCAGTCATACAAGAGAGATTTCATATTACTAACTTTGGCTTATGTAAGCAGGATAGACATAAAGTTCCTATGTGACACACTTATGCTTAGAAAAGGATGAATACACCCCACTGCTGCTTTTCAGGCACCCCAACATAAACATTACCAATAGTAACTGGATCTCTGAGACATGTTTTTATATTCATTGAGAAAAGGAATAAGCTGAGGTTCAGAGAGGTGAAGTTACCGAGTTGGGCTTTCTGAGTAAATCCAATGCAATATCTATGAAGCCATAATTATCTCCATAAAATGAGACTTTACTAAATGACTTTATTCCAACCCTGTTCCACTTATCTCTGATACTATCTAAGGAAGTCTTGTTTTATTTATTTTTATTTGGGATTCTTTGGGAGATTCATTTGGCATAGGAAGAATTTTTTTCCTTTAAAATTTTGAAAAATATTGGCTTAACATGGAAGATCAGAGAATAATTTTTCAACAATGGCAAATATGACTTACTTTCATTTCTGTTGGAACTAGTCAGCCTGACCATTATGACATGTAAGCAGCTAGAGCCAATACATAATGAATGGGAATGGCTGTGTGCCAATAAAACTTCACTTGTAAAAACTGAATTCTGATTTCCATATAATTTTCATGTGCTATGAAATGCTATTTTTCTCCTACCCATTTAACAACTTTTTATGACTCACGAGCAGTGCAGAAATATTGAGAGGTCCTGACTAGATAGCCCCTAGGAGAAAGCTTTTTGTTCTCATGCTAAGCCACCAAAATATGGAAGATACTTATTTTCTGCAGTTTGTAGCAAGCAATCAGCTATTGATTACAATCTTTCCTGGGTCTAGATGTACATGATAGGTACAAGATCTGGGACAGACACAGGCTATGGTTCTAGTTAAGGCACTTGGCCCTAGGACCCCACTTGTTAGATCTTGGTGATTCCCATAGAATATAATACAAGTTTTCAAACCAATTTCCAGTTGTCATGATCCTCCAGCTGAAGAATCACAGTGAGATAATCATTGTATCAGAAACATAACTTAAAATTTCAGAAATTAGATGAAACTCCTCATAAAATATGGGGGAAAGCCTCAGAACCATTACTCTGGGAAACTTGATCTTCTAAAAAATAGCAGCACTTCTTAAATAGTTACCTACCTTTCTACCAACTAATGAGTTAGTGCTACATAGAATACAGACCACTGAGTAGGACAAATATACAATTCCATGAATAATATGAAACTGTTTATATTACATTCCTTCCAACTTACTTATTAAGAAGAAAGGTCCTTTAAGGAATAGAGCTCTAAGGAGCCAAATTACTGTTCTAGAAGATGGTACACTGTGGTGGTATTGTGTTCCCCGAAATATTGTTTGTTCCCTGAAATAAACTTATCTGGGGTCAGAGAACAGGACGGCCACAATATTAAACATCAGGATAGGCAGTGGTAGCACACGCCTTTAATCCTAGCACTTGGGAGGCAGAGCTAGATGGATCTTTGTGTGTTCAAGGATACAGCCAGCATGGAGACACACACCTTTAATCCCAGGGAGTGACGGCAGAAAGAGAAAGATAGATAAGGTGTGAAGACCAGAAACTAGCAGCATTTGGCTGATTAAGCATTCAGGCTTTGGAGCAACACAGTTCGGCTGAGATTCATGTGGATGAGGACTGAGAAGCTTGCAGTCTGAGGAAACAAGACAAGCTGAGGAACTGGCGAGGTGAGGAAACTGTGGCTTGTTCTGCTTCTCTGATCTTCCAGCATTCACCCTAGTAACTGGCCTCAGGTCTGATTTCATTAATAAGAACTTTTAAGATTCTTGCTAGAGTACATAGTAAGACTCTGATGAGAAGGCATAAATCTTATAGTATTCCCTTACTCTTTCAATTATATGATTACACCCAAGCCCAGCTGTGGAATGCAACCAAAGCTATCAGGATCTTACTCTGATTGCCATTTCCTCTACATACTTAGAATGCAAATGACAATCTAAGTAATCAGAAGACTCCCAAATAGTTAGATGGACCAGAAGCTGTGGCTTCTGCAACCTGAAACCTGAATGGAACAGCCTCACTTGGGGGAAGGGGCACTGAGTGAACAGCCTTACTTAGGGATATAAGAATATCCCACATCCCTAAGACAAGCAGGTAGAAGGCACTGAAATGTATAAGATAATTTTAAGATGGCAGAATTTCCTGATAAAGTCCTAAGGAACAGAATGATATCAGTAGCTGCCCATTTTCAGAATGATAAATTAGGGAATATTTATTTTCCATGGTAAAATCATAGATAATTATCTAGGGAGTAAGAAAACCCAAATTTTGACCTCTGCCCTGGGGCTCATTCTACATGAAGGAAAGCAACCCTAAAAACTATTATCTCATTTCTAGATCCAACTTTTAGATACTATTAGACATATCCTGAATGACCATTGTTTGTCCACAGATTACTCAGGAAATTAAAATGGTAGAATCACAGGAACACAGACACTTTCCTTTGTAGTGACTTAACAGTATTAATAACCCCTACTATTTTTCTCACCAAGATAACATCTTTCCAAATGAATGATTGCCTGGATCTATTTTATGATTTCCTGGAATATTTTCACTATTAGCTCCAGTTGTAGTTCCCACTGTTCACAACCAAAATCTGAGCCCACTGAAAAATGTGGGATGCACATGTATTGCAGAGATCATAATGACTCAGACAATGTCAGAGTCTATGATGGATGAGCCAGTGGTTATTTCATGTTAATGTAATTTGTGAACTCATTTTGTTCTTGTTACTGATATGATTTTATGTACCATATTTTATGATTTGTGTCCTCTAATAGAACATGTACTCTTAAATTGTGTCTGCAGATGGTTTGGGTCTCAAGTTTGTCTCCATGACTTCTACTTGTGTAGCCATAAGCACATTTTATAACATCCTTAAACCTCATTTAGGAGGTGTCACTAGCAACAAATTTCTATCACAGACTCCTTGTGGGTATTACATTTTGTGTCCCCAATGAAATACTTAGCTGTTGTTCAAATCTTATATGGTCTTTTAATAAAAAACCCAGAGCCAGATACCAAAGTGAAAGCCAAAAGATCAGAGAAACAGAAGAGCCAGCTACAAGTTTTTACCTCTTCAAAATCTTCAGTCTAAAGAGAGTGAGTTCCTGTTTGCTTATGCCTTATATACCTTTCTCTTCCGAGACATCACTTCCTGTGATTAAAGGCAAGTGTGCTTCCCAGTAATAGGATTAAAGGTGCGTGCCACCACTGCCTGACTTTGTTCCAGTGTGGCCTTGAACTCATAGACAAACAGATATCTGCCTCCCCCGAGTGATATTAAGGGTGTGTGCTGCCACTACCTGATCTCTATGTCTAATCTAGTGGCTGTCTCTGTATTCTGATCCTCAGGCAAGTATTTTAGGGTAAACAATATATCGCATTTCCCCTTTTTTGTCTAAAATAATAAAAAAGGGTTATAACTAATATAAGAAAAACTATATACAATAAGTAAAATAAGTATATATAATATATAGTCAAAAATTACATCAACACTGTCTTGTCCATTAATATTTGACAGATTCAGAGAAAATACTACATTATTTATCCTATTTTGATGAGTCTAAAATGTTGTACCTAATTCACTTTCTATCCTAACTTGTATTACCAACCAAAAACTATCTTTTGATGTCTTTCAAACTTAGACATGTTACACCTCTTTAGTGAGTTTCTTTTCTGAATTTGTTAACAAGGAAAACTATAACTACCTAATCTTCAACTCCCTCAGAGACCTTAGTAGGAAATAATATTACCTAAGTAAGCAGGGAGTGCAAGCAAGTGACTTCCAAAAAATGTGAAAAATGACAGAAATAGCTGGCTGCCTGGACACTCACCCAAAGGCTCCTCTGCTACATTGAGGCATCCATCTTCAGCCTACAGGCCTAGTATATCTGACAGATTCATCTGTGAAGCAGGATTTTCTAAAGGGCCTTCCTATTTCATCTTGGCAAGGTCCTTTTTTTGTGTGTATCCTGCTTGTCCATTTGGACAGCACACTGTCATCAGTTGAAGCAAAGGCAATTTCTTGCCCAGTGGCTAACTTTTACCACAAAGAAAGTAAAGTCCATATGGAGTTTCTCTGATGCCCATCATCTCTGAAATAGATTGGTGTTGCCAAGAGCAGACATTTCTCATAGTCATAAAGAGAATCTATATTATTAAAACATCTTAAATGCCATATCCTGTAGATCTCTAAAGTGTTTGAAGATGGCCTGACTATCTAAAATATATCTCTGTTTGAACTTGAAAACATACCTAATATGACTACAAGTTTGATTGTAATAGGTGACCGAATACTGACTTGCATTTCTTAATATCCTAGTTAGTTGGTAATAACTCTCAAGAATTAGAAAATTGTATTACCATTGTTAAATGAGTTGTATAGGTACAATAACTTGAACAAGATTAGAAATGTATGCACAGTATGACCTAACAAGTATAATCTCAAATTTGTATCAACATACAAAATTTGTATACAATATACAAAAATCAAATCCAAAGTAAAATATTTAAAACTAGTAGTTGTTTTTGAAAAGTGGATTCAATAATATACCCTTTTATCCTATTATGTCTATATCTCTTTTTTCAGTGTAGATTCACTAATCTACCCTTTTAGCTTATCATTTCTATATAATACATTTCTATATCATATGTCCCTTTCTTCTTTTAGAAAGAGATTGACTATGATCAATAACAATCTTTAACCAACCTCTAAACAAACACAAACATCCATAATACACTTTTTGGGGGATGTGGGCATAGTTTTCTAGGCTACTTCTTGATGATTGGGGGTGCTAGTTATCTTATGGGAACACAAAGACATTTTAAGATTATGATGAAATCATAATTGGAGTAGTCTGTGAGTCTAAATCATCTCAGCTACCCATCTTGATATTGTCCTGAGCAGTTTGTAGTCCAAGGACAACCTTTTGGTGATGTCTGTCAGCTTAATGGCATTATCATTGTCCTAATGGAAACATCATTGTGAGGCTCCATCATCTTTTTGGAGATTCAAAGTTGCTATTATGCATGGTCATGGTTAACTGCAGAAAATCTTTTCCATGGGACATTTGTTCTGGATGATTTGCCCTTTGTTTTCAGATGTCTCATTTGTCCAGTGTTTTTCAGATTCATTAGCTGGATGCTTTTGTTCCCCTGAAAGACAAAAACAAAACCCTTATACAATCCTAACTTTGGGAAGTTTCCAAATCTAATCTTTTTCCAATTTTGATTTATAAATTCTCCTTAAATTTCTGTTTTATTTTCTAAAGCTGTTCTATCATCCAGAGCTATATGGGTTTTTTACAATAGGCATTATGTTCTTTAATTGCTCTGGGAAGGGGTTTCTTCCATGATAGCAGGAAAGGACTGAACTAAATTTGTCATGGGGGCCTGTGAGAGGCCCCTCAGAGGGTTTCCCAACAGTAAAGACAAAGGATTACATTGTCCCTTGTTGATCTACATTCCCTAGTTCAGTGTTTGCCTTTGCCACATCTTCTGCATAATCCAGAAGTGAGGAGCATTCTGTTGCCATTATTCCTTGAAAAAACATTGTTCCTAAGAATGCCCTATTTACAGTCTGTTTTTAGGTGGCATGGTTTACCACATTTGAAACATCTGACATTACTATTTTTCTTCAAACCTCTGGAGATCACCTCTCCTATCCAAGTATCATCATGGTCATGAGAGTCAATATTTATTTGTATCTCAGATCTATATCTCCAAGGGTGCTGAACTTGCCTTTAATGGCCTAATTTCCCTTTTCCATTGTGTGTTAACATTTTCAAAAGCCAGGGATTCAGTTATTATCTGTCTAGCTTCTAAATTTGGTATCATTCTATTTACTGCTGAAGACAGTCTTTGTAGGAAATCAATGAAGGTTTCTTTTGGGCCCTGTATAACTTTTGTAAATGGCTCAATTTTCTTTCCTACTTCTTCAATTCTGTCCCAAGCATTCAAGGCTGTTGTTCAGCATAAAGCCAGGGTGGTCATCATATAGAGATTGCCTTGATAAATTAGTATAATATTCCTCTCCAAGAAGTTGATCAACTCTAGCCCTACTTCATTGCTCAATGGTCTTAGCCTCATCCTTCCACCAGGTCCTCCATTGTAATTGGGGACCAGCTTCTAAGACAGCTGTAACCAAATCTCTACAGTCTTGAGGAACAATTTTATTACAAGTTGACCATGAGTTTAACATCTGCTTCACAAATGGGGAATGCAAACCATAAGACACTATAACTTCTTTGAATCTCCTCAAATATAACATCTGCACAGGAGTCCCTTTAGCTCTTACACAGCCTTGAGCACTTGGCAGTTCCTGTAAGGTTACTGGATAAATTAAGGTTGGCTATTTGAAAGCCTTAGGCTTTTTCTCTGTAACAATATAACTCAGTGCTGAAGTTGGGTCACCTTAAAATTCCTCTGTCTGGGTCTGAATTTCTTTATGATCTATTTTAACAAGTTTTTCTAGAACTTTTCTCTTGGCACTCATATTAACCAACTTTTAATGATATAACAAAAATTATCAAACATATAATATTTATAATTGACATTACATAATCCCATCTACATTAATTATCCTCTTATTTAATTGTTCCATTTTCAGATGACCTAATGTGTTATCAAACAGAGACCAAACACCCTACATTGTAAAAATGTGTCCCATTTTTTAATGTGGAAAAACTTTCTTTTAACTAACTCCTCCCTTTAAGAAATCCCAATTGACTCACCAAGTCTGCTGACAGTGACAATTCAAATGATGGTGTGGCAGCCACCTAAGGAGGGAGCCCAAAGAAAGCCACAACTCCCTGGGAGAGGGGAGAAGCCAAAGAGCCAGGGAGAATGTGCAAAAGCAACTAATTCTGGCATGTTTGGAGCCTGTGCCTGGGGACTTGCTGCAGAGAGGTTGCAACAAAAACTTAGCCAGGGGTTAGAGACTCCAGCCCACATGGGGTGGAGACTCTGTCCACAGGTAGCTCAGGCCTGAGCTAGGGCCTATAAGACCACAGGCAAGCAGCTTTTTTGTGAGTTCATGCCCCACAAGTTGGATGCCAGATATCATTTGAATCTTAGATGGTCTTTTAATAAAAAAAAAACCCAGTGCCAGACATCAGGGTGAAAGCTGAAAGATCAGAGAAGCAAAACATCCAGCCACTAGTTCTTACCTCTATGAAATCCTCCGTCTAAAGATAGTGAGTTCCTGTTTCATCATGCCTTATATATCTTTTTCTGCCAAGACATCACTTCCTGGGATTAAAGGCATGTGTGTTTCCCAGTAATAGGATTAAAAAGTGTGTGCCACCACTGCCTGGCTCTGTTTCCAATGTGACCTTGAACTCACAGAGATCCAGACAGATCTCTGCCTTCCAAGTGATAGGATTAAGGGTGTGTGCCACCACTGCCTGACCTCTCTATCTAATCTAGTGGCTGGCTCTGTCCTCTGATCCTCAGGCAAGTTTATTAGGGTGCACAATATGTCACCACATGTGTAACAGTTTACCTGACTCAAGAAATTAACCACTACAAATGGATGAATCTTCTGTCATTTATTGTACTAGCCACTTCAACACATATTAACACATACAAATGTACACACAGAGCAAAACACTTTACAATTAGAAGCACAGATAGTTATAAAATATTTGATTCTATAGCTTATAAAATGATACAGTATACAGTCTTCATTTCCTTGGTTGCATTTAAAGAACTGCTTATTTAGAGCCACAAACCCAAAACTTGAAATGTCAAGATACATATTCTTTCCCTCTAAGATTTCCAAGACAGCCATTAGTTGTTTGCAGGACAGCCAAATTAGTTGATCTATAACCAACTCAAATACCTGTCCTTTTCATCACCCTTTGCATCAGTTGTTTTTTTTTTTTAGTCCTTAATATCTATATCCTGTACTTCTATGACTGAGTATGGAAGTAGGGTATCTATGCTTTCTTTGGAGAATTATTGCATACCAACTGTGACATGAAGCCCTTTCCAATAATTGAACAAGACCTATAAAATAAAATTCCATGTTAAACCAAATTAGAAGCCTCATTTCCCCTTCTCCCTTCCTTCTTATAGATTCATAATACAGATAAGACTCCAGAAATGGGAATTTTAGCACTGATATTGTGCTATCTGTATGATCTTGAGTAGTTCACCTATCTGAACCTATCTTTTCTTGTATAGAAAATGAAGTTGGTGGGATCAATCCTTTTTGGAAAGATGCTATAAAGAGGATGGAAGTGAATCAAATGTGTCCTGTCACCCACATGACAATGAGGGAAACACTGTGGGAAACTGTGTTGTGATCCAGCCACAGTTTAGGGAACTTATAGAGGAAAGAGAGATTCTTTGTAAAGATTATTCTTTCTAGAAAACTTTTGTAAAGGAATTAAAGTTTGACTGAGTCATGGGAGGGCACAGTATATGATTTCTAGAGTTGAGGAATAGAATTTTGGCTTTAGAGTTCAGTTTGATGTTAAGCCAGGAAGGAAAAAAAAAGAGCAGAAGAGCAGAGCATCGTGCCTGAAAGTTAGAAAATGGTACAGAATGATTGAAAACCCCCCACTTGCATACTAAAGAGCTCTAAACTCATATTGAATCAATTAAAAGATGAAAACAAATTTGTCATTGAAGGCTATGTACCTGGAACTTTAAGGTGTTCTTCCTATTCTAACTCCAAACTAGACTGTAGAGATAGCACTCAAATTAACACTTTTGTCAAAACTAATGACATTATGTAGCCACCAAACAGTCTTGAAAGTGCCAGTTCATCACCAAAAGCTAAACCTCTCATATTTTTTAGATGCCTTGCTTTAAGAAAGAAAGATCTCGTATACACAACATGGGTTTAAATCTCATGGATCAAATTTTACTGCAAGAAATGGAGAATATATCAAAATGTTAATGCCTAGACATTTCTTGCTCAGCTCTTCTGTGGTCACTGAGATGCCCAGTATAGAGAGACAGTGAAAGTTCACTTGACCTCTAGCATACAGAGAGCCTCAGCCGTCTACCCCAATAGCCCCCAGAGTAGCCTATCACTGTTATAATGCCCATCTTCCTGCCTGGAAGAGTCTAAGAAACTTCCTATAGAGATGTAATCCCCCATCACCTGATAGTGCTTGACCAGAACATTTATTATCCTTTTAATAGTCAAAATATATAGATTCCTGCTGTCTCTGGAGGTGATGAAATCATATATTCCTCTCTTGATTTAGGGTAAGTTAGAGAGAGAAGATATGTATGCAGTGTATGACATAACTAAAAGAACTCAAATATCTACTTAGCTGAAAGAATCTTGTTTCCCTCTGCACTTTTGAGAATTGCAGCTGTCAGATTATAGTAACAATAGTTTTATTCTCATTGCAAGATGTATTTGAGAATAATTAGACAAGATGTTTTGTAACACAAATATCACTCTGATTTTCTTCAGGATACTTGAGGATGACCTGAAGCTGAGCAGTGATGAAGATGACTTTGAGCCTGTGAAGACCTTGACCACTCAATGCACAGCCAATGAGCTCTACCAGGTAGGAGGAACTTAGAGCTTTGCATTGGGCCTGAAGTGGGGGGACATAAAGAAATATAATGGCTTTCATAAACACAGCCTCTTCCTTTTTCAGGGAGAGAAAGAAATACAGATGATCAGTATTTAGGAACAGGTAAAATCAACTGTCACTGTCATTAAAACTATAGCAAGTAGATGCTGTGCTCTTTAAAATCAATTTCACTTCCTTTCATCTCTCTATTTTCTGTACACAAATACTGCTCATCAATAAGCAATAGAGAGTATTTCTGTCATTTGAACTACTTGCTGTATTTAGGTGACATGTCATGTCCACTAGATGATTCCAGTGTAAAGTTTAGCATTTACACCCATTAATTTTGGTGTAAATGTGATTGCTCCATTTCTTCTTCAAGATACACAATGGAATTGAGAATGAATGTTGCAGTAACATGCATTCATCAAAATCTTTCAATTGTCCTTGATTTCTTCTGTTCTGTACTACTAGTATTCTCAGTACTTTCTCCCTAGATGAGATGATTGTAATTTTTTTAAAATCATTTCTGATGAGATTGGACTTCTTGGTTTCAAAAAGTAAAATAGTGTTATAAGCACCAGCAATGGTGTATAATATCAATGATCCCTGTACTGTTTTCCAAATGTATGGTTCTGGTTATGCCACCAAATATGGAGTACACAAGGCAGTTTTGATGATATATAAATATTGCATATTTGCAAGTTTAGTGGACTATCAAGAACAAGCACAAGTAGAGTATTACCTCCACCCTCACAACCTCACAGCTGTTTCCAAGGTGCTGGCTGTGCATTTACCAGGTGCAATCAGTCCCTCTCTTCCTTGACTTGTGGGCTTAATAACAAATGTGACACACACTTCATTTACAATGTCTGTCATTTGTGCTTTGTGCATTTAATATGCCAATAACAAGAGCATCACATTTGTAAACAAAACAAAAACAAAGCAAAAATTCTACATCATTGATTTTGGTACCTGCGACCTTAAATTTTAATGTAAATGTTTAGATCAGAATGTAGTAATAACTGAGAGTAAATTTTGAACATTGATTTCTTCTCTATGTGAATATATAAATGCACTGTGCTTTATAATTCATAGTATTATTTTTTGGAATTAAGTTAAGAGGTGGCATCAGACTCATTGATCTGAATCATCTGAGATTTTAAGATAACATTCATGATATTATATAAAGTGCTGATACAGAATGATGAGTTGGAAGCATCAATAGCCTGCTGCCTTATGACCAGATATAGCTAGAGTTCTTTCATTCAATAGAGAATCTGAAATGGCCACAGTATAGCAAAATAATAGAGTTTAGGAAGCAGGAAGTACTCACAAGGTCTCAGGCATTCACAGATGGGCCACTTTTGAGAGTTTTGAGGACAAGTTAAGAAACTTGGAAGGCTATAGTCATTTGGTAGTAATGACAACATTTGGTGAACTGTGGATTTATGAGACTTAGCATACTTTTCCAAGAATATATGATTTACAACTGTTTTTCTTTTTATAATTAAATATTACATAACAAAATTAAGTATTTATAAATTCATAGTTTAGTGACATTCAATATATTGACAAACTTGTACGTCCATCACCAATCCCCAAATATTTTCATTATCCCAAATGGAAACTATATACCCATGAAATATACTCATTCATCCTTTCCCTTAATCCCTGAGGGTATCTCACTAATCTATTCTTTTATTATTAAGAAATTTTCTATTTAATTTACACACTAACCACAGATCCCCCCTCTTCCCTCTTCCCAACCCAGCCTTTCCCCCAACCCACTCCCCATCCCAACATTTTCCAAGTCAAGGTCTCCTATGGGGAGTCAGCAGAGCCTGGCACACTCAGTTGAGGCAGGTCCAAGCCCCATCTCCCTGTACCAAGGCTGTGCAAGGTGTCACACCCTAGGCACTAGGCTCAAAAAAGCCCACCCATGCACCAGGAATGGATTCTGATCCCCCTTCCTAGGACAACCCCCCCCCCCCAAACAGTCCAAGCTAAACAACTGTCTCTCATATCCAGAGAGCCTAGTCTAGTCCTAAGGTGGCTCCACAGCTTTAGTCTATAGTTCATTGGTTTCCACTAGTGTGGCTGGTCATCTCTGCATATTTTCCCACCATGATCTCAGCATCCCCTGCTCACAGAATCCCTCCTCTCTCTCATTGATTGGATTTCTGGAGCTCAGCTTGGCTCCTGGGCATGGATCTCTGCATCTGCTTCCATCAGTCACTGGATGAAGGCTCTATGATGACAGTTAGGTTATTCACTAGTCTGGTCACCAGAGTAGTCCAGTCCAGGCATCCTCTTGACCACTGCCAGTAGTCCAAGGTGTATTCCTGAGTACTTCTTTGGCACCCTGCCCCTTCAAGTATTCCCATGATGACTTCATTTATCATGGAATTTTTTTCCTTGCTCTCCCACTCTGTCACTGTTCCAGCTTGACCCTCCCATTTCCTTATGTTCTCATGCCCCATTCTTTGCCCTCCATTACCCAGAACCCACTCCCAGTTTTTTCATGTAGGACTCATCTCTTTCTCCTTTGACGTGGTATCTATGTGTCTCTCTCAGGGGCCTCCTTGTTAATTAACTTCTCTGGAGCTGTGAGTTGTAGTCTGGTTATCTTTTGCCTTACATCTAATATCCACTTATGAGTGAATGCATACCATGTTTGTCCTTCTGAGTCTGGGTTACCTCACTCAGGGTCATATTTTCTAGTTCCATGCATTTGCCTACAAATTTCATGATATCATTGTTTTTTACTACTGATTAGTACTCCCTTGTGTATACATGCCATACTTTCTTTATCCATTCTTCAGTTAAAGGGCTTCTAGGTTGTATCCAGGTTATGGCTATTATCAATAATGCTGCTATGAACATAGTTGAGCATGTGTCTCTGTGGTGTTATTGAGCATTCCTTGGGTATATGCCCAAAAGTGGTGTAGCTGGGTCCTGAGGTGGATTGATTCCCAATTTTCTGAGAAACCACCATACTGATTTTCAGAGTGTCTGTACAAGTTTGCATTCCCACCAACAGTGGAGGAGTCTTCCCCTTGTTCCACATCCTCTCCAACATAAGCTGTCTTCAATGTTTTTAATCATAGCCATTCTGACAGGTATAAGATGGTATCTCAGATTTGTTTTTATTTGCATTTCCCTGATGACTAAGGATGTTGAGCAATCGCTTAAATGTCTTTTGGCCATTTGAGATTCTTCTGTTATGAATTCTGTTAAGCTCTGTAGCCCATGTTTTAATTGGATTTTTCAGTATTTTGATGTCTATCTTTTTGAGTTCTTTATATATTTTGGAGATAAGCCCTCTGTCAGATATGAGGTTGGTGAAGGCCTGTTCCCATTCCATAGGCTGTCATTTTTGTCTTATTGACCGTGTCCTTTGATCTACAAAAACTTCTCAGTTTCAGGAGGCCCCGTTTATTGATTGTTGCTCTCAGTGTCTGTGCTACTGGTGTTATATTTAGAAAGTGGTCTCCTGTGCCAATGCATTCAAGACTACTTCCTACTTTCTCTTCTATCAAGTTCAGTGCAACTGGATTTATGTTGAGGCTTTTGATCCACTTGGACTTGAGTTTTATGCATGGCAACAGATATGGATCTATTTTCAATCTTCTATAAATTGACATTCAGTTATGACAGCACCATTTATTGAAGATGCTTTCTTTTTTTCCCTTGTACAGTTTTGGCTTCTTTGTCAAAAATTAGATGTTCATAGATGTGTGGACTAACATCAGGGTATTCAATTCAATTCCATTGGCCACATGTCAGATTTTATGCCAGTACCATGCTGGTTTTGTTACTATAGCTCTGTAGTAGAGCTTGAGTTCAGGGATGGTGATGCTTCCATAGGTTGCTTTATTATTCAGGATTCTTTTAGGTATCCTGGGATTTTTGTTTTTCCATATAAAGTTAAGTATTGTTCTTTCCATATCTATTGAAGAATTGTGTTGGGATTTTGATGGGGATTGCATTGAATCTGTAGAATGCTTTCAATAAGATTGCCATTTTTATTATGCTAATTATACCTATCCTTGAGCATAGAAGATCTTTCCATTTTCTGACATCTTCAATTTCTTTCTTCAGAGACCTAAAGTCCTTATCATACAGGTTTTTCACTTGCTTAGTTAGAGTTACCCCAAGGTATTTTATATTATTTGTGGCTATTGTAAAGGGTGATATTTCTCTGATTTCTTTTGCAGCCCATTTATCATTTATATATAGAAGGGCTACTGATTTTTTTGAGTTATTCTTATATCCTGCCACATTACTGAAGGAGTTCATCAGCTGTAGGTGTTCCCTGGTAGAATTTTTGGGTCAATTGTGTATACTATCATATCATCTGCAAATACGGAAAGTTTGCCCTCTTCCTTTCCAATTCGTATCTCCTTTTGTTGTCTTATTTCTCTAGCTAGGACTTCAAGTACTATACTGAATAAATATGGGCAGAGTCTTGTCTTGTTCCTGAATTTAGTGGAACCTCTTTGAGTTTCTCTCCATTTAATTCAGTGTTGGCTGTCAGCTTTCTGTGAATTGCCTTTATTATGTAAACTATTAGTAAATAGTTTAGGTATTTCCTTGTATTAGTAAATTATTAGGTACGTTCCTTGTATTCTGGTTCTCTCTGGAACCTTTATCATGAAAGGGGTATTGGATTTTGTCAAAGGTTTTTTTCAGCATCTAATGAGATGATTATGGTTTTTTTCTTTCCTTTCATTTTGTTAATATGGTGTATTACATTGACAGATTTTTATATGTTGAACCATCCTTGCATCCCTGGGATGAAGCCTACTTGGTCCTGGTGGATATTTTTTTTTAATGTGTTCTTGGATTTGGTTAGCCAGTATTTTATTGAGTATTTGTGCATCAATGTTGATGAGGGAGATTAGTCTATAATTCTCTTTTTTGTTGCATCTTTGTGTGGTATGTTTATTAGGGTAACTGTAGCCTCATAAAAAGAAGTTTTATAATGTTCCTTCTGTTTCTATTGTGTGGAACAATTTGAAGAATATTGGTGTTAGCTCTTCCTTGAAAAGCTGACAGATTTCTGCACTGAAATCATCTGATCCTGGGCTTTTTTTGGTTGGGAGACTTTAAGTGACTGTTTCTATTTCCTTAGGGGTTATTGATCTATTTATATACTTTATGTGGGCATGATAGCTCACAAATCTACTTTTTTGTCTTCATGGATTTACCTATTCTCTATAATGGGATGGCACAATGTTAGACCCTTTTAATTTTTGTCTTCACTCACCATAATGTTTTGTTTTAAGTTATTTAAGGTTGCACCATATACTAACACTTTATTCAGATTTATGGTTAAATAATATTCCATTGTTTGGATGAATCACATTTTTGTTTATCTGTTCATCTATTGATATTTCAGTCATTTCTGCCTTTTGGCTACTATTTAATGCTGTTGTATGTACTTAAGGGCAAATATTTTCATGGACATTTGAATTGACTCTTTTTAGCATAGAAAAATAAGTATAATCACTATATATTTTTATGTTTTTCTTATTAAGTAACCACAGATATTGCTTTCACCTGGGTAATAAGGGGCCATGTAAATAACACAGCACTATTAATTTGTCTTATTATTGGGACCATTCTACTTCTAGAAACAGCAAGAACATACACATCACATATGCAGAAAGAAAATGAAAACACAAGTGTTTTCTACATTCCTAGTATAGTTTGCATACTATTAAGGACTTTGAGAGATGATGACATGGATTTCTCGTGATCTAAGATGGTGTACCCACACTAAGACTATTGAATAAGTATGAGAACAGTCATATAGTGAAGCATATGTGAGTTTTAATCCTAGTCTTAGTTCTTTCAAACTGAATGAATTTTATCAAAAGATCTAGTTTCCATAATGTAAAGATTACAGTAGCACCTACCCATTGAGTCATAGTAGGTTCACTGATGAAGTGGACCAATACATATCAAAGGACATAACAGACTAAAGCTTAGGGCATAGCAGCTACTCATCACTTTATATGATATTCATCATTGTTATGGCTATGTCTGATAATAAAAAATTCTAGTATTTGTAATACTAGTTCTATCCACTTTCCCTTTTCTGCAAAGAATGGGAAGCTAATATAGTGATATTTTATTTGTACTGAAATGTGATTTTATTTGTACATTAATAAAGTTGCCTTAGGGTCAGAGCAAGCCAGAGCAGAAGCTGGGTGGTGGTAGTGCACGCCTTTAATCCCAGCACTTGGGAGGCAGAGCTAGGCAGGATCTCTGTGTGTTCAAGGATACAGCCAGCATGGCGACACATACCTTTAATCTCAGTACCAAACATAGAAGACCTGGAGGTCTGTACAGACAGGCAGTGACAAGGAGGTCATGTGGCTGGGTTTACAACCAATGAGAAAGCAGAACAGAAAGTCTATAAAAAGACAGACATACAGGAAGTAGATCTCTTGTGGAGAGGAAAGACAGCAGAAGCAGTGAAGAGTAAGGTTTTCAGCTTTCAGCTATTGCTCTGACCTCTTGGCTTTTAACTCTGCAATTGGCTCTGTGTTTCTTATTTAACAAGATGGTTACATCTACAAGCTAAACTACTAAATTAGGTACAGAAAAGTCACCAGCATGTTGGCAAACTTGAATGAAAAGAATCTGTCTTGACTTAATGTTTATTAGTCGTGTGTTCCTAACCATTAGAAATTAAAAGTATAACATTAAATGTGTAGTTTCTGGTCTGGAGAAGCCTGGTAATAAGGCTTACTTCATACATACTAACTATATCACATTTGGAGAAATTGCCAAACATTCTGATGTCTCAAATTTCTCATGAGTGAATTAGGATAAAACAATCTTGTCTAATTCATAGGAGTGTCATGAGGAAAAAATGGTTATGAGAAAGTATGTGGAAAACTTTAATCATGATAAATATGTGGTTTACCTTCCTTGTAGCCCATTATTATTACTGAAATTCTCTCTTAGATATACAAGGGAATAGACATTATTATTCATTTTGGCTTAAATGTCCATAGTATTTACTAAGAATTAGATTGAGCAGGGCAGTGCCTCCCAGCACTCGGGAGGCAGAGGCAGGCAGATCTCTGTGAGTTCGAGGCCAGCCTGGTCTCCAAAGCAAGTTCCAGGAAAGGCACAAATCTACATAGAGAAACCCTGTCTTGGAAAAAAAAAAGAATTAGATTGAGTGTTCTAACTGTCATTTAAAGGTATCAGTCAGGTGGATGATGTTAACTCCTCTGGGACCTGGCAATTTTAAGCCAGCATATTTATGAATAAAAGCTAAGTAACCTATGACACTGTATCCACTCCTCAGAAAATTACATACCTCTGGATGTTCTTCTTAAAAGGACTGGTGTAGATGGGCAGTTGAATCAGACACTTTGGCTTCAGTTGGTCTCTTCTGTTTCTGAGATAGCTCTTGCTCTACTCCAGAAAAAAGATTAAAGTCTCTCCTGTAATGCTGTATTCCCTTTGTTTCCCCTGTGGAAGCTAACCCCAAATAAGACAGAAACACCACTTTAAGCTCATAGTAGATACTACAAAGTTTGAGAACAGTGTTGGTATAAGAAATAATGCTTTGTCTTTAGTATTTGTATGAACGTTTCTGCTGCAATATCTCATGTTTAAAAGAAAGAAAAAGTCAGGTGGATTTCAATGGAATGGTTTTGACTGGGCAAGTCACATGATGTCCATCACTAGCTGATTGAATTTTGAGTTGTCATCTGGAATTTTTGACATTTCAGATATATTTCCATCTCTGGCCTTCCCCTTGAAAAATTATTGAATTGCCATTTTCAAGTCAGTCATCCAGAGCAGGCAATAGTGCTGTGATCATTTCACTAGGGTTCAGTAGCTGGATACAAGATGATGAGCTCCTTAGAGGGGATATATCATATTCTCTGCATAGCCCTGCCTCATTTGACTGAACCCTCTGTTTCCCTTTTTGTTGAATTTTCCTCTTATGTTTCTTAGGATTAAAGGAACCTCTGAAAATGAAGATTTAAACCTGGAATCAATTTTCATTTACAGCTGAAAAGCAGTTATTGATGCTGTGCTTGCAGTTCAATAAAAGATCTGAAGATGTAGACCTTGTGCTTCTCTTTCAATAGAAGCAGGCTAATTGGTCTCAAGTGCTTTTTTACCAACAGAATTATATTGACAGGATTATTAAAATTGCTGTCTTTACAGTTTTAAGCACTCTAGAATTTGGTTGATTCCAAAGACTTTTCAAATGTATAGTGGCCATCCTCTAAAACTTGTACAGTACATGTTCATAGAATCAAGTAAACATTTGCTTATTATTTTACCAAATGATAGCACAGTATTTGACTGACCTAGATCCAGGTTTGTAGTGTGCTGTCTTCTGGAGGCAGGATGCTCTGTGATGCTCGGTATGTAAAACCTTCTCAGATAAGGGCATGGCTTTCTCATAACCCAACTCACTTCAGATTGATTGTATAGACAAACAGCCTATTTCAGAAATATAAAGGACACACACACACACACACACACACACACACGCACACACTTCTAGAAATTGCCATTAGGACATTCTAACAGTAATGTTATCCTTGTATTAATATGAATCTGACTGAAACCATAGACTTCATTTAGCCCACTTAGAAATTCAAAAAAACATTTAATATGGTTGGAAATGTTCAGTTAATGATTGGGTTCAGCTAAAGAATTGTAACTAAACCTTGGGGTTATATAATTTTTAGTGTTTTAATATCATATAGTCTTTAATAAATTAGATGGTGTATACTTTAAAAATATTCTCCATAAAGGCTGATAGAAATTGGTCTATATTCTGAAAATACATTTATGTTAATGTGTTTAAATTCCTGAAAAAAATAGTCAAACAATTTAAAATTTCTTTGAGATCAACACATTCTAATGTATTATTTTTGTATATATTACCTAAGTAGTTCCATTGTACCCAAATTTGTTTAGCTGAATAGGAATTAATCTAACACCCTTTGAAACATACACCTAATTCAAAGTTAGTAGAGATCCTGTGTACTTTTCAATTAGAAGCTGATGTATCTCAAACATATTAGACTTATGGAAAAAATGCTTTATTAGCTCTTGCCCTTGACTTCATTATTTTAATTCATGATTTCTTTGTAGATTTAGAACAACTTCACACATAAAAACTCAATTTCAATACTTACTCTTGATTTTGGTTTTATATATGAACCGTTTGTTGTTTGTTGGTGGGCTACCTTCTGGCTAAGTTGCTATTTAATCATTTCAAATGACACAAAATTCCTAATAGTGGAAACCTTGGGCATTCTGACAGGTATGGATGAGCTGCTTATACCTATACTGAACTTCCCAAATACATTAGCCAACTTAAACTGAAAGCTGGTTTTATTTATTTATTTATTTATTTATTTATTTACTTACTTACTTACTTACTTATTTATTTATTTATTCATTTATTTATTTGAGCTGGGGATTGAACCCAGGGCCTTGTGCTTGCTAGACAAGCACTCTACCACTGAGCTAAATCCCCAACCCGAAAGCCAGTTTTATGTGGAAAAAAATTGCTAGTGAAAAAGATGAAATTAATTTTACTCATGCTATCAGCTGGTTCTTTTAGAGTTGATATGTTGTAGTAAATGCATTAGTTGTGACAACAGATACTCTTTCCTGCTGTAATCATTCCTGTTTTGTGACCACACTTCTCCCTCATCATGCTGAACAAGTTGTTACCTCCCGAAGGTTTCACCATATTTCTATTTACTTTGTTATCAGCAGAAAGGCTAGGGAAGGCCTCTTCAGTAATGACATCAATACAGCATACACAGCAAGAGAGGTCAGCCTTTCAGAAATAGAGAAAAAGCAGATGGATTAGGTTGAAACTGGCTACAAAAATAACTCTAATAGCGTCTTTTAATGTAAATAGTTTATCTGTCATTGCCTTTCATTGAAATCCACCACAAAATGATAGAGTTGGGGCTGTTGAGGTTACAGAATGTAACTGAATAAAATCCATACATTGTCATACTCAGACGACCCAGCAATTAGAGAAAGAGAGGGCATTTTAATTTATTCATTAAAGGCAAGGAAATAAATAGAATAACATATAAAATTAATAGAGTAGCATTGGTCTTCATAGTCCCAAGATTGTGTTTCCCATTTGGCTGTATTAGCATAGAGACTAGATTAATAAAAAAAAATCAAAACTGCTTAAGGCTTGTATGATATGATTTTTAATATGCTTCTGGCAAGTCAGAAACCCATGTCTTGAATTTGTTCATTGTAATTATGTCTTTTTGCACTTTTAGTACCAAGTATTTTGGCTTGCAATCTCTCTGTAATGGAATACCTTGAGCATTAAAAGATATATAGAAGCACAATGATTTTGTATGTTGGGTTTGTCACATGGTTGGTAGGAACCATATGCTAGTTAATGTTCATTATACTTCATAAATTATCCATATATGGGAATTTTTTATTGCAAAGCCAATGTCTCTTTCACTAAGCTTGATACTTTTTTCTTTTTTTTAATTTTAAATATATTTTTTTTCCATTTTACATACCAACCCCAGTTCCCTTTCCCTCGCCTTCTCCCACCTCCTCACCTCTCTCCCACTCTACCCCCATCCACTCCTCAGAGTGGGTAAGGCCTCCCATGGTAGTCAACAAAGTCTGGCATACCAAGTTGAAGGAAAGCCTAGCCCCTCCCCATTGTTAAATCCATGGACTTTTTTTTTTTTTTTTTGCTAGATCTCAGGATCAAACCCAGGGCCTTGTGCTTGCTAGGCAATTGCTCTACCACTTAGCTAAATCCCCAACTTGATACTTTTTTCATAGTGAACTTAAATCAGACACTTGTAGTGGTAAAGTGCTTGTGTTAAATTCAAATAGAAGTATTAAGTATTTTTTAAATGTCTGAATAGATAACACTCATGTATGATAAGATGGTTATAGACTTTCCATCCACAAAGTGCACATAGAACAAGTTGCCTCTATAAAAATTGTGGCAGTAGAAGCAGCAGCTACCTCTGAGAAGCTACAGATAACTATATGTATATCAGAATTGAAGTGTCAGAAGAAAGAAGCATGACCATATTGCTTTTGTCACTGACTTTGAGCTGAAGTTGCCAAAGAGCCCTGTCTCTGCTCTCAACCTACTCCCTGTTTTATTCAATTGTGTTACTTTTCTTAAATCCCTTTATCTCCCTAACTTCTGTCTTAATGCATGGGTGAAACATGGAGGTTGTGTCTTGGAGTTATTAGTAAGCAAGCTCTGGGAAATGTACCATGTGTGCATGAGTTTATGGGAAGTTTCCAAGCTTTGATGTTAATCAGAATTCTAGACTAAAATACAGATATATTAATGTATCTCATAAATTCTGGTAATAAAACACTTCTAAATTAAAAATGTAAGATGTTTAATTTGATATTCTGGCTTTGAAATGAAAGTAACTGAGGCTTCGGTCTAGGTGTCAAACACGCTTTTACCCTATACCCTCACCAAATATTGACCTTTGGCTAGAAAAGCCACTAGATGATATTTAAACACCATGGATCATGTTCTGAATGTAAGAGAGTTTATCTTATTCTTAGGCTCCATGTTTACTTTTCTATTTATAAAAGAGTAAAGAGCATAAGTACTGTAAGTATATAAAAGAGTTGTCCAAATTCCAGATAGCTACAAATCTAACATTAGCCATTCAGAATACAAGTGGCTTAGTATTTTTTTTTAAGCAGAACTTACTAAATGTGTACAACCACACTGTCTCTTCTCAAAAATATATTTAAAATGAGTACTTAGACTGTTTCACTAAAAATTTATAAATTTGCCCAAACTTATTATTTTGCTAATGGAGCTAGACAAGTTTCATATTTAGCCCTGAGTCATACATATGTAAATTAAAATATAGGATGCTTGATCTGAAAGTGACAAAGAAATATTTCACTTCAGTTACTTCATTTTTTTCTAATATGGATACTGAATATAATTCACTCAATATTTACCATATGGATTAAAAATTGATGTTCTTTCTTCATCCTGAATATAATGTGCTCTGAAAGGACAGAAAAGTTGATAACACTAGTGTGCTAATGATAAAGTTACTTGATCAGCAGCAAGTGTACTGATGTATGTTTTGGAAAATAAGAAGCACTGGGCATCTGCTGTGTACTATAAGTATATTGCCCATTTATTTTCTTCTTAAATGGTAGGGAGAGATTTTTTTGTTATTGTATTGACTGTCTCCTATGGAAAGACCACACAATATTATTTGAGTATTATTTTAGTGTGAGGGGAAAGAAGGCTCAAATTGGTTAGGAGAAAGAAAACTTGAGTTTTTAAATCCACAAACAGCAGGAGAATAGTGACCAAGAGCCACTTTCATTGGCTCCTCTAATGGGAAAATGAAAATGTCTAGCCCACACTGAGATGTTCTTTCCTAGTGTCTCTGTGCTTCCTTAGAGGAAAATTACTGTTAAAAGTGACTTTTGTGTGTGAGATATTTCTTTACTAATAACAGTACACTTTCCATTTAGTTACAATAAGCCAAAACTTAAGCTCTAGAAGAAATCATCAGTTGACAAATTAAAGTCATTAGAAAGAACTTTCTGTCTTTCATGAGAGACAGCATAAGGGAGTAAGCCTTTATGAAAGCATATACTTCAGAATCCTATTGTCAATTATCTTTGGACAGGCACTAGAAAAACTGGTTGTTATATTAATAAAAATAAGCATAAAATAAGTAGGACCTGCCACATGGCAGCTGTTCAATCAGCAATGATTATGGAGAAGTCCTATGTAAGCATCAGGGTAGATGAGGTTGATGTGTAATTTACTGAGCAATGGGAATCTAGAAACATGGTATTTTAGTTTGTTGGTTGGCTGGCTCTTCAGTTGCAACCAGAAATGGATTTGCTTATGCTTAATATTAAGCTACAGCCCCACCCCAGTGTCTGAAAAGGAGATCAATGTGATCAAATTGGAATTTCAAAAGATTCATCTAGCAAAGAGCATAAAGCAGGGTAAAAATATAGAAATAATGGAACAGTAAGAAGGCAGGGACTACAGGCTAATGAGAGGTAATAAGCATCAAGCTTAGAAGTAAATCCAGAAGAGTATGGGAAACATTTTTTTGACACCAAGTGGGATGGAAGTACTAGTGAGAGCCCCTCCTCTTTGCAATGTTAATAAGAACCTTCTTTTTAATAGTAGGATGGACCCACATGCACATGAGTCTAGAACTAATCTCTCCTACCAGAGTCTACTATTTCCATTTGTATGGAGCCTGTATTCCTTCAGAATACTCTGTAATTCAATAGCCAAGCCTCTCAAACTGCCAAGGTCCTTGATTCATTTCTGTGGTAAATGTTTATTGACTATTAGATGTAAGACATGGTTCTTCAAACCTAAAACAAATTTATGCTAATCTCTCCTGCCAAAATTCTATTCCTGCCTCTTACACGTATAGTACGACGTTTGTGTACTCTTCCAGGTACCACTAAAAGTACAATGATAAGTGACATCTTCCTAGTCCTTGGATGTAAAATCAGAAATATAGCCAGGAATCTAGGTTTTACACAAGTTGAGTGACAGTTTTCTTACTCTTTCCTTCTACTTTATGCTAGTGGAAACCCCAATCTCCAGGATACAATGTCTCCTTTTATTTTACACATTCAAGTGAAATGCATGTAAGTACTGTAATTAAGAAATTCCTTTTTATGCTAGGCTCTGGTAGTGCACGACTTTAATCCCAGCACTTGGGAGGCAGAGGCAGGCATATCTCTATGAGCTCCAGGCCAGCCTGGTCTACAGTGTGAGTTCCAGTATAGGCAAGGCAACACAGGGAAACCCTGTTTTGAAAAAAAAATCATTTTTATATTTGGATAATTTGTGTGTGTGTGTGTGTGTGTGTGTGTATGTATGTATGTATATATAACTATATATATATATAGTTAGTTAGTTAGTTAGTTGATTTAGCTAGTTCTATAGGCATTGATTTGAAGCTTCTCGAAGACCTTGCTGATGAGTTCATTTGTCAATAGAGAAGTTCTTTCTTGAACTAAGGTAATCATTGAAATTTACCAAGGCATGTCACTAGTTTGGGACATAGCTGTGCCATACAGCACAACTATGTGAATAGTGAAACATAAAATAGAAATGTGTGGCAATGAAGAATAAAAATCAATATAATAATTGACCCTCTGTCTTAGTGCTGCATTGTCTAATGTACAGTTGTTTGAAATTATCAGAATGATTAAGTTTTCCCTTTTTACCAAGAAGCATAAAGATTCAGCTTAGGCACACATGCTTGTAGAATGACAGAGAAAAGCATATAAGTGGGAAAGTAAAAGTTATTCACAGAAATACTAATAAAATAATATTTTAGGTTTGACTGACACTGTTGTTACTTATTACAGAAAAAAAGAAGTACTTGAACAAATATCCTTGTAAAATGAGTCCACTGGTACAATATCTCCAGGCCATCTGAGTGCTCACTTTGACAACCTCAACTTAAAGGAAATATATAGCATTACATTTGTTTTCTATAAATCATAGATGGGTAAGGTGTGAGCCTGGATGTAACTATTCAGGCTTTTTTTGTGGAAAGTCCCTCACCTCAGTTCTCTAAATTTTCTATGGTTTAATGGACAGTAATTCATCATAACCTTGAGGGTCAAAATTACCCAAAAGAATTTTGGAAAAGTTTTAGCATTACAGAAAAGATGACTAATATAATTTCTATGTTGCTTATATGTAGCATTTTCTTTTTCAAAATATTATATATGCTCTAGTAGATGGAGTTCTGTAGGTAGCCACTTACTGTCCTTCATTTCTTCCTTTCTGTGGTGAGAACTCTACATCATATGCTTGTCCATGAGCCATTTTAGCTTCAGTGCAATACATGGATTCTCTATATAAAACAAAGACTAAGTTCTTAGTTTTAAGAAGGAAGATTTAATGAACAAGCACCTATGAGCCTATCCACATCATCCATCCTGAGGAAATGAATTTGTTGCTTAGCAGGATACTTTGGATAGTACAATGATGACAATGAGATATGATTCAGCTCATAAACACTCCTTAGAAGAAGAAAATTGCCTTCCCCCTGGAATATAGTTCTTTTTCAATATGCTTGACATAGAATGTTCGTGAGAAACTGAAGAGCATCCCAAAAGTGTAAGTTTCTAAAGGATTGATAACCTGAAAATGAGGGTTTAGCCAGCTAGGTATGGCAGTACATACCTGTAATTGCAGCATTTGGATGGCAGAAGCAGGGAGATCACTTGTTTGATGCTAGACTGGGCTGTGCATCAAGAGTCTATCTCAAAGAACAAGAAAGATCTGTTAATCATCCTAGGTTTCACTCAGAGAGAGGAGGGTCAGAAAGGAAAGAAAGGGGAAGGAGAGAGAGATTTGAATGGTAACATGCTTGTGACCCATATTCCTTCCTACCTCCAGTTCCCAGAGTGTTCTACTATCAAGCTCCAAGAATCATAGAGGATTCATACCTAGGAAATGGTAGAAAGCCCTCACTTGTTTCATTATGTCTCCTCAGTACCTCAGCATCTTCTGTTAATACTGCTTTCCAGACAGTGGTGTTACTTTCACCTCAGAGCTAGTTTTGATATGGAGAAAGCAGCATAGTGGTATTTCTTATCATTATTGCAGTAACTGCATATGTTTGATACTGAGACCTGATCACTACTTGGTAAATCCACAACTAATCGCTTACCATTAAACTCAATATAGCAACACCTTTATATAAAGCACTCACAAATGATATGCATGGCATTTGCTTAGCATACTGAAGTTCTGAGCACAGTCATAAATGTGGAATATTAATAATGCCTACTAACATAGAAAGGGCAGGAATGATTACCTCCATTTTCAAAATGAGCAAATCGGGGCATACTGTCTTTTTTTTTTTTTTTCCTATTGCTAGCACCATAAGTAGCAAAACCGGAACCACAACCCAGCTTATTAACATTTCTAGTACCCTACTCTTCTACTAACAGGTAGGTCCAACCTGGGGCCCACAGGCTGCATGTACCCCAAGATGGCTATGAATGAAGATGTTTGTACATGACAATGTCAAAAGATTGGGGCACTTTTGTATAGCATATTAACTCTCATCATGTCATATTAGAACATAATCCTTAAAATTGACATTGATTATTCTTCTTTACATGAGAATGTTCTCCTTGGTGAGATATACATCATGTTAGAGAAATATGATGCAAAATAGGAGAATATAGGTTTTTAAAGGCAAATTTATAAACAAACATTTATAAATTAAAGCAACATAACTGTTAACTGTTGTCTATTCATTTTTTCCAATCAATCAATATAAATTAGTTTAATGCATGTTTTTAAACTTAAATTTAGCTGTTACTTTATTAATGCTTAGTGAATTATACTGTGTCATTTCCTTTTAATTTAACTTTTGCATCATGTCTCACATCCTGCTACATGTAACTGGAATGTGAGATTGTCTTCTTATATTTGCTTATTTCAAAGGAGGAAATTTTCTTCTTGTAAATTTTTTAGAGTAATTCTTTTATGTCTTAAAGACATGTATAATTTGCATCCAAAAAAAATCTGCTTAAATTTTTCTTCCACAACTCCTTAGTATTACAATCCCCTGCAGCATGCCTATAACAAAGTCAAATTCCAGCAAACAGGGAGAATATAAATTGCAAGCCATGTCTCATTTGACTTAGGTTCCCTGTCACCATTTAGTTTAGAAATTCCCAAGGTGATCATACAGGATAACATAACTGTGAGACATTGAAATGACTGTAAGTTTATTTCTAAAGGAAAACAGAACCTCTAAGCATAGACATTTCCAACTGATAGCCAAGCAATCTAGAAAAAATAATTTGAATGGTTATATTCTTATAATAGCTGTATACAATGGCATATGTTTCAAAGAACCTGGCCTGTAACAGGATAAGTCTTCTGATTAGGGAAAAATAACTGGATATAATTGTGTCTCTGAATCAAAGCTGGATTGAGCAATGTCAGTTTGATTTCTCCCTTCTACATCTTCTGCCAGTGCCATGCTCACTTTATTACATCAGGCAAGAGAAACTCCTGGAAAAGTGCCTACTATGTAATGATAACTTACAGCTTCTAGAACATACGTGCTTGCATTTTAATTGTAAAAAGTGAATTAATATGATTTCCACAGTGATGCATTTTAGCTGACTATCATACCTTATTCTCAAGCAGACCTACTTGAGGGGAGAAAACTGGAGACAGCAGGAGGAGGGAGGGGGAGGGAGGTATGACAGAGAGTGAGAGAAAAAGAAGGGAAAAAAGGCAAGGGCAAGAGAGAGACCTGGGTCAGAGAGAAGGCATAAAGGAAGGGAGAGCAAGGGGAGGGAAAAAGAAGGAAGGGAAGGGAAGGGGAAGAGAAGGGAAGGGAAGAGAAGGGAAGGGAAGGGAAAGGAAGGGAAGGGAAGGGAAGGGAAGGGAAGGGAAGGGAAGGGAAGGGAAGGGAAGGGAAGGGAAGGGAAGGGAAGGGAAGGGAAGGAATTTAGGGCAGAAGGGAGTGCTCATGCCTATGCAGACAGTATTAGAATCATAGGAAAGATCAAAGGTCTGCATTGTACTTCTTACCAGCATCTTTCTCTTCCTTTGTCTACCTGACCTGGAAGAATCGATGGTGAACAGTGTTAACACATTTGATCTACATGGGTTGCATAGGAATGGTCTTACATGTCCCAGATATATGTAAGAGGTGATTTGGAGAAGCCAGGCACATAGTTGTTATTTTCTCATTTTTACCTGTTGCCTTGTTTCCTAACTGTCTTCTTATTCTAGAACTTGTCAAAATTCATGTTCAGGCACAGGTGGTGAGAAAATGAATTTTCCCTATCAAGACAAAGTAAGTGCTCAATATTAACAGATGTTTATCTAGTGACAGATCCTGAGACTTAATACATAAGAAGAGCTTAGATTTCCAACACCAGTGTTTAAAAGTTGGCAAGTGTATATGGCTATCAAATGCATGAATTTGGCACAGCAGACTTGAACATATTGAATCTCACTGATGATTAGCTACAATGTCAAGCACAGTGTGAGAGTGGCACTGTTGAAAATGATTGCCTCATTATTCTAATTTACAGTACTGCTTCTCTCCCTTAGACTCTACCCACTTCAAGATTCACAAACAAGGTCCCTAATGGATATTGTTTAAAAGTGTCTAAAGAAGTCTGAAGGTGGCCAAACTGCTGCTTCTTGTTAAATGTTATTCTGATAACCTGAGAAAATCTAGTAAAGTGCAAGTGTGTTTCTCATTACATAGTTATGTTACAGATATATGGAAAAAAATCATCATTCAAGCCCTCCAGGTGCTTAAACAGTTTGATAGACTGTAGCCATTCTGCTGTCAGTGCCCTCAGCTCAGTTGCTTAGCAACATTTTAACTCCAGAACAATCAAAGGAGATGAAATCCCCACGGAGAGGGAAACAGAAATAAGAGGACTGTTGACAGATGATCTGAATTGTTTCTTCTAATATACTGTGAAGATCACTAGCTCTTTTCATGAATGATAAATGGACTGTACACAGATCAATGGGTTCAGCAATAAACTGGAACCAGTCTCCATGTCTAAGGTTCTTCAGGCCATGAGGCCCAGAAATTTCCTCATTTTGAGATTTGGTATGTATTTTCTTAAAGGTTCCAAGGGAAGAAATTGATCTCAGTATTTGGGCATTCCTTGCCCTTTTGTACTGCCTGCTACTAAAAGTAATTTTGGAAATGAACACTTATTGTCCTTTCCCTCATGGTGCAGGTGTGGTTAGGTGTTGGGAAAAAAGTAAAGGTCAATGGTCCCCTGCCACAGAGCCATCATGTTTTGTAAACCCCTCTCAGTGCTGTCATTCCAGTTCAATCAGGCATACATTGGTAAACTCTGAGTAAAAGGTAGGGAAGAGAGGATCTGCTTGTGCACCCAGGAGCCTGCTTTCATGGCTCCTGCTGAACTTTGCCAGGTGCTCTGACAATGCCTATCTGTGTTTGAGCACTTGGACAAGTAAATGCATTCTCTGTGGAAGAAAATTGTTTTCTGTATCACTGCTTATTCATGGGAGCTTGTTTCAGTTCACTCCTAATGTTTTTAAAAAGCATTCACAAACTTTCTACTGCTTAGTGTTTTGATTACTAGTTGCAAAGATTATGCCTGTTAATATTGTCTAATTGCATTTTTCTCTCTGTTTACAGGCTGTTGAAAAGGCAAAACCTAAGAATAATCCTGTGAAGTAAGTTATTTTTGCTAGTTTGAGATGTTAATTTTAATGAACCCTGAGCATGGGGGAAACTAAGGTCATAAAAGATGTGTATTTTGCATTAATCTCTATTCATGAAAGTTTAAAGACAAAAACAAAACACAGGGGAAAAACACCCTCCAGTGAACAAGGCCTATGTTTTTTCCATGTGTCTCTGATGAGGAAATGCCCCAAGTTTACAAAGTTTACATAAATTAATATGTGCCATCATGAATAGCTGCCAAATACTATTATAACATATTCAATGCATACTTCTTCAAGCCTTTGGGTTTTTTCTCATGCTAAAATGATTACATTTAATTGCAAACACTAGACCTATAACAGAGACATAAATGCCTGAACATGTGCCAAGTGATCTCCAGCCACATGGGGAGGTTTGCACCTTGGCATCAAGGCTTCAGTATTCTGTTAATGAAAAGCTCATAAAAATACATTTAACTGAACGGGGTGGGGGGTTGCTAACAAAGACCAGTTACTAAGTCATTTGTAAGACATGTAAATTATAAACAGGCTACACAGTGTTATTTTAAATATAGTACATGTCTTTTCTAGAAGGGAGATTTTTACATTAAAAGGAATGGCTGTCTAGTTATTTGTGTTTGTGACATCTGATTGCAATGTTATGATGCATACCATTTTTTTTATCAGCAACATGGCCAAAGAAGGACTTGTTCTACTTACTAGGTTATTATAGGTCTTAGAATATCATGTGTCTAGAAAGTATGCATTAATTTATGTCAGAAATTTACATTGTAACTAATGCAAAATACAGAAATGGGAAGTGTATTGATTTTTTATAGTTCTTGGAGAATGGGTCGGCTATGTCAAAAATAAGAAAGTTGTTTTTGTAGTGTGAGAGAACTAGCTTTTCCAGAACATACAGGTGTTGTTTGGCATACCATTAATTCCAAACTCTGACACATTTTCCAAAGGTACTAAATACTGTGCTTTTATGCCTTATTTTTCTTAGCCAATAGAATATTCTCTGTACATAAACTTTGCAGGGTCCTCTACAATTGGGAAGTGTATTATGTTGTACTCATCCTCTGGAAACCAGTTTAGTTGCTGAGTTTTTAATCTTGTTTGGTTGAGGTTAAAATCTTCTCTGAACCCTGGCTTCTTTTCCATCTGCTTATGTGAGCCTGTGTCTGGACAGCTCCAAGGATTAGAAGATGATGCTAATGAGGGCAAGGCCAGGGCTTAATCCCTGGGTGGTCCATTAGTGATTTTCTTTCCCACAGTCAGACTATATCCTTCCCTCCAGTACAGTTACATATACATGTGTGCTTCAGGTCATAAGGGGTAGGGCAAGGGCTGGGAGAGTATAAATCTTGCCCTTGATGTGGCAAGTTGCTCCAAGTTTAAGCTCTTCTTATAGGAAATGCAGATTCGTCATTGCATGCACAGGACAGCACATTGTGTCTGTGTGAGGCTGGCTGCATTACATTGTAATAACCTGGAAGTGAGGCCAATTTTCTGTCTGATTATTATTATTTTAAAAAAAATGGCCCTTTTTTTTTTAAGATTCTCCCCCCGCCAACTTTTTTTCCCATAAGATTTACTTTATTTATTAGACATACAGTGTCCTGCCTGCATGTATCCCTGCAGGCCAGAAGAGGGCACCAGATCTCATTAAAGATGGTTGTGAGCCACCATGTAGTTGCTGTGAAATTGAACTCAGATCCTCTGGAATAACAGTTCATGCTCTTAACCTGTGAGCCATCACTCCAGCCCAATTCGGCCCTTCTTGTAATTATACAATTTGTGAATTCTTATTAACTCACAATGTGGTTATCTAACACCACAAATATCTAATATTTGGCTCTTTAAACTGTGTTTGAAAGAAGACAGAAAATTTGGAAGGGTCAAAGTTGTGAATCTTCCTACTTTTAACTACATTAAAAATATACTCAGTATTAAAGATAAGTTAAGGGGCTAAGTATTTGGAAATGTCTTCTGTAGTTAGAGTTTTCCTGCTTGGCCCACAGTCAGGACAAATCTCTGTCACCCGTCAGGCCCATAGATGCTCAGAACCAACCAAGTAAACACACAGAAACTTACTTTGTTTAGAAACTGTATGGCCGTGGCAGGCTTCTTGTTATCTACTTCTTCTATCTTAAATTAACCCATTTCTATTAATCTATACTTTGCCATGTGGCTCGTGGCTTACCATTACCTTACATCTTCCTTGTCATGGTCATAGCTGGTAGAATCTCCGCCCCAGCCTTTCGCCTCCCAGAATTCTCTTCTCTCTTGTCCCACCCATACTTCCTGCCTGGCCACTGGCCAATCAGAATTTTATTTACACAGAGCGATATCCACAGCAGTCTTCTAGTTAAATAACTCAGTGTTAGTTAAGGGTACCTTACTGTACTTGGAATCATGATATCAAATACAGCTGACAGCTACAGCTATATGGACACTTCAAGAAGAAGGTCACCTTCTTAAGCGCAGTTCAAGGGCAGAAACTCTATAGCATTATTTATTTATACTGTCTGGCAGAAGAACAACAAAAGGTTTTTAAAAATTTGACATACAGTGGTCCTCTTGTCATTTCTGATGCCTGTGAATGGATGTTTCCTCTACCTACTGCCTGCTCCCAAATAACTGACACAGAGGCTTTATATTACTTATAAATTACTTATAAATGTTCAGTCAATAGCTCAGGCTAATTTGCTCTTACATTGTAAGTTACCCCATATTTATACTTATGCTTTGCCATATGAAGGTACCTTTATTAGCATGGCATGATCATCTCCTACTCCCTCTGCATCTGGCAGGCCACCCCTGACCTGACTCTACCCTTATCTTTCCCATCATCCTTAGTTTTGTCACCCCACCTATACTTCTTGCCTGGATACTGGCCAATCAGTGTTTTATTAAACCAATTCAAGTGACAAATCTTTACAGTGTACAAGAGGATAATTCCACAGCAGATATCTGTCAATGAATGTTGGTTACACACAGTGCATTGGAACCTTGGATAGAGTAAAAAATTCAGCTACATTTTCTGAATGAATGAGTAGATTGGATATAATTAAGAAATGGTCTTTCTGGGAAGCTTACCTGGAGGCTTAACAAAGCTGTTAGCTCTGGTCCAGTAGGTTGTCAGCATTAGGTAATAGGAACCGGTATATTGTAACTATCCTTATCCACTCTGTGTTACTCTTATTTATAGCATGTGTAAAAATTTTCCCACATTGCTGTCCTTCCTTCCAGCTGCTTTCCCTCTTAGTACTTGTCTTTTGATCTCTAGCTAGAATGAGCATTTGGTTACATTTTTGGAACATGATCTAGAAAGTTTATATGCATGCTGAATGGAAAGTTGAGGTCCACTGATATCAGTTACAAATGAAGTATAAACACAGACTTGTGAAGGTGACCATTTGATGAGATTTATATGTAGTACTTTAGTGTATAATTTAGTGAACATTTAGAAAAATGCAAAATACGATAAGGATATTTCATGAAATGTGAAAATTAACATTAATTTCCAATGTCAGTATCTACACATGAAATTATAATTAAAATATAGATTCATTTCTTCATTTGCATATTATTTGTAGTAGTTTTATGATTCAGTGGCAGAGTTGAATAGTTACAACAAAGACCATACTACATAGAGCCATACATGCATACCATGTAACTCTACATAGTAAAAGTTCACTATTTCCTGATCTAATTGGCCAGGTAGGAAAATACAGAACAACTTTTTATGACAGTACAGATTAAACTCTCAAGCCTTTTACTTTGGGGGATATTAAAACACGGAGCAGACATTTACTGAGCCATTATTGGGTGCTCAGGATTTCCTGTGACTGATATATCACCTAGTTCTTATTACAAACAAAGTAACTCATTCTTCATTCACTGTCTTTTAGCATCCAATGAGTAGATGATCCATGATAGGGCAATGATATTTCAAAAAACAATGAACATTTACCTACAACATACTGCTAGTCTTTCACATTTCAAAGATCATAGGGGTTTTATGAAATTATGTTACCTTTAGGTCTAGCTAAGGCTACATAAATGATTGTTAGGGTGCTAATAAATTCTTTACTAGGTCCACTAACTTTGCTCATTTTCCTCTTTAAAAGCTTACCTCCTATACATTTCTCAGCTACTCATTCAATTTATTTTCAAGTCCTGAGGCTGACATTAGCTTAACATATGAAACTGAACTTGTCCTTCCTCGCTCCAAATCTTAGCAAGATTATTTATATGGTCCTTAATATCTTAATAAAAACAGAAGCTTAGCATGCACATATGCTACAACCCATTATATATATATATATATATATATATATATATATATATATATATATATATATATATATATATATATATATATATATATATATATATATATATCAGGCCGCAAAAACCATATGAAGTAGGAATTCAGCTGATTATGACAAAGCTATACTTGGAGGAATTAAGAACTCTTCCAGAGGATAAAAGCCAAGGCTCAAGGAGTCTTGGTGATATTAGCTTTTTATTATTAGCCATTTCCTGCTATGAATTTCTCATGTGTTATTGCAGCTTTTCCATCATTCATTGGGCACAATTTCCCCTATGCAATTAAAGTATTTGTATAATTTTCTCAAACTGTGTTAACAACAGACATAGTTAAAATCCCCAATTTCAGGCCTTTCTGTGATTATCTTCATTAGCAGCTTCTAGCCAGGACCATCTTTGGATGAATGAAAGAATTTTACCTGAGATACCTCACAGATTCTCTAAGAACAGACTTGAGCATCCAGACTATCTGTTTGAGAAGGCCAAGCTGATGTGCTAATTAAGCTTAACTTTCTCCCTTCCCAAATCTTAAATCTAGGTTTAGATCTCTTTTTAACAATTACCAAGTGCATCTCGCTATGACAGAAGTTGCCTCACCAAGTTGCCTAGCCACCAAGTGCATTCCCCTGCCCTGCCAGAAAATGGCAGGAGATGAGATAGTTTGGACAGATAAGGGTGCCAAAGGATAAAAGAAGGCAGCTTTATTTTCACCCATGTGACTTATAGGTTCTATAGGTTCTTAACATTTCAACTAACCACTTCTAAGAATATAGTTTAAGTATATAAACCCCCTTTGCTTAGATATTAACCAAATTTTGCCCTCAGTCAATTCATCTCATTAGTCACTTGCATTTTGGGTTACAAATGATAGCAGACAGTTACTGCTCTTTTGTGTGGATCATATTGCCCCTCCTTTTAACCTTGAGGGAATTCAAGCCTGTGACCTTGCCTTAGCCAGAGCATTGCTATTATATGGGTATATAACTGTAAACCATAGAGACTATATTGGAAGAGAACTAGATTGGAGGACTAGAAGAGAGAACTAGAAGGATGAGATGGAAGATAGGGAAGAGCCAGATGGGGAAGAACTAGGTGAGTAAGAACAAGATGAGAAAGACAAAGATAGGGCAGAACTAAGATAAAGGAATTAAGATAGCACTAACGGGAACAACATAGAAATGTAGAGAGAAATTGGGCAAGAAAAGAGCTAAGTAAAAGAGCAAAATAGAAGCTGTATAAACAAAAAAAACTGACTCAGAAAAATAAAGTGAATGGACTAAAGAGTAATGTTCATGGAGATTCATTTGGTACTGTCTAAGATTAGATATTCAGCTGGTTGTAGAGTCTTCCACAGACACTGGGAGAGGGCTATTGAGGGGCTGGCCCCCAATAGTCCTTGATATATATATACTGTTTTTACACACACACACACACACACACACACACACACACACACACACACACACCATGTATATCCTCACCCATCATTTCTAAATTTTAAGATTTGAGAATTGGAGAAAAATAACTAACCCATATAAATTATAGTTTTAAAGAGGTCCATTTGGTTTGTGTACACACATAGGAGTATATTCCCCATACATCATTTTTTCATTCTACATTTTTGAATTGGAGAATAAGAACACAAATAATTAATGTTTAAAGAGCTCTATTCAGTTGAAAGTAATAAGTGGCTCTAAGTATATTGGGCTGATACTCAGCAATGATCCCTTATGTAAGTTTTCAAATATTCATTTTGAATGCTCTTGCATACATGCATATCACAAATATACAGAATGATTGTCAATCTGATTATCATTTTTACCCTTGGAAATTTTAAAAATATATTGGTTAATATTATCTTGACATCTTTAACCTTAAAAGGAAAGGTAAGAGATTAGAAAATTTTTGAACAAATTATTTAATATGTTTATGTGTAGAGTCAGGCAGACAGCATCTGATCCAAAAAAAAGGTTAAAATAGCAAATGAGATAAGATATGATGACTGAGATGTTAAGATTTTTCAGTCTATTTTAGTCACTGTTGAACATCTGGAGCACCAAATGAAGAACCAGTGCTTTCAGCAAGAGTGGTCTTCAAGTGTTTGAAAAGTAACCTGGGCAATTGTTATCACCATAGCCCATACTGTAGAGGTGTCATCTACAGTAATGCTAGTGGGACACTAATAGCATAATTCCCAGAGTTAATTATGTTTAAAGTCAACAAAAGGCAAGTGCAGCTAAAGGGTTTATTTAGGTTTTCCTTGGTGATAATAGGTCCTGATCCACAAACTAGTTTCTTGCCATGCTTGTTAGTATTTTCTTCACAGATAGGAATCAACAATTCCGTGTACTGTTATTCATATAAATCAGTTCTACTTTGGGTATGCATCAGTTACACCAAGAGTTATATTTTAACAATGCCATCTGTCATCTTTTCTTTTAAAATGTATTTTATTTATTTGTGTGTACTGCATGATCACATGTGTGTGTGCACCCATGCAAACAGACAACAGAAGAGGACATTGGCTCCCATGGAGCTGTAATTACAGACACATGTAGGATACCTGGTTTGTTACATGAATGCTGGGATCTGAATTCCATTTCTCATGATTGTGAAGCAAACACTCATAACCACAAAACTATCTCTCAAGATCCTGTTCAGTAATCATTGAGAAAACTGTCAAAAATCCAGAGTCACATAGCTGATCTGTTAGAAATTCAGGCAAGCCACATACCTTTGTTCTTCTAACAAATGTTAATTATGTATCTATCATATGCCTAACTCAATTTCTAGAGGGATGTGTCAGACATGATCATGGCCCAGGCGATCCTCACAGTCTGGTAGGAAAATTCACAAATCATTCCATTGAAATGTAAACAGGTTGGGTTTGTGATTGAAGTTCATGCAGCATCCTGTGGGGGTACAGATAAAGGGCTGAGCAACTGCTTGGAAGCAGCTCTCTGTGTCACAGCAGGAGTCCCCTGATAAACTGTGGGAGTACAAGCCTTTCAAGAGAGCAGAATAAGGCTTTCAAGAGGCACTAAAAGAAGAAAGCAGGTGCTGTGCTGTAAGCAATATCTGGTACTCAGAGGCTGCTTATGAGAGAGGCCATTTTTTTTTTTACACTGACAGAAAACATCATTTTTGAGGTAGAGGAAAGGGAAAAAAAGACTAGTTGCAAGTAACGAGGTAATGGAACCCCAAAATGTTAACCCCACTTTTTATGTTTAAGTGAAGAATAGTGAAATGTAGATAAAAACTAAGAAGATTTGGAAATGATTCATTTATTGTAGAAAGTTACAGGTTAGAGTTAAGAAGGTGTTATACAGTACCCCTTTTTAAGTGGCTTCCAAAGAAATAGACATTAATTCTGATTTTATCTGTCTAATCCTTCTCTGAAGACTTTTGGGTAAATTTCAGCTCATGTAGAATTTTTCCAAGCATCCAGCTGATATTGTGTAGCTTCATGTATTCTTGATTGTTTTTTTTTTTTTAGCATTTAATCTCTTGACTTCCACACATTTCATCCCATATTGCTCAAATGTGGTATATTAGTCATGACATATAAAATTGTTATTTTAGCTTTTGAAAACAATTTTTCCATAGACATACTTTTTTGTCAGAGTATATTTTCTTTCTAAAAGAAACATAAGCATAGTAGGGCTATTTTATTCCTATGGAAATGGTGTATGTCTCTATATCTATCCCTTCATTTGTAAGTTATCCCACAAAATAAACCTCCCTTTTAACTACGTGGAGTGGCCTTAATAATTTCACCAATATCACTACTCTTTGCGGGACTGAGAATTATAGCCACAATTCATTTTAGCCAGAAACTAAAATAGAGAACAAATAGTTTTTCTTTCTTAAAATTCTGACTAAACTTATAGTTATTTATAAAGCCAATATTTGGAGGAAAAAAAAGTAAATAACTCTTTCACAGGAAAGCATTTTCATTTGTAGAATTTACAACAGTGGCAAAATGCATGTCATTACAATTCAGTGTTTACATATATGTTTGTATGGATGGTGACTAAAATCCGAGAGAATTTTTGCTGAAGATTAGGAAGGAAGAGACAGCTGTGACTAAAATGGATTTTCAGGGTTTTTGTGTGTATGAGTGTGTGTTATGTGTGTACATGCTATGCATACTTACATGTATGCAAGTTCACATTTGAGTGAGAGTATGTGCAAATGTGTACAGGGGCATGTGGAGGCCAGAAGTTGATATTATGTATCTTCCTCAATCACTCTCTATATTTGAGGCAGCGATTTTTACTTGAACTCAAAGCTTGCTGATTTGACTTTCTAACTCACCACCTTGTCATGGGATCTTTGTTCCCACCTCTCAAGCACTGGAATTATAGGCAAGCTGCCATGCCTACCTGGCTGTCATTCTGGTGTAGGGGATTCAAACTCCAGTCCTCACATTTATGCAGAAAATAAGTCATCTCCCCAGCCCCCCCCCTGAAATCTTATTCTCAGTTCTCACCCTTACCAAAGTCTTATGCACATTTTGCTTCTACTCTGTACCATGTTCTTACAAGTAGATTCTACATACTTTGAGGAACGTTCCAGGAAATTTAAGTGGGTTTCTTTGCTTATCTTTGAGCAGATTCATAATTCATGTAACAATACTCCTACATGAAAGTACTATGACACATAAGGCAGCCAAGGAATTCATTCATAATGTTTTCCATTTTCACACACACCACCATGAGTTCCTGGGAACCTGTGAATACTGCATCTCTATGTAGAAACTTATGTTATACATCTCGTCTATACTACCTTGGGATGTGTATTACTTCCAACATGAATTAGGTTAAAATTGAACTTACTTACACAGTGATTCGGAGTTCCAGTCATACAGTTGATTAGCATGTGATACTTAAACAATGATGCAAGGGTAATAAATAAGAAAATCAGACTTGTTAATGCACTTGCTTTAGGTATATGGATATGTATATGTACTTCACACACAATATACTTATATATCATTTAAAACCTACCAGTTTTCAAAAAGGGATTTAATGTGACCAGAACAAGTTTGTATAGGAGAACATTTTTAAAATTAAGAGATCCATTACTCCTAAGCACTGCAGAAAGACCTGCTTATATAGTGATATAAATATAGCATGGTATCTGTTTTCAATTAACCCCCAAATGAGAGCTTCTCTGCAATGACAGCACAGAGAATAACTGTGCCCTCACTGCAGTGATGTTGTTCTGGTACAGAGCTTGCTGAGGGAGCCCCATGGAAAGTACAATCAAGCCATGTCTGTTAATTTTCTGCTGGTCTTTGATGATAAGTGGTAGATTTTAGAATGTGGCTTCAACATCTAAAACTAGTCCAAGATGGTGAATCATAATAATGGATGTTGAAATGTGTGATCAAAGTGAGTAAAGTGGTTATTAGTTCAAAATAAGAGTGAGTCTCTCCTGTCATAAGAAAGACTACCTAAAATGGGAAATTTATAGGGGCACTGAGTCTGAGCAACAGCATTGTTAAAATAATCCCTTCAACATACGTAAATGATCCTAGATAACTAGCTGTTTTGAAAATATCACAACCTAAAGAAACTTAAGAATATATTGTGTTAAGGTTCCAGAGGGAGACATGTCCATAGGAAAGGCATGGCAACAGGAGTAGGAAGCTAAGAGATCATGTCTCAACTGTATAGGAGAAGCAATGAATGTGGCTCAAGGTATATGCTCTTAAAACCTGCCAAAAGTGGCATACTTCCTCCAACAAGGCTCCTCCTAAAAGTTCCAAAAGCTCCCCAAACAGCACTACCAACTAGGATTTAGAGTTCAAGTATCTGTGTCTGTGGGAGACATTTTTCATTTACACTGCTGTATTCTCCTTCCACAAAACTTCAAGTGTCATACAAGTGAGTACTTTTAATTACTTCTGTAACCATTTTTAAGTGATTAATTGCTCTGTTCCCACTTTCTTACTCTGGAGGAGGAAGTTATACATGGGCAGTTTCAGTTTGGTTTGATATCATTAGACATTTCCAAGAAATCCAAGGCAAATTTTTATCACACACGGTAAGTAAACAAAAGAGAAATCATGAAGATATAGATGATACATGTCTGGAAGACCATTTTTATGCTCAGAAATGAACAGGATTGAACAAAAACCAGCAAAGGCCAACACAGACACACTGATTCCTTCTTTCTGGGAGTTGAGAAGCATGAGAGATATTTGTTCTTCTCTATTTTCTTCCTGTCATAGTTTACCATCACACTGTGAAGAGACATTTGGTAATGCTTTTCTTTGACTGATAGTCACAGCAGTTGTATAACTCCAAAGTAACCAGTACAAATGGAGTTGCTGCTAGTCCAGACTTGACACACCAGGCTGTAGATGTTTCTAGTTACATGAGTTTTAAGAAATAACTCTGTAGAATTATACAACTAAAGATTTCTTTCATTTTTCATGAACATGTAAGCAATTCAAAGCTTTGGTCATATGTCAATAAAGGAGTAAAATGTTTACACTTAACAATAATGTATACAAAGGATACTAAAAAGCAAGACTATGTTTTAGAAAATAAACCTCCTACAATGTAAATTTTGCTTCATGCATCAATTTTTAGAGTTGGATTGCCTGATTTCTTCCCTCAAGGATTTCCCTTATGTTTGCAATAATGAAAGTCGATTTTATTAGAAAATTATCTCTTGGTGAGGAACATAACTCCAGAGAAAACTTTGTATGGGGATGAACTAATTTCTGGTGTCAGTAGCATATTATCCAAGCCAGAAAAGTTTGGGTTCCCAATCTTTCTTTTCATTCAGGCTGCTCATTCATTAGCATTCCTTCAAGCATGGTGTTAAAAATTAGTTACATCAGGAAAATCTATTTTGATTGATAACCTACTAAACCAATAAGTCCTCCAAACAATTCAAAGTTTAGCTCTAATGACACACATTAAATATTTTATTTTAATGATAGATCTCACTGTAACTTTTACTCCAAATGCTTACAATAAAATTGTTTTTGCATAATGACCTACTACTCTAAATGGTCTCAAATGACAGGGGGAAATTATGGTAAAATTCCAAGAGAAGATAGGATGGATGGTCATATGTAGTAGTGAAGTCCTCACTCTAATGTAGGCATGGCTCACCCATCAGTCATTGTCCACCAACTGGGATTTGTTTTATGCTGTTTTTGTTTTTTAGACCAGCCTTATTATACAGCCCAAGTTGTATAATAATTGTGATTTTCCAGACTCAGTCTCCTAAATGCTGGTGCCACAAAGCCCAGCTTATATTGGTGTTTTTATTATAAAAGGAATCCAGAGTCATCATGATGGCATTGTGTATCACATCTCATCAAGAGACCAAACTTAAAAAGCATATTCAACCTCTGAAAATCCACCTGTAAACAAAGACTATCTAAAGAGAATATATTGAACACCTTCAAGGGTAGGCAAGAAGAGGTGAAGAAGCTTCACATGGGGGGGGGGGTTTCTGATAATCTTTGGGTGACATTAGCTCTAGCAGCTGAAGAATGGGTAGTCAAAAGAGGATTCATTTTACAAGCTTGAGACAATCATCTGTCAAGGGAGCTAGAAGGCATAGTTTTGTGGGTAAGAGAGGAAAACACTACATAACTCATAGAAACATAAATTGAATCTAGCCCTTGAGCTTCTCACACAAAGGGTACAATAAAGAGGATAAAAAAATTCCCTATTGAATGTCTGTTTAAAAAAACCTCTTTGATTATGATATTCAGAGCCTAAGAAAATATGTTCAGAGATGATGTGACTCTTGCCTACTTCTAAGTTTGCAGTAGTTCAGCTGTTGATGTAAAAGACAAAATGCCAGTCTATAGTGAATGGTTTGTACTTTTATATTATGAATTTCATGTCTAGATTACTAATATTATTTACTTTAAGCAAGAGAGAGGAAAAAAAGACAATTCTCAAGATCTAGGAGTCACACAGTTTTTACCTACTGATATAAATGACATATGGCTTAATAATTGGGTTTCAAGCAATCAAAAAGCTAATTCATGCAATATCACTTGAGCTCAGTTCCCAGTAGATATAACAAAGATGGTTAGATATATTGAGTTCTTTGCATCATTTGAAGAAAGAAATCTCTCATATACATTGGTGTTATCTTCCTCTCCACTTCATTTCAATTTTCAGTAACCAGTATCACTACATATATAGTTTCTTCATAATGAAACTTCATGTCAAATTGAATTTGTCTTTCAAGTGAAAGTATAATGTGAAATTCTCAGAAATCTGATCCATGAAACACATTTTCTTCTAGAAAAAAAATCATACATACATATAGTTCTTTCAAATAAGAAAAATATGGTCAGAGAGCAATAAAGACAAAATTGCTATATTTGAAATTTTGTGTTTTTGTCTTTGATGTTTGACAGGTCCATGGAAAGAACTTCTCTGGTTAATCAACACAATTTATTTAATGGAGATACCACATGTAGAGATAATTCTTTCCAAGAAATAAAAAGATACCAAATACCCTTAAGATGAAGCAATGTGATGCATATTCTAATCCCTTTGATGATCAAGTAGCTCAGACAAATTTATCAATGTGATGATGTATTTTCATTATGCTATTTGTATAAACATTAGGTGCTTAAAAGTTTTAAGAACTTAGATACAATCATGCTAAGCCTAATTCTTAAAAGTATCCAGTTGTGTTCCTTGATTTGGTAGGTAGGTATTAAATTACCCCTTTGGTAATTCACCCTCATGAAAAATAATTCAATCAGGGGGAATTTTTCAACATACTGTTGAGAGCAAAAATGTTCTAAGGCTTTTTACTAGTATACATGACAGAAATGCCAAGTAACAAGGAAGACTCAAGGGGGGACACATGTATCTCCCTGAAAAGGGGGAAATAGAATAGATATCATGAGTGAACTGCATGCAGGTGGGGAGTGAGGATGAGAACCAGAGGGGTTTGGTGGACTGGATGGAGGGAGAGAGTACTAGGAGAGATGAATAGAATGGGGTCATTTTGGAAGCGAGGTAGAAACCTGGTGGAATGGAAATGTCCTACAATTTACGAGAGTAATCCTAGGGAAGACTCTTAGTAATGGGGGATATGGAGTCTGAACCGGCCATTGCCGGCCAGACTTCCAGTGGAGGGACTGGGACACCAACCCAGCCACATAAACTTTGACCTAAAGACTGGCAAAGCCAAACAGGCATAGAGGTAGATTTATAGCTTTGTTTCTCGTGCAAATTAAGCTCAGACCATCCCCTTGCCTTGAGGCCACATTGACTGAGAACAAAAGAGGTTTTTATACATCAAAGTGGAAGGTTGAGTGGAGCAAAATTCCTGAGGAGACAGAGAACCCCGTGGTGAGGGGAAGAAGGGATAGGCATTTTCTGTAGATGCAGACAGAACAGCATGACCAGGGGGAAGGGAAGAACTCAGAGGTTTCATAGATGGTAAAGCAGAACTCTTGTAGAGTTCATCAGAGCCAGGAGTAGAGAGCAAGTAGAGATGGAGGTAAAGAAACAGAGGAGGACAAAGATGAGGCAGGAAGTGTAAGGGCTTAGTCGTAAGCAGGACTATGAGATGGCAGTAAAAGAGGGGACAAAGAGGAACTGAGTATCAGGATGGAACTGAAGCTATGTATACAGGATTTCATCCCAGAGAAATAAAGTAGACTGACAAAGAGCTTGGTGTATCTAGATTTATTCCTGCCCTGAATGCCTGACAGAGCTGTAGCTGTATAGACAGAATTTTGATTGAGGAATAAAGTTAACAGACATAAGAACATAGTGTACATAGATTTTTTTTTTCCCTCAGATAGCCCACGCTGGATGTAGCATCTTCCCTGGAATCTGAGCAAACCATATCTGGCACCTAAACAGGATATTCATAGGACGGACCAGGGGAATAGGTAACCAAGTACATCCAGGGAGAGATGTCCCTTGGTAGAGGCTGTCCAGAGAGAGAGAGAGGCAGTTTCTCAGGAGGTCACAGAGGTTATCCCTGAAGGTTTCTGCTATGTTGCAGATCTCACCAATGGTGATACAGACCCCAGGTATCTTCATACCTTGTGAGTGGTGAGTAAAACTGTATAGAAAGAATTGGTTTAGTGGAATAAAGTGAGTGGACTAGAGAACTCAGTGTATCTAGATTCATTCCTATATCTGTTGGTAGTGTCCCTTCTGGGCCCCCTGGGATAGTATAATTTTAAGGCTGGACCTTTAATATTATACAAAAGTGCTGGGGTAATGGTGGTGCAGAACTTGTGGGAGTGGCCACCCAATATCTGATTTATCTTGAGGCCCGTACCACGAGAGGGAGCCCATGACTTAAACTGCTTGGATGGCCGGAAACCAGAGACCCAGGGTAGAACCAGACATGACTGGACAAAAAGAAAACAAAAGAAAGAAAAAAGAGAAAAGAAAGGAAAAGAAAAGAAAAAAGTCAATGAAATGATTCTGCTAAACTTGTAGACTGGAGTCTAGCATAATTATCACCAGAGAGAGGCTTCATCCAGCAACTGATGGGAGTAGATGCAGAGACCCACAAACAAACTCCAGGTAGAGTTTAAAGAAGTCCACAGAACAGGAGGAAGAAGGATTATAGAAGCCAGAAAGAGGGATCAAGGATGCAACAAGAACATGGCCCACAGAATCAGCTAACAAGGGCTCATAGGGGCTCATAGAGACTGAAGCAACAATCAGGGAGCCTGCATGAGTTTGAGCTAGGTCCTCTGCACATATGTTATGGTTGTGTATCTTGGTCTTCTTGTAGGACTCCTAACAGTGGGAATGGGGGTGTCTCTTTTTCCTGCTCTTGGTGTCCATTTCCTCCTACTTGCTTATCTTGTCCATCCTTAATATGAGGGTTTGTGCCTAGTCTTATTTCATCTTCTTATCTCATATTTTGTTTATGTCCCTGGGAGGTCTGCTCTTTTTTGAAGGGAAATGGAGGAGGAGTAGATCTGGGGGATGTGGAGTGGGAAGGCATTGGACGGAGAGGAGAGAAGGGAAACTATAGTCAGGATATAATGTATGAGAAAGGAATAAACTTCAAAATGAAAAAAAACCTCTTGGGATGATGTGATCTAGGAACCCTAAAGCCTCTTGACGAGAATCACCTTGTTTACTTATCCTGGTATAATACTTCAGTCCTCCCTTATGTGTAGAGAGTTAGTAATGTGCATACATGTTAATTTGTCTAAGATTAAAATTTTGTTAAGGAAGATGTAGGAGCCCGTTTTCAGGTTCCTAGTGGCTTTACCCAGCAGGTCCGCATAGAGGATGATTAGGGCCATGGGCCTGAGTGCAGGTGTCTGAATTGGTCTGCACTTGGCTGTGCTGGGGGAGGAGGTCTTTTGCTTCACCCTCTTGGCATCTTTATAAATACCCTGGGGCAGAGACAGTTGGGGGCCCATTGGAATAGGCTATCCTTTTATCTATCTGTTTATCTCTGCACTATAAATCCTTCTATCGAATATTTCCTGCTGCTCACACTCAAGAAAACTCTGGGGGCTGTGGGTTTGGTGGGCAAATGCCCCACGAATGGCGCCCAAACAGGGCGACTAAAGAAAAAATGGGGGACTAAAGACAAATGAACAGGGACTAAAGACAAAGTAATAGGGACTAAAGAAAAAGGAAAATAATTTTATTACAGAGTTTTTGGTGAAAGTGTAAGTCAGCCCTGCAAGTGGAAAGTGGCATGCCAGTGTTATGGGAAAAAAATTATATATATATATATATATAAATTGAGGGGCAGGGGTTTTATCCTCCAGAGAAAACGGACTGGAAGGATGTCTGATGCTGCAGTGCAAAATTCTCTTCTGTCAAAATCTTCTATCTTCTATCCCTTTCTCAATTTCTGTGAAAAATATAAGGCATAGTGTAGTAATATAGTATAGGAAAAATTTAGAAGTTTAAGATCATGTAGAATAAGGCAACTAGGCAGAAAAACGCTTCAATTTTCTAACTTTGGAGACTATGAACACAAACGGGGGAAAAATCTTTCTTTGGGCTTTCCGGGTAGTAAAAAAGCTCTTCTTTGAGCATATGGGGAAGAAAAGCTATGGAAGCTTTTGACCTGGGGACAGCTAAAAGTCTAAATCCAAGCGGCAGGAGAAAGTGATTTCTTCCTGAGGCAAAAATGCGGGTGTAAAAAGTCAAGAAGTTTAAAGTTGGGAAGCTTTGGGAAAAGTTGGTCTTTCTCTTCTGGAGAAAAATTCTCTCTTAAACTAAAAAGCTTTTCTTGAAAATTATTTTGTGAAAAATCTCTCTAAAAAGCCTTAATCTTTCTCAAAAGCTCTCTTAAACTTAAAAACTAAAGCCTTTCAGAACTCTCAGAAGGACAAAAATTAGAATCACCTGAAGATATTAGTATGGGGACCACCTGTGATTAGCTCTAACGGAAAACAACAAATCTCTTAAGAATGCAAAACCTCTCTAAGTTCTCTTTCAAGCTTTAAAAATCCTCCCTGCAATGCAGGAGACAGGGAAGGAGTTCCTACAAACCTCTTCTTCTAAGGTCTGTCTCTTCAAGCTAGTAGTTCAGAGCTGTGTGGCTTTTGGCTTTACTATCTCCTTTAGAAAAATACTTTATTATCACCTAATAGCTGTGTAGTATTTTGCGAAGAGCTTTATGGCAGCTAAATACGGTAATTTCACCCTCAGGGTAAAGTGAAGTTTTCCAGTAGAACAAACCAAAAGTACTGCTGTAATAGAAACGTTGTCTGAATTGAAGCACTTAAGGAAGCTATTATGAATTTGAGTGAAGGGACAGCCTCTAGTTAAAAACCATTTACCACTGACAATGCATCTCTGCTGGTTCTGGAATGGCTGAGAAAACTTGCAATTTTGGGGTGTGGCTTCATCCCGAGAATGTTAGTCCCCTAGCAACAAGTATCACAATTTTACAATGACAACACTCACTAAATCCCAGTGTTGTTATAGCAAAGCTGACTATAAACTCTAAACTTTAGAAATGATGTACATACTTCCTGTCTAGTTAAGAGAATCTAATAGAGATCGTGATAATAATTAAGAGTAAGAAGTAGAGAAAGATGAAAATAAGATATGTGAGTTTGTAGAAATTATTCTGTCTTGTTAGATCTCTGTTAAGAAATCTTCAGGTGTTTGCTAAGTTAAGAAACATGTTAATGGTATCCCTATATAAGTTTGTAAAATAGATCTATAGAGTTCCTTTAAGAATATAAGCTTGCAAGAAGTATCTAAGTTAAAGGGATTCTTACAAGTTTGCACTTGCATTAAGTTTTCGGTTTAGAAAGGGCTTGATGCAGTTATAGACTATTGTAGTCACTTTGGACCTAATTAAAAAAAAAAAGAAATGCCATCTATATCATCCTCTATTCCTATACTGGGAGGTGTAACAGCTATGGAGATTGCTGTAAGCTATTAATAATGAGTTATTTTTTATATATTAAGAAAGGAGGACCTGTGGGAGCCCGTTTTTGGGTTCCTCATGGCTTTACCCAGCAGGTCTGCATAGAGTATGATTACGGCCAAGGGTCTGAGTGCAGGTGTCTGAAATGGTCTGCACTTGGCTGTGCTGGGGGGGGGGGGGGGGTCTTTTGCTCCACCCCCTTGGTGTCTCTATAAATTCCCTGGGGCAGAGAGAAGATAGTTGGGGCCTACTGGAATAGGTTCCAGGCCCTCTTTATTTTCTATCAAATATTTCCTGCTGCTCACACTCAAGAAAACTCTGGGGAGCTGTGGGTTTGGTGGGTAAACAGCCCACAGGAAGATAAAGGACTAAAGGACTCACACAATATTAATCATGGCTATCTTTATTTCAGTTAATTTTATTAGTTAAGCCAGTATAGTCTACAAATAATGTTTGGAAGTATGTTAATAGTTAATCAATGTTTTTCAGAAGATAAAACAAATGCATGTGCTCACATGTACATGAGCTAGTGTGTGTGTGTGTGTGTGTGTGTATGTGATTAAAATATAGGCTCATTATAGGAAGGTAAAGTGGGCTATTAGAGTGAAGCATTATGGCTTAGTTAGGTGAATACATTAGTATTGGAGATTCTGTAATGTCTATCCCTGTAGATACCCTGTAGTTTCTATCCCTATCTCAAAATTTTACTCACTACAAACATAGGGTTTTAAAACAGCTTAATTCACATAAAATTCACATGCCAAACAATTTGCAGATTTGAAATATACAATTCAACATCATATAGTATATTCACAGATTATGGCAATAATCACAATTATTTTTAGAATACCCATCACTCCCAGAAGGAAAGGTCTAGCTATTTAAACAGACACTCCTCTCTAGTATGCTCTGACTACTAATCGACCTGCTATCTACATGGACTTGCCTTTTCTGGATATTTCACAGGATTAGAATCATATAACATATGGGGCATGCCTTCTTTCATTTGGCAAGTTCTTTTCATGTTTTAGCATGAGTGATAAATACTAGCCACTTCTAACAAGGGAATATCACAGGACAGGAAAAGGCTTTGCTTCACTATGTTTCAGTTGTATAAGTAGGAAGAATTTTATAACATTTTAAGTATATTGAAAAATATTGAAACAAAAGTAAACAGTACCTTAAGTTATTTTGATGCTTAAAATAATTTAATAATTTAATGCTTAAATAATGGCTTATTGTCAAAAGCATCTGATGTATTTCATCATATCTTAGTAAGATGGTATTAAGTGTGAATGGTGTTTTCTATTTTGTTGACTGTTCCTCCTACTGGCAAGATATGGGGGGGGGGTATCATACCACATGTCTAAGGCTTCAAACTCCTTGTTGTTACATCTTGGCAGCTTCCTATAATTTTTCTAAATATTTTAATATGGCAAAGTCTTCAATTACATAGTCATTATAAGTTTTGCCAAGGTTGAATATGGATCACTTTGTGTTCATTAGAGCACAAAATTAGAATTTTCATTGCAGTACCTGTAAACACTGTTGGCCCAAATGATTCAGGCAACTTCTCATACAATCTTGCATAACGGATAATGGATATTTTCCCATCATATTTTAATTTTGGAAAATACTTCAATTGGTGTATTTCTTTTGGCCCAGAAGATGAATCAGTGATTCTTTTTCAAATTGATGGCATTGCACACAGTACGTGAACTAGTGGGCACAGATTAGCACCTTCCCTAGAGCCATGAGAAAGAGAATAAAGTATTGCTTGATTTTTCTCAGTTTTAGCCCAAAGTTTGGCAGTTAGACCTGAACATGTCTGGAAAAACCATCTGGCACAGCTACATCTGTTCTCACATTTGCCAATCAGGATTTATCAAAAATCAATGGCTCAGAAACATGAAGCTCTTGAGAGGTGCTAATTTGTGGTTAAAAAATAATTCAAATTCAGCACCATGTGGTCCTCATGGAGCGTGGTTTAATTTTTGGAAATTTGATGAATCTGTTTCATCTTGATCTGTCCTATCTTCTCCGTTAAAGAAAAGAAAAACCTGGAAATGATCTCATATAGAAGGAACTTCTTTTTCCTACCTTTTCATTTTCAAACATTTGAATGCTATTGCAAAGAGGTTTTAGACACACCAGTGCTGTTTATCAACAGGCACTCACATATCTCTGTTCTCTTTCCAGTTACCAGGATGTCTTCAGCAAAACCAAGGCATATAATTTGATTTGCCATCAATCATCCCTTTTCTCCAATCTTCTGCGTGACACTCAAAGTCAATCACTAATGAAAAATCCCTCCAATCCCTATCCCACCCTGCCATCAAAGAGGAGATGACATTCATTATTCATTTCAATGTTTTCTCCTTGCTAAAGTATTTTCTCTTGGTTCCAACTCAGAGCAGTTCATTGGCTTGCAGAATTTCAACAACCATGGGCAGAGGAACAAGTTTCTTATGGGAAGTACAGATTTTACTGTCAGATTTGTGAAACTATAGCAAGCAATTGGCTGGCATTGTTCAGGTGTTAAAGTCCTTTGGCTAGTGCTATGTTTATTGTTATACAGGTATCACGGATAACGTACATAGACATTTCTAAGATAATAAGCACATACTAAAACCTTTGGGGGAACTTACGCCTCAAATCCAAATTTATTAACATGAACTGAATCTATCCTATTATGATCCATATTGGAGAGATTGAATTATTATATTTTGATAGCATTAGACTATTTCTACCAGAATTTGTAAATTTGGATCTAAGGATGGTTTACTTTTATATTTCATAAACCTGGCACAAGGAGTTTAATTCTTTAAATTAGTAAAAGATGGTTTCTGCCAAATAAATCATCCTACAGTGTTACTCTGGAGTCCGCTTTATGATGTGAAGCATGAGTGGATGAATAGTAAATGCAAGGACTATTTGCAGAAATTCAAAACCATAAAAAAATCTAAACATATCATAGGCAAAGTAAGAATAAGTGTGAAAATCACAATGTGTTTTAGCATAGCTAAATGGAGTCTCTCAGATAAAGCATAGAGGATTGAAAAGATAATTCAACTACTAAGCAAATATATGGCTGTTTGCCATGCAGTATGGATACAATCTTTGCTTTTGCAACATTGTGTTCCCTGTGATGGAATCCACAGTGTACCAAACATTTGCACCCACAGAATCTCAAATCACTCTAAATGCAAATAAAACCTTATTTGATTGTATATGTTCATTGTTCTGGTGGGTATTTGGACCCCAACACACCATATTTAAAACAAAAAAGAGGAGTTGGGGGGTGGCTCTTCCTAGGGAAAAAAATGTGTCTAAATGGAGCTAAAGCATAGACTCTAACAATTGATAGCAGATACATAATACCAAATTGTATTTTAGACTTACTTATATTGATGTTGTTAATAACATTGGAAATGACTAGGAGATGAAATGTTTCTCTGAACATATTGGAGACATATATCCCCAGATGGTGGAGCTAGTCAATACATGGTTTGACCATGAGGGCTCTGACATAATCACAGGGTCAACACATTGATGGATTCACAACTTGATAGCATTATTTAAAGGATTAAGATGTAGGGCATTGGTTGGAGAAAGTAGATCACCAGAAGCTCATAAGCTCATTAGGAGCATGCCTTTGAAGAATGTGTTGTTCCTAACCATTTCCTACATCTCTCTCCTTGCAGGCTGCTATAGAAAAAGCAGCCTTCTTCAAACTTGCTCTTCTAGCATGCTACTTCAGCATTGCCAAAGACACACAGCAATGGAGCAGCTGGCTAACCATGGAATAAATCTTTCCTCCTGAAGTTGTTCTTCTCTGGTATTTAGTCATGGTTATATAAAACTAACAATTGAAACAATCAAATTACTTTTTTAAATCGAAGTGAATTCAATATTGCTGTGGATAGCCTTCAACTCATCTTAGAATTACCCATAGAAGAACAGCTTTGGGAACTCAAACTACAAAAATCTCTCATTACATATGCTTTGATTTGTGTCAAGGACTTAATGGCTAAGCATAAGGATTAAATTTTCCAGATAGGAAAAGGAAAATTCTATGATAGAATTTCTAGAAAATGTACTCCCTTTCCTTCTTTTCCTGCCTCTGCCCCACATTTAGCAAACACCAATTTTCTGACATTAAATATGAATCTACTTATTTAGGAGATTCATGCCTTTATATCTCTCCACTAGATGAACAATGCTTCATTTTATAGAATAGAGATAATCCTGCCAATTAGTACCACCACAGGAAAGTATTCTGCATGACTTGGTATAATAAATGGAGATGTGTGGAGCTTCTATTCAGCTAAATGCTCTAAGAGATGCTAAAATAAGTAAGCCAAGCATTGACCTAGAGGGGTATTAGAATTTATGTAGTATAGAAAAGAAGACATTCAGATACACAAGATGCTTTTATTTTCAGATACATTCCAAATCAAATATGATCATTTAAAAATGTCAAAGTCTAGCCAGCACCATGCAAAAATCCTGTGTATTGTAACATGTCTGCTTTTTCTGTTTAAGTTAAATTTTAATGTCAGCATTCTTCTATCTCAAAATTTGCTAGAAGATTCATGGCAATCTGAATATATCTAAATGTTATATATAGATCTATTCAATATATCTATGCATGTAAAAAGACAACTGCCCACATATATGCATCTAACTACCCCATTAGGCAGTGATAAAAACTGGACCTGTATGATTTTAAACTGAATTATTTTCATGATTTTGTTTGAAGAGCAGTTGTGCCTTTGCTCCCATTCATTACTGAATCAGAATAAGGGGGATTTTGCATGAGCTTTCAGGATCCATGTGAATTTATTTATTTCTATTTATGTCTGATTTTTGAATCATCATTTCTTAATATATGGCCTTCTATCAGAAGGAGAAATTTGAGGACATTCCATTATTTTATTCCAAATCTTACAGAAACAATGTGTACTTGGAAAATCAGAAAATTTAATTTGAACTTTTAAACCAGTGTATCAAGATTCAATGACTAGCAAACAGGGATTGATATTTGTTTTAATGAATGACATTAAGAAATATTTTTAAGAAATCCTCAGCTCCTAGGACAGTAATACATAAAAATATTGCATGCATATCAGTAGATGATATCTTCCAAGCAGTTACCTTCATACTATAATACTGTACTTGTCCTGATCTCAGGAGTCAAGGACCTTGGTAAGGCTTTCAAAAAATCCAGATTATAAAAGGCATAGGATGAATTTCTGAGGAGTACAGGCCCCAATGTCTGATTTTGTCAACTTTGATACTTTTGCAGTGCTAGTTTGACCAAGTTGCTTCACCTCTATCCCTGCCCCTCACTTTTCTCAAATGTGACATGAGGATTATGCTACAACATTCCTAACTCATAGGATTACGATGGATATTAAATCTGTTGATCTGTATAATGCACTTAAAATAGTATAGCTATATGAGTGTTTTCTGTGATGTTGCTTTCCATGGTGGAAGTCTACAGTTTATTAAATGGCTAGCACTCCAGACATGATAGAATATCTGAGGTTGATACCCAGTTAGTTTTTTAGCCTTCAACCCCTTTTTTCACCCTTAGTTTCCTTATTTAAAAAGGGGGATAATGTTTGCTTGTACAATTGTTGTGAGGCTAATCAGTGAATATTAAATCACTTTTTATGTGTATAAACATCCTTGCATGTGGTAAATTCTGGATAAATACCTACTGAGTCTACCAGAGGTCTTCAGAGTGATAGCCACAAAATTCAGCTGTATTTTGGTAGCTATGATAGTCCTGGTAATTTTTGTCTGATCTTGCAGCCCTACTTCTACTCATGAATTGCTCATTATATCAAAAGTAAGTCTGGTGGGAAGAGGCATCAAGGCTGAACTAGACTCCATTTTAGTTCTAAGCTTGCTGCATTATAAAAGAAAATAACAAAGTATGTGTTGGCACCTTTGCAAAAATCAACCATGCCACATCAAAGCCTCACAGTTCTATCCATTTTTCTCTTCTGAGATAAAAAGGATGAACAGAGATTCTTACTCTACATCACACAAGTTGCAATGGGCTCCCCATCAATGACAGTAGTCACTTATTGGTACAGTTTTATGAGGGAGACCCTCCTACCTCCAATCAGGTCACTTTCCTCCTTCAAAGCAGAAAAGGAAGTTGTCACTCTTATTGAGGAGCCATAGGAAAACTATTTCACTGTTTAGCTGCGACAGAGGCAGCCAGCAATGCTAACTATGATTTTTAAATGAAGGCAGAGCACATGGGGAATGGAGATTGGAACATATAATTCATAATTATAAAGGATGTTCATTAAAGTCCATCTTGCTTGGTGTTCACAGTAATCCAGTCCCTCCCATGTCATAGTACTGCCAAATTGCAGTAGTGATCTCTCCACTTTCCTAATGACTGAACCTTGCACACCACTTCAATCTATATTTATTGATTTTTGTTACTTAAGTGGAAGCATATGAGTAGTTTTATTATGGTGAGCTATTAGAATAAAACTTTCAATGTCACATGGAAAACATAACTTATGAATTCTTCCCTGATGACCTAATTGAAAAGCACACGAAGAATTCAGCTGGTTTCCTATGTTCAGCCATTCTTTCCCAGGTATTTTAAGATTCTGTAACCCTGAGATCCTAAAACCTCATTTTCCCCAGTGATTGTGTTTGAGTATTTATGAATTTGAATAATTTGTTTAACTTTTTGAATAATGTTAGCATTTATATATGCATGGGAATTTTGCATTATATACAGAGAACTAATATATATATTCTAAATACAAATTTGGACCTTGAATGTGAACATTTAAAATAATTATTAACGCTGAGGATATGAAATTCTTCAAAAAATTCTTCAAAACAAGGAAATATGGTAGGTGCAATATTTCTTGGAAGAAATCCTTTTTTAAATCTTTATTAAGATATTTTTTATTCATTGCACATACCAATCACAGATTCCCCACTTCATCCCTCCTTCTGCTCCCCCCTTAGCCTTCTCTCCCAGCCCCCCTCACCATTCTTTTCTCTGAAAAGGTAAGGCCTTCCATGGGGAGTCAGCAAAGCCGGGCACATTCAGCTGAGGCAGGTCCAAGTCCCTCCCACTCTGCATCAAGGCTGTGCAAGGTGTAGCACCATTGGCAATGGGCTCCAGAAAGCCAGTTCATGCACCAGGGATGGTTCCTGATCCCACAGCCAGGGGGCCCTCAAACAGATCAAGCTACACAACAGTCTCACTCATGCAGAGGGCCAAGTCCAGTCCCACGCAGGCTGCATAGCAGTCGGTCCAAAGTTCATGACTTCCCACTAGCTTTGTTCAATTGTATCTGTAAGTTTCCCCATCATGGTCATGATGCCCCATGCTCATAGAATTCTTCTTCCCTCTCTTTGACTGGACTTCCAGAGCTCAGCCTGGTTCTTGGCTGTGGACCTCTGCATCTGCTTCCATCAATTACTGGATGAAGGCTCTATGATAGCAGTTAGGACATTCACCAATCTGATCACCGGGGTAGGCCAGCAAATCTTACAACAGCTAAAATGGATAGCTTTATAATTTTCCTACTTAAACAAATAAGCCTTCTACAATAGCTCATTCCTCCCATTCTTTATTTTCTCATCTTATTTTTTCAGTTTCATATGCCTGCCCCCTCTACTTCCTATTTCTGCCCAGTTCTCTCTTCTCTTCCCTTTTTTTTAAAGATATTACATTATCATACTATACAGATCAAGGCACAAACATCCTAGTTCTTGTTGTGTAGTCTGCAGAATGAAAGTACAGAAAACTAGGCCTGAACTAAAGAGACTGAGGGGCTGCCAACTATTCTGTTCCACCTGGTTTTCATGTTGAGCACTAAATAGCACTTCAGTCACCAGAAAAGTTGTATGTAGAATTCCAAGTCCCAGCTGTATGTTGACTTCTCTCATGGAAGGTCATGAAAAGTATTTGTAGCAAAAGCACTACCTAAATCCCTACTTTCAGAAATGAAATAAGTGGGAAAATTAAGCAACATTAGAATATTATAAAATGATAGAATATTATATAACACTATGTTGTATGATATTTATAATGGCTTTACACATTAACTATTGCATTGTACTTCACTTGAGTAGAACGATGTTGGGGCAGCAGGTCAAACTGCCATTTTTCAGTAGTATTTCAATATGCTGAATTTCTGAAATTGTAAATTTATAAATTGGAAAGATGATGAGGAATTCTTATTTTAGTTTTAAATACAAAAAGGGTGTCCAACATATCCTCATGGAAGCTTTAGCTCTGTTTTTCATAAGCTTTTCACTCTGCTCATATACAATATTGTATCTTAAATATAAACCTATCAACAGGTTTAGCAAATCAATACCATAAGTGTAAAATTGTCCCCAGAACTCTCCACAAGGGAATTTTACAGTAAAAGCAATTGAAAAAGAAGCTGCAATGGAATATCTTATGAGATAGCCATTTAGATCACAAAAGGGCCATAAAACTCACAAGCAATTTGTATGAAGCAGGGTTCATAATATAACCATACAGGACTTGCTGGGGAGGAGGAGGAAAATTGCAAACCAATTTGTGGTTAGAGCTTTTTCTGTCAATTCTATTGGTATTTAAAACTTGTGAAATGTAGAAACTTCTGCCAGATCCTATTATGTAGCCAGACTGTGATAACTGTTATCATACCAAACAAACAAACACCAATTATTTGAAGCCAACAAACACTTTACTGACTCCAAGCAGTTAGAGCTTCTTGTGTTTATTTAGTCTCATGATGGGAGGCTTCCACCAAAGACCACTTGTGAGTAACAATTTTGGCCATCACCCAAGGATGCTTCATTTCTACCTTTCAAAATAATTTTGTAAATGACTCATGAAATCGAATAGATGAAAAAGTGGCACTGCTTTCAGGTTCCAATACAGACTCCAAAGTGGTATGCAGAAGCAGGGCATACTTGGTATCCCATGCTGTCAGACAAGGTGTGCATCCATTATTTCATGCTCTACAGACCTATCCAGCCTTCAGAGAAAATTAGTAGTAATAATTTATATCTATATTGAGGATCTTCTGGGCACCACAAATTCAGGTCCATCATTACTAATTGGTTTAGGAGCTCTATATGTCCTCATTATCTTCTTACGGAAGAGGAAACTGAGCTCAGAAAGGCTACTTATTATTATAGTTAAGAATTAAACTCACAGTAACTTGGTTCTTTCATCTAGCTTTTTCCCAGGCCTTTTTTCCACTTTCTGAGTCAGGTAGTGACAGAGACACAAATAATGCACATTTTACCGATGGGTCACACTTGCCATTGTGAAGTTGAGATTTAGTCTATATATTCTCCATGAATGAAGACTGAAGCTGGTGGATCTTCTGATTCCATGTAATTGTTTATTACTTGCTCTAACTTGAAATTAATCTCACCAAACTGGAAGAACACTAATTAGATTGCAATTCCTTTAGCAGAAATCTTTATGATTTGCTGTTGATTACAAGTATGTACACAACCAAGCTATACAGGTTTTTATTTCCATCTAAGTTAGAAAAATAGTTTCTGATTTCCATTAAGTTAGCATTTCTCTTTAGGGAACTGCTGTTAATGAAGACTTGAAATAAAATTCCACTACTGCTGTATTCAATCTGATTTCTTCATAAAAATTAAAAGTAAAGCTGACTTTTTAAATATGATCAGAAATCCTGCTGTTAAGTACCTTCAGGTTGTAGTGAAGTTTATGAAGAACCATAGTGTTTCTGCTGTGGTTGGGATTCACTGGAGTGCTTTCTACAAATGGAAAAGCAAATTACAACAGGTCCTTTTGTTTTAAGCTTAAGTGGCCTCTCTGAGACCAGACAGAACTGTTTGCACAATCTCTATGCCCCATTAATACATGCCTAAGGGGTACTAGAAGGGTCACTGGTGTTAGTGGAGCTGGAGGCCAGCCCAGATACATAGGCCCACCCTGTTGATGTTGCATCCTTTCCTGGCCTGTACAACCAAAAATGGAGGGAAAAAAAAAGAGTGGTATAAAAGACTTTGGGATGTTCCCTAGGACCTATGTCCAACTTCTAGAAGGTACTATAAAGTGGGTTGAACCCCAGAATATAGAATCTGGAGGCCAGGAACTTCTTCAGTGGGTCAACATTCTCTTTATTTATCAGAGAACATCACAGCCTCAAGCAGAGCTGGATTATATAAAACCAGCTATCAGATAATCCTAACCCATTCTGACATTGCTGAATCTGACAGTGACCAATCTGTGGGTTTGAACTAGTCAAATTTTCTAAGAGCCATCAGTTTCTTCAATTGAAAATTGGGCTTGGTAAATAAGAGCTATAATCTTCCTCAGTTTCCTCACAAAGTCAAGGTGCAAAGAGTAACTATTTTTTCCAATGATATATAGATTGAAGCCATAAGTTAGCATAAGACTATGCTCACTATACATTAGCCAAAGAGGTAGATTACATCAGGTAACAATATGCCTGGGCCTAGAGTACACATATGAGAGTGTCTCATGAATCTAGAAAACCTCATATTCCAAAGTAAAAGCACTGGGATATAGAGTACTTACCATCGCTATGCTGAATAGAATTCTTCAGAGTCTAACAGGATCCCTTTTAGATCTCTAGATCAGCCAGCACCACTTTGAACTATGTGGCAACCAGTGCCCTAGCATTCCCTCTACATGTAGAAAACCAGTGTGCATGTGAATTAGCCAGGAACAATTTGCAGTAGTGCCCTGCCCACAAGCCACTGTGTTTCCAAGTGCTTTATCCCCCATTTCTGTTCACTACTGGCATCCTGACCTTTGAATTTCAATTACATTGCTTCCAAACCACCTATATACATGATAAATAGAGCAGGGGCTCTTTGAGACTTCTGGCTGTTGGACTTGATGTGTCATAATACCTTCTAATCACTGACCTGCAGCTTATGGAGGCTAGATAACAGAATTTTCTGCTTCTCTGGCCACTAGCCAGTATTATTTCATCAGCTACTGTACCTGACTTCAAACCTGGAGTCAAGGGACCATTGATAGTTTTTTGCAAGCTAAAAATGCATCTTGAGTAATAGATTTGATTCATTTTATCAAAGACTACATGCATTTTACTAGTGGTTTTATTAAGATGGGCATATAAAATTCATATGCAAGTGTATCTCCAGGATCCACCAAGCCCCTGCGGTCCCACAGCCCACATATAAAACAATCATACATGCAAGACACGTTTGTGATGTGCATTTTTGACATACTGTCTAGTCATTGTGGCACATTGATATTTAAAGTAATATTTTTTGCCTTTTAGAGTAAAAATGTAAGAGTTACAACAATAATTATAAACCATACATCAGATTACTACAGTTAGATAGAAATACTATCTCTTCAATCAGTAGCCTTAATAATCACAAATCATACCAACTAGAATCTTCCAGTTTGCATGCCTTGTACCATCTTTATCATCTATAATGATTCCATTATCAAAATAAATGTATTTTCACAGCTGAGAAAGGAAAATATCTTGTTTTGCCTTGTTACTGTTAATAATAATGGCCAAGATACATGTACCTGCTTTAGGTACTGTATCACACTGGGAGTGGATGGGATTCTCTTTCTGAAAGTGCATTAGAAAGTCCTTTCTTCTAACTGACTGAGCACTAGAAGGGAAGGCCATTATGGAAATATCCACTTCAGTAAGAAAGGAGTGGCGATCCCAGTCAGCTCAGCCTGAAAGCCAACTATTTATTTGCTACTTCAGTTTACTTGGAGCTTTATTTCTCTGTTCTTTGCTTCAGTTCATGCTGTTGCTACAGTGATGAAGCATGTATGTGACAGACTTCTTTGAGATTTAAGAAGCTGATGCTTTGCTGTCTGAGAACTTCATCTAAATACATACTGGACCATTTTTTTTTTTTTTGCCTGATCAACAATATTAAGCTCATACACATTCTTTCTCTAGTTGTGTTCAACTGGATCTAACATAATTTCTCTCTTTCTAGACAATTAATGTGAAGGCTGGAGTAATTTATATCAAGTGATTAGCCATTAGCCTAGAGTAGTTTCTCAATACATGCACACTCTTATAATTTGTTGTTAGTGCTTTATCAGTCATTTTGAATCTGTCCCCTTTGTCACTTAAGACTGCATAGTAAATATTTATCAAATTCCTGCTATGTATCTCTTGTGTGGAAACACTTGATGAACAACATAGGTATGTAATAATAAAATATATTGGAAGGTGACAAATGTTATTAGAGGGAAATAAATCACAGATGATTGCTAGAGAGGGCTGGGGTGTTAGAGAAAACATCTCCAGGAATTGGCAACTGAGCAAAGCCTTAAAGAAAGTGAGGAGGTAAGCTTTGAAGTGATTTGGAAAAAGATCATTCCACAAGAGGAACAGCATATGCAAAAACCCTGAGACCAAACAGTACCTGAGGTGCCCTAGAAATAGTAAAGAAAGTAGTGAAGCAGATTGAGCAAGGATAAGAATACTCTGAGAAGAGATAGGAATGTCTGCTATGAATCAGATTGTAGAAAAGCTGGCAAGCCATTGGAAATATTTTGGCTTTGAATGAGTTGGAAGATATTGGAGAACTTCAAGGAGAAGAAAGACATGATCCAATTTATGTATTAATAGGATCATATTAAACCTATAAAAAAGACTAAGGGAATAGGTTGGGATTAAAAAAACAAAAACAAAAACAAAAACAACAACAAAAATAGAGGAAACAGTATGCAGGCTATTGCAATAGTATTGGCATATGGGTAGTGACCTTCAATGAAGGAAGGTAGTGAGGACAGTTAAGAGTAGGAGTTTTCCCAGGAAGAATAGTTCAAATTCACTGATGAGCTAATTGAATGGGATGTAAATAAACTAAGGAAGTCATGTATTAGTCCAAGATTAGCCCAGTCACCTGTAAAGATGCTATTTGCTGTTGGCTAGATTATTATAAACACTATTAAGTGCATAATTAAAAATGAGACCATGTGAAAATATTTGAATATTTTTCACAATAAATAGATTAAGAGAACTATTAACTACTTGTTATAATATTTTACCAATAGGAGGGCAAAATGTCTAAAGTATACAAGGGTATTTTTCCAACCAGTGCTTCCCCATTCCTGTCTGGTCATTTCTTTGATATGATTCCATAAGTCAAGAATGTACTATCATGCCCCAAACCAGTGGATATCAAACTTGGACATATATAAAATCATATATGGGAGTTACTTAAAAATATAATATGAAATCACAGTAGCAAACCTATCATGCCTTTTGCTTCTAGCATACATACTCATATATAACCACAGAGCTATGTATATCTTGGTAACTATATATACAAGTTGCCAATGTCATGTATTTAAACTATTTAATCAACCAAATACCTGTCTTAAGGTCATTAACCAAGTTTCAAAATAAAATAGGTGATTATCTTAGACAAAATATTTTTCCCTGCCAAGTTGCCTGTCTACCAACAAAGCAAAATGGTCACAACTTATTTTAGTGAGATCTGTTTCTGAGACTGATGAATTTTCCTAAATGGCCTTTAGTTCTCTGAGTATTCTGATTAGCCTCAGTTTTCTTTATGACAGTACAGAGATAAATTGCTAATGTCCAGGGCCCTCCATAGCCATGAATCTATGATTCTGCTGTGCTCTTATGAAATCTTTATATGAGCAGCATTTGCCTCTTAAAACTGGGCATTAACAAAATCAGAAACTTAAATAACAATGATAGATATTTTCTTTAAGCTGTTTAAAAGAATCCTGAGGCAATTTAGCCCAACACAGTAGTAAAATTTCAAGGTCTTTGTTATCAGAATGGCACTCATTCTCATCTTAAGGCAAGATGCTTAACCTCTGTAAACTGCCATCTCTCTTATGTGAAAGAAGAGCATTAACAGTCTGTGAACCTTTTGTGACAGTTATGTGAGATATCATAAAAAGTGGCTATAGTACATAGCACTATATAGTATGAGGCTAGTAAGCAGCAGCTGCTGCCATGATCGTCATCATTATTAACACCACTACTAACTGAAGAATAAGTAGCAAACATGCATCTTCAATTATCAATGTAATGCATTGAAAAGTCTGCAGATAATTTTATGAAAACATATGTTTAAAGATTTTAGTACTTGTTTTCTGATAGATCTGTCTGAATATACACATATGGATGAGAAACTGGTTGAAGTGAAGCAGGATTCATCAAAGTGACAGGCAAAACAAACAGAAACTTCCAAAACACAGGGTTGTTTCTTCCTAGCCACTAACTGGCTCTGAGCCCTTGATCAAAGTGAAAGTACATATTATGATCTGGGTGGAATGAAGTGTTATTATTGTTAGTATTGGATATAATGTAAATGATAGAGGTGGTAAAAAGAACCATGTTTGGGAAAAGATTTCTATGTGTAATATCCCACTCACTTATTGGGTCTTAACACATGGACCTCAAACTCCAAGGGGACATAAATGTAATTTATTTTGTCATTATATTTATATAAAATTTCTCTTTATAAGTTGCAGGTTGTTGACATGCTAAGCATAAAAAACATTCTTTTTAATTTGGAAACACTGTCCCTACACACAGGTGTATACACATATGAATCTGGACACTGGACACTTTTAGACAAGTAAAAGCCCAAATATCATATTCCTACCACTCTTTTCTACATCTAAAGCATATTTCTGCAGATAATGTTATTGGATCTTGTTGTTCTCATGACCAAATCCATACCACCACATGGCAGACCTATAGCCCTCAGCAGCCAGGCAGCTCCACAGACTTTGATTCCTTATGAAACTACTCATTCTCAAGATCAGAAGGCAAATAAAGATTTGCAATAAACATAACTCATCAGCTTTTCCCCTCAGTGCAAATGAGTATTCTGCAATAATTGTCATGTTTTCAAGAAGAATAATTTTAAAAGGCAAATCTAACGGCAAATATGAAAGTTCCTGGATGACAAAAGCCGAATTTGGAGAAAAATATGAAAACAATAATTATAAAGAGTTTATATTTTATACTTCATTTTTTTCATTCAGTAAAATCATGGTTTTATAGTAAATGACATCCCAGAAGACACTTATCAAAGCAGTACATCTGTGGAGAGAAGCACTCGTATTCACTTTAATATTTCACCTTTTCTTTTCTCATCTTCTTGCCTGGAGATATAATTCCATTAAATATGTACAATTTTGACTGGAAGTCTTCTTCATGTATCTTTCAGATAAATCTTAAAAGTACACAAGGTTTGTAGGGCAGCTTTATTTAAGTGCAAATGAGACACAGTAGAATATTGTCCATGAGGATTTCCAAATTATTTATATTCCTGAAGAGCCTTACAGTCTCTGAACACCAGAAAGGAAAAGCAAGATTCCAATACACGTGGTATAGAACACTATCAAAGTCCACTAGTCCTATTCACTCTCAGATATTCAAGAGCTTTACTTTGGCTGATCTCCATTTCTACCAGATTCATTAGGTACTATCAAAACCTAGGCACTATCAAAACCATAACTTTCATCTGATTGACAAGACAAATAGCAGTGTAATTAGATGTCAAGTTACTAGTATACTGAATCCATTATATTTTCCAGCTAGGTGTGGCATGTCCACTGTTCTTCAGTATGAGACTTCACTGGGACCTTGGATTACAAGCATAGCTGAACCAGGAGAATTGGTGTTAACCGTAGTGTCTCCTGGTAGAGCTTTCTAACCCACAACAAGTGTTAGAAAGTGTCTGTTCTGTCTCCAGTGCTTGTAACACTCCTTACACCTCTACCTTTAAACTTACTTCTTGAATTTTTACATGAAATCTCACTTCAACCATAAAGCTTTACACTTACAGGATTTTAAAGTCTGGCTTGTTATGGTCAGTCCCTGTGGCAAGGGCAGGTGCAGTTGAGGAGATCCAGAATTGCTGTTGGCAGCAGGAATAACCTAAATGTCTGTTTTGCTCTACAACAGAACATCGCCACATATTTTCTTCCCAGAAATATGTCCAATAGGCAAAACCTCCAGTATAAGCAGAGAAAATTCAAACTTTCTGAATAATTAAAGTTAGCAGGGACACTAGGAAGCTATTATAGGGTTGGCATACCCAGGATAATATGATTTTACTCAGAAGTCCAGGACAGCAGTCTACGCCCCAGCTTCCTCTTACAAGCCTGTGCACTGGTGGCTGCTGGTCCAGTTCTAGCCCTGTGGGATGGGAGTGGCACTTAAAAACCTATAGGTTTGTGTAGATTTTCTCTGCACTCTGAAAACAGAAAGCAAGTCTTTGTGATTATGAGGTTCTCTGTTTTCAAATGACTCATCTAAAGACTGGCACTAAACATTGCAAAGTCAAATGTGAGAACCCTGAAGAAGAAGAAAGAAAGACAGAAATTCTAGTTCTTAATCATATATGCACATGCACGTACACAAACATATCCTCAGCCCACCAAAGAACATCAGTTTGTTTGTCACAAGCATCCTTCCAGAAGAAGCATTGACTTGTTATTCCTCTAGCTATATCCTACAACTTTGTATCTTCTATCATCATTGGATTATTATGGTGGATTTATTCAACTAATCTCCTCATCACTGAAGACAAGAGTATGTTGGAGTTATTGTATGGTGGAAGAGATGGTGGGAATGAAGAGAAAACACAAAAATATGTTGCCCTTGCAAATCAAAAGCATAGCCAGAACATAAATGAAACTGTTTTGGCACCAAAGGGATAAGCAGGTGTCTTCGATGTCCCAAATGAGCTGTGTACAAGCTTGTACAAACAAGTGCAGAATCAGGCCTGTTTGTTATTCACACAAACAGAGTTTAAAGCATCTGAATTCCACAGTTCCCAGAATTCAGATGGTGCACAATGGTCCATAATGAGCAGCACCTGTGCTTACCTCAATTACCAGACCATTCTGAACAACGGCAGAAAGGGCTTGCTAGAATTTTCTTTCAGTAATAGATGCTGTTATGTCTTTCATAATTGGACTCAAGAGCTCAAAATTTCATTTTGCAACTGGTTCAGAAAATTTGTATGAAAAGTCTGCCATTTATTCAAAAGAAATAGTCTACGAAGAAAAAATTACAAAACAGCCAACTATTGGTAACTAAGCAGCCAAATTGTAGTCCAAGCACTTGGCAAATACACCATCTTTTTATTATTTCAGTAATTGAATTTCTGTTAAATCGTGGAGCATAATTTAACATGAGGAATTTATTTATAATACAATAGTGTTTCAGTAATAAATGCATTATTATTGTCACTCTTAACGGGGAGTCTTATGTATTCCCTCTGAGACTGTGAGGCAGACTTAGAGACAGTCATTGCACCAGTGTTATTTGTAGACAATTGAATTAATTGGAGACAGGGTCATTAACTCAACCTGAATACCTCTGATTGCTTCTGTAAATAAGGTTAGAGAGCAAATGGCTAATCTCCATTGTCATTATAGATTCCTCTTACATTTTCACACTGCAGTGTATATTAAAATCATTTTGCTAAGCAGCTTTTCAGACTCTCCTTATATTTACAGTATTGTCTTGCATGGCACATAACCATAATTGATTCAGACTTATATTACATTCCACATATCTTTATAAAACATGATACTAGGAAAAAAATTCATGTTGAATCACAACTCATAAAAACCACCCAACCAATAAATGAATAAACCACATAAAACATCATATTAAAGGAAAGTAAAATCACAGAGCAAAAGTTGCTTTGGTTTCCTCCTGCAGATCCATGTACAATTTGGATACACAATTAATGCATAATGAGGTCTCAAAGATGCAATCTCTAAAGAAAAAGCATACGCAGCGAAGCATTGGTTAAAAATCTCTTGTGTTTCAGTTAGAGCTATTGAAGTCATGCCCTTTCTTGCCCTTCTACAACAACATTAATAACATGCAAATCATAGGAGGTTAGGTTCTTTTTGCTTGTTCATTCTAAACAGGTGTTCACTAAGTACCATTTGAAACACAGATATTAAAACTTTTAACTATTTTATTTCTGGAATTATTTCCCAAACCACTATCTTGTTATTGGTGTACAAGAGAGTTAGAAAGGTAACTTGGAGGGGAAAAAACATCCTTTATGATGATTCCAATAATTCATTTGGAGGGAAACAACTCCCCAAATAGACTTTTCCAAATCAATTTATAATGTAATTCATTGTAGCATGAATCATAAAGGTACTTGTTAATAAAAATAAAACCTGAGGCCAGTTATTGGGGTGAATGCTGGAAGATCAGAGAGACAGTACAGGCCACAGCTACCTCACCTTGCTAGTTCCTCAGCTGATCCTGTTTCCTCAGGCTGGAAGCCTCTGGGTCCTCATCCAAATGGGTCTCAGCTGAACTGCTGCTCGAAAGACTGAATGCTTAACCAGCCAAATGCTTCTAGTTTCTGGTCTTCACGCCTTATATATCTTTCTCCTTCTGCAGTCACTCCACGAGATTAAAGGCTCGCTTTTTGGGGATTAAAGGCATGTGTCACCATGCCTGGCTATTTCCAATGTGGTCTTGAACTCATAGAGATCTAGATCGATCTCTGTCTCCCAAGTGATAGGATTAATGGTGTGAGTGCCACCATTTTCTAGCCTCTGTATCTAGTGGCTGTCCTGTTCTCTGACCCCAGATAAGTTTATTAGGGTGCACAATATTTTGGGGAACACAATACCACTGCAATTCAGGAATAAAGGACTGTTTAAATGGATAGTATTTTATTGAGTGTTGAGATTTTTATGAGTAAGAAACCAGAAAGTAATGGAAAAGAAGAAAGGGAAGGGGGACTCAGGAGGAAGATGGAAAAGGATGAAAAACTGCCTAAAAGAGTAAATAGATCGTCTAAACTAAGGGTGGGTCAATTCCACACAAACATATTTCTTGCTGTCCTACCAAGGAAATAGAAGCCTATTAGCTTTCCTTAGCTCTGTGACTAACCGGTATGAAGGGAACATCAACAACATCAAGAAACACAATCCCGATGGCAGTTCTTTCAGACATTTAGCCTTTTAAAAAATTTATTCTTTATATTTTTCATACATTTATACAATGTATATTGATATATATATATATATATATCTCATATATATATATCTCATATAATATATATTACTCACTCTCCATCAAGCTCCCGGTAGTATCTCCATCACATTTCTTTTCCAACTTCATGCCTTTCTCATTTATTTATTTACCCACAGAGTGGCTCATATACCCATGAGTATGGAATCATCTATTGGTTATGGATGAATTACCAGTGGCCAACCCCAAAGGACAGTGACTGCCTCCTCCAGCAATAATTAACTGACAATAACTCTTCAGCTAGGGGTGGTATCTCATGAGTTCATTTACCCCTCCATTCTGGAATTTAAAAATAGATTTATTTATTTTTATTTAGCTCTGTTTTATGTGTGTGGTATTTTACCTGCTTGTATATCTGTAGCACATGTACTCCTGGTGGCTGTGTAGTCTAGTACAGGGTGTCAGATCCCCTGGAACTGCAGTTACAGTGCTGGGAATTGAACCCATGTCTTCTGGAAGAGCAGCCAGTGCACTTAAACACTGAACCATATCTCCAACCATTCATGGTTGAAATTTTATCATTGTCTTTATGTATTCTAATTTTAATGCTAGTTTGTGTTATATGATTAAAAAAAGATTAATTTTTGACTAATATATTACTACACATGCTATATAAGACATGGCTAGAACACAAATGGGGATCAATATAAACACTGGCAAACAATAATACCTCCCTCCTTTCATTAAATGACTAATTAGCTAGTATGTGCTAGAGAACTCAATACTTCAGCTCTATCCAAATCATAGTAATATTATTTTATTATTTTTAATTGATATAATGCACCTCATTTGAAGATAAAAAGCTATTTTTATTTCTTAGCCAATCATATTATTAAGCACTTTACTTGGGGGCTGAAGATGCATTTGAGTTCCCAGCACTGAAAAATCAAGCAATAACTAATGTGCAAATTACTTTTTTGATATCAGCTCTATTTGGTTTCAGTAAATAGCTACATATATCCTAACATTTTGTTCACTCAAATACAAACATGCACCACACACACACACACACACACACACACACACACACACACACACACACATATATATTATCCACATTTAACCCACATTTAACACCTCAGGTTTATATAGAATGATTTGAAATACATATTGCAATGTAATTATAGACAAAAGAACATTTTAACACTTGACCTTTCTGGAATATATTTAGTTATTTGCCAAATATTTTGTTGCCCAAGTTTCGAACTGGCAGAGTAGTACACACAAATTTTATTCTTAAGAAGCTGAAACAGAGTAGGACTCATGGAAAGCCTACTAGGATTTTTGATAATCGTACAGTCCTACTACAAGCATTCACATCACACTGAAAGTACATTTTGTAAGGTTTGCAAGTAAGCATAATTTTCTTCTTTTGGACATTTACAGTCCACCTGAAGCTTTACCTAGAATGTGCATTTGTTGAATTTAGCCAATGCAGAGCCTGTATCATTTTGACTTGCTGTTGACATTATTCCTCCAGTCAGAACATGTAGATTCTCTGTTTTTTTTTCTGATGAAGTGATCAAATGCAATTATAATCTGCTTAATTTCAAGAGATGTTTATAATTGCCTATTTAAATCCATTTCTGTGCTAATCTCTGCATTCTTTGGAACTGCTAACTTTATAAATTCCTTTGCACGACAAATTCTTTTTTTTATTTCAAATTTTATTTTTTTTAATACGGATATTTGTGTTTCAGTTTTCCATATCAGCCATGGGTTCCCCTGTCCTCCCGCCTCCCACCCCGCCCCCACCCTCTGCCTAACCCCTCCCCCCCCCATTCCCATCTCCTCCAGGGCAAAAACTCCCCTGGGGATTCAGCTCAACCAGGCAGATTCAGCACAGGCAAGTCCAGTCCACTCCTTTCAGGCTGAGCAACTGTCCCCACATAAGCCCCAGGTTCCAAATAGCCAGCTCATGCACTAAGGACATGTCCCCATTCCACTGCCTGGGTGTCTCCCAAACAGTTCAAGCTATTCAATTGTCTTGCTTATCCAGAAGGCCTGATCCAGTTGGGACACCACAGCTTTTGGTTCATAATTCATGTGTTTCCATTAGTATGGCCATTTGTCCCTGTGCTTTTCCAATATTGGTCTCAACAATTCACACTCTTACAGTCCCTCCTCTTTCTCGCCAATTGGACTCCTGGAGCTCCATCTAGGGCCTGGCTGAGGATCTCTGCATCCACTTCTATCAGTTATTGGATGAGAGTTCCAGCACGACAGTTAGGGTGTTTGGCCATCTGATCACCAGACTAGGTCAGTTCAGGCTTTCTCTCAACCATTGCCAGTAGTCTACAGTGGAGTTATCATTGTGGATTTCTGGGGGCCTCTCTAACATTTTGCTTCTTCCTGTTCTCATGTGGTCTTCATCTATCATGGTCTGTTATTCCTTGTTCTCCCTTTCTGTTCTTGATCCAGCTGGGATCTCCTGCTCCCCTAAGCTCTCTCTCCCTCTAACCTTGCCCTTCATTACCCCCACTCACATCCATGCTGTTCATGTAGATCTCATCCATTTCTCTGTCATTGGGTAATCCCTGTGTCTTTCTTAGGGTCCTGTGTTCTAGGTAGCCTACCTCGAGTTGTGAGTAGCAGTCTAGTCATGCATGACAATTCTTAACATAAAACTAACCAAGGACAGGTCCTGGCTCCACTGTCTGGGGGCCTCCCAAACATTTTAAGTTAATTAATTGTCTCACTTATCCAGAGGGCCTGGTCCAGTTCCATGGCGGTTCCTCAGCCATTGGTTCACAGTTCGTGCATTTCCACTAGTTTGGCTATTTGTCCCTGTGCTTTTTCCAATCATGGTCTCAATATCTCTCAATCATACAGTCCCTTCTCCCTCTCTCTCTGTCTCTCTCTCTCTGTCTCTCTCTCTCTCTCTTGCAATTTGGGACTGGACCTCCCTCAGCTGGTAGTACCAGGGTGGGCTGACTCCCCTGGGGAGACCTTGCCTTGGAGGAGGTGGGAATGGGGTGTGGATTGGGGGGGTGGGGGGGGAGGAGGAAGAACGGGGGAATATGTGGCTGATACATGAAATTAAGTTAATTATAAAAATATTTAAAACAAAAACAATAAAACAAACCACCAGACCTATTTGCCATTATCAAAGCTCCTACTAGCTCCTGGTAAGATGCCTGTTTTCTTCCATTTCTTTTCAAGTCAGCTTGGAATTGGCTGTGTGGATTCATTGGTGACATAGTCTTGCCATTTTTGTTACTGATTTAGATTTACCTGTGAGCACAGCCATTGCACTTTTGGAAGAAAGGAGGGTGTTTATAGTTACATTTCTTTTCCCCCATGGCCTTGAACAGACTTTTCTTCTTAATGGTAAATATTGTTTGAGTACATGATTGCATGAGCTCTTCAAGCCAGGGAAAGTATGGTCCCTTCTTCTCCCTTTTATCATTGATGAGAAGGGAGACTGTGTTAGCTGGAAGGCATATTTTTTAGACAGGTTGTATTACGGGACTAAGGATCACTCTTTCTTTTGTTGTCAGTCAGAATAACAAGTATGGGGAATTTCCTTCAAACTAGTCTGGGCTTTTTACTAAGAGGGCTTTTGTGCAAAAGATATAAGATGTCAGTGTTATAAATGATGTAGATGGGTTTAGACAAAAGATAGGAGGAAATTCATACAGAAACATTTGGTTCTTTTCCTTGTCTGTTTAGTAACATACTTTGCGAAGTACATTAAATGCTAGGAAGAATTTTCAAGCCTATTGATTATTGGAAGGGAACATTTTCTTTTTATAAACTTGAGTGTGTCATAATTAGCAATGCATGTGAGCTAAAAGATGTAGTCCTGTCTTTTGTGAGCTAAAGGATGTAGTCCTGTCTTTTGTGAAATTCCTTCAACTTCATATTTAATCACAACTTGATCGAATATTTTTTGCTCCATTTTCTACTGGATAAATTGTCAACTTGAAAACCAGTTAATATCAGGCTCAGCAGTTTAGACTGGCTAACATAACAAAATCTGAGAGTAGCCCACATCTCACACAAAGTAAAATAATGAAATGTGTGTTTTAATTAAAATTATAATGGTCTGTTTGCATTTAATATTCATTTTCAGGAAGGAATATAACATTCATTCCCCCTGCTCTTGAATGTATGTACACATTGAGAGCTATTGAAAGCTGTTACATAAATACCAATTACATGAAAAATATCTTTCTAAATAAGTTGCATTTTATTGATGAAACTAAAGCAGAAAAAATTGAGCACTGTGTTGGACCAACCTTCATACAACAATGCTTATATATTTCATAGTTAAATATTATTCTTTACCAGGCAACTAGATTTGTTCTGAATTTCCATCCATAAGAAGGCCATTTGAGGCATTATATAAAGTTATATACATGTCATTATGCCAGTCTTCCTAGAATAAACAAAGTCCCTGTCATCAACTAATGTATACTTGGTGCTATGCCAATGAAATAAAATAAATTGAGACCAAGCAATCAGCTATTATGTAGTTAGTGAAAAGATCTCAGAAGAAGGAGATACCTGTTAGAGTAAAAGTTGCTGGTAAAGAACTATTTAAATCTGAGCTTGATAAGAAGGATTTAGTCAAGTAGAAGAGAGAAAAACAACTGTTACTGTAGAAAAAGCCAATAGGAGAAAAATAAAGAGAAGGGAAGGGAGGAGACAAACATGGGAGGCATGTCGGAAAAAAAGGGATATTAACCTGGCATTAAGGTGATGGTGATAGGCCTCTGACAACACTGTGGACAGCAATGTACCTATCTGCACAGATGTCATCAATTCCAAAACCAAGAAGATCTCGATTAAGTATGTTGTCATGTGTCAAAGAAGAAAACTGGAAAAGCTTTTAATCTATCAGGGAGTGTAGAATGAAAATATGTAAGGAATATCATATATGAAATGAGGAATACAAAGATTAGAGATTTTTTGTGCCAATAAAAATCAGTTTTAGAAGAACAAATAGTTACAAATAGTTCCAAGCCAGGTTACTGAACCTAAAGAAGTCTCTAGTAATGAGGAAGTCAAACTGGTAAGTGTTCACAAAATCTTTATGTGGTTTTATCAAGAGGAGGACAATCAGCAACAGTTTGTTCTTGAGAACTAGTGGCCTAGTCTAGGCCCTCAGCCACTAGGGTTAGCTCTGAAATACTAACTTCTCACAGCAATATAATGTATTACTGGCTCTTTTGTGGGAGCTAGAAACAGTGATTTCCAAGTTGCAGTTTTGCCACTGATTAATACTTTTTTTTCTTTTTTTTATTTATTATATTTGTGCTTTAATTTTACATATCAGCCATGGGTTCCCCTGTCCTCCCCTCTCCTGCCCCTGCCCCTACCTTGCCCCCAGCCACTCCCCTCCATTCCCATTGCCTCCAGGGCCAAGACTCCCCTGAGGATTCAATTCAACCTGGTGGGTTGAGTACAGGCAGCTCCAGTCCCCTCCTTCCAGGCTGAGCAAAGTGTCCCTGTGTAAGCCCAAGGTTCCAAACAGCCAGCTCATGCACTAAGGACAGGTCCCCTTCCCACTGCCTGGATGCCTCCCAAACAGTTCAAGCTATTCAGTTGTCTCACTTATCCAGAGGGCCTGATCCTGTTGGGGGCTCCACAGCCTTTGGTTCATAATTCATGTGTTTCCATTAGTTTGGCTATTTGTCCCTGTGCTTTTCCAATCTTGGTCTCAACAATTCACACTCTTACAGTCCCTCCTCTTTCTTGCCAATTGGACTGGAGCTCCACCTGGAGCCTGGCAGAGTATTCACTGCATTCACTTCTATCAGTTATTGGATGAGAGTTCCAGCACGACTGTTAGGGTGTTTGGCCATCTGATCACCAGACCAGGTCAGATCAGGCTTTCTCTCAACCATTGCCAGCAGTCTACAGTGGATGTATCACTATGGATTTCTGGGGGCCTCTCTAACATTTTGCTTCTTCCTGTTCTCATGTGGTCTTCATTTATCATGGTCTGTTATTCCTTGTTCTCCCTTTCTGTTCTTGATCCAGCTGGGATCTCCTGCTCCCCTAAGCTCTCTCTCCCTTGAACCTTGCCCTTCATTACTCCCACTGTCGTCCAGGTTGTTCATGTAGATCTCATCCATTTCTCTGTCATTGGGTGATCCCTGGGTCTTTCCTAGGCTCCCATTTTCTAGGTAGCCTCCCTGGAGTTGTGTAGCAGTCTAGTCATCTTTGATTTACATCTATTATCCTCCTATGAGTGAGTACATACCATGTTTGTCTTTCTGAGTCTGGGTTACCTCTCTCAGGATGATTTTTTCTAGATCCATCCATTTGCCTGCAAACCTCATGATGTTATTGTTTTTCTCTGCTGAGTAGTATTCCATTGTGTATATGTACCATATTTTCTTTTTCCATTCTTCAGTTGAAGGGCATCTAGGTTGTTTCCAGGTTCTGGCTATTACAAACAATGCTGATATGAACATAGCTGAGCAAATGCCTTTGTGGTATGACAAAGCAACAGCCTACAGAATGGGAAAAGGTCTTCAACAACCCCACATCTGACAGAGGGCTGATATCCAGAATATATAAAGAACTCAAGAAATTTGACATCAAAATGCCCAACAGTCCAATTAAGAAATGGGCTATAGAACTAAACAGAGAATTCTCAACAGAGAAAGCTCAAATGGCTGAAAGACATTTAAGGAATTGCTGAACATCCCTAATTATCCAGGAAATGCAAATCAAAACCACTCTGAGATACCACCTTACACCTGTCAGAATGGCTAAGATCAAAACCACAGAAGACAGCTTATGCTGGAGAGGATTTGGAGCAAGGGGAACTCTCCTCCACTGCTGGTGGGAATGCAAGCTTGTATAGCCACTCTGGAAATCAATATGGTGCTTCCTTAGAAAATTGGGAATCCATCTCCCCTAAGACCCAGCTATAGCACTCTTGGGAATACACCCAAGGAATGTCCAATGATTTATTCTTTTAACACTAATCTTTACAATATATTTCAGACATGATTAGGAAGACACATTCTGTGAAGACAGTGAATGACTTTTATTTTAGAAATTGTGTATTTGTCTTTGAACCAACTACTGCAAGACATTCATCATCAAAAAGAAGTATAGCCATTCTGTATTTTCAATACCAACTTCTTGCAATTTATCTCATTGGGTTACTGCAGGAAACATTTGGGATTAACTCCAAGTCCCTGTTACCATTTTTTTTAAAATTTGTGTTTTAATTTTACACATCAGCCATGGGTTCCCCTGTCCTCCTCTCTCCCACCCCCACACCCACCTTACCCCATCGCCTCCCCTCCATTCCCACCCTGTTACCTTTTTAAAAGTTTTATTATTAGCTTTTCTAAGATAGGGTCCCACTATATGGCTGATTGTCCTGGAACTTGATTTGTAGCACAGATTGTCTTTGAACTCACAGAGATTTGCCTGCTTCTGCCTCCCTGGTGCTGGGATTTAAAGCTTGTGCTACCACACTCAGCCCTATTACCATTTGATATGATTAAAGTGATGCCTTGTATAGTAGATTTATTACTGTTTTCATATTCTCGAGGTAGAATTTATTTTTAGGCCTGGTAGCAAAGTGAAAGCATCCCCTTTGTCCTGTCCCAGGTCCCAGCCACATAACTAAGAAGCTCTAGAATTTCATTGATAAAACTGGTGATGTCTGCTCCTTCTACTTCAAAGTGGTTTTGTGGACATCAAATCCCATGTCATAAATGGCAAAGTCATTGGACTAAAATTGTAAGAAAAGTATCAAGTGCCTCATAATTAATAAAAATGATTCTGGTCTTATTAATCTGGAGATGACAATATCCTATTAGGACCATAGGGGCATAGTATAATAGGGAAGTTAAATGCTTTATCATAGGTAGAGGATGTTTCTTGGGACAGTCCTCCCAGAGATCTATAAGAAAACACCTTTACCGTTTTATTCTAACTAAGCATTTTAGAGAGTGTGTGGTTTATAAAACCTCTTGCCTTAGAAGCTTGCCCTTTAAATCACATGTCTGTGATATGTCAGGTAACAGATCAGACATGGCAAGAAACAAACAACACTGAGAAGGAGATTGGCTTTGAGAGACATTTGAAAAGCAAAACAGTCTAAAGAAAGTGGAAGAGGAATTGGTACTTCCCAGTGCATTAGCAAGCTTAAGCCAACTAGGCAACAAGAGAAGAGATACCAAACAGGCAGAAGTCTGTGCTGAGAAACCTAAATCTGTCTTCAGAGTAGCTGAGCTGTCTCAGCATGCCTTGTGTTTTCTCATGGAATTCAGCATGGGAATTTTATGGGCTCCCCTGACAAGCAGCTGAACTCCATCTCCAAACCTGTTCTAGAAACATAGTGCAAGACTCCTGCACAAAGATCACCCAGTGGAAGTACACAACTTACTCCACCTAAGATTAGTGATAAATATAGTTCATTATTGGGAAGCTTTGACTTTGGTATATAGACTCTTGAAGACCAATTTTATTAGGTTCCTTATGGGTAACACCTGTCAACCAATCATTCATTGTCTTGATGGAGACCAGGGTTTTAGGGTTCAGTGGATGTTAAACTTGTTTCACTTGTTCCAATTGTTAACAAATGATCTCTAAAGGCAAAAAGTATCCATGCATGTCCCCCCCCATTTGTTGTATGATTGTACCAGCTCCGTGAGGTAGCAGAAAAGTCAATGTGTATTCCAAATTATTTCACAACAAATTAAAATGCCACATAAATATTGATGCTTTCAAGATGCAATATCCCATTAGCAAACACTAATTAACCTTCCCAGCACCTTCCACAGTGACATCTCACTTGGCACCATGGTGAGGCAGAATTCACTCTTTTTTGTTGTTGTTGCATAATTTTATCTATCTATCTATGTATCTATGTATCTATGTATCTGTGTATCTATGTATCTATGTATCTATGTATCTATCTATCTATGTATCTATCTATCTATGTATCTATCTATCTATCTATCTATCTATCTATCTATCTATCTATCTATTGTTTGTTTGTTTTTAAAGTCAAGTGGACCAATGCATTTTATTCGGGTGACTTACAAGACTGTGGTTGAGGAATTAGTTATAGAAACACAGAGGACTCAATGACAGCTGCATTATGCAGTGACAGTGATGGCTAATTCACTGTCTTTATATTTTCTTTTTCTTTGAAACTGATTTTTAACTTTCTAAAGAATTTAAAGTGTTATTCATCTTGTTATTGCTGTGTGCTGAGCATCAGTATTCATAGCTATAAATTTAAGAGGTATGGTAGCTAAGTGTTGGCATACACATTAAAAGAAGAGATACAGGGAAAATTTAACTAACACAATTCAGTACATTTTCAGTAAGTTGTACCCATAAATAGATCTGCCATTATGGATTAAACTTGCCTTCAAGAAAAAGTCATCAATATAGTCTGTCATTACCCACAATATTGGTTAAGACAAAAGCATCATGTTTCTGAACCTCATTAGTAATCTTTATGGCACATCAAATGGAAGACTCATGAATTTGGGTAATTATTGGTACAAATAAAGGCATTAAGAATGTTTCACACTGAACTCCCTGCTTATCAGGTGTTTAATAAGGACTCTTCAGAAATGATTGCTTAAGGAAAGCTTAATGGGCATGGGGGAAAACAAAGAGAGGCTAGAAATATGACTTGGAAAGTAAAGTCCTTGATATACAAGCATAAGAACCTGCATAAAAAGCTGGGGACTATAGCACACAGTATGTGCCAACAACCCCAGTGTTTGGGCAACCATGCAGGTGTTGGGGCACAGACAATTAGAGAGATTCCCTAAATCCTCCTGCCCAGGATAGCCTGTCTAGCTAAATAAATGAGCTTCAGGTTCAATGAGAGGCCCTGTCTTCCAAAATAAGGTAGGGAGCAATGGAGGCCACCCAGTGTTGATCTCTGGCCTCCACATATGCACACATGGGTTTCACACACCCACATTCATGTATGCACTCATACACATAGACCCTAACTCAAAAGCTTAAGTTTTACCATATGAAGTAAAAAATGACATAGAGCAGCCAACATTACGTTATTAAAGAAGGTGGAGAAAATAATTATGGAAAATCCATATTTGATTTCATTCCATAAAATTGTGTTTTAGCCTTTAATTTTACATTTGTAGCTCATTACTTTCTTTTTCTTCCAACAGCTTCTTTCCTGATTAGCTCTGTGTGGATTTTATCTTGCTATTCTCAATGGAGTCCACCAGCAGTATAGATATCATTGAGATTGCACTAGAAATGCAGAAATCAGACCCTGTCCCAGCCTTCCTTAAAAGGAAATGGCATAATAGCAAGCTCTCCAGGTATTCCCATGCACAGTAAAGTTTGAGATACACTGGTTAAAAGAATTATATCACCTGAATAACCATATTGTCCTCTTTAAAATCTATGTAACCTGTTATCCCCAGTTTAAAGATAAGGAAAGTGAAACATATTTTGTATATCTGGCCTAAGGTAACGTAATGCCAAAGTGCCCATGGTGCTGCTCAAAACCAGATCAGATATTCTGCTATCCAACCTCTTAGTCTTCCTGTTTATAACAATATAGTCTTTCTAAAGCCATCAGGGGAAGTGTAGTTATTTAAATGGACTGAATGGGCCAAGGCAAGAAAATCCCAAGGATCTTGGTCTGGTTAGTACACTAAAATCACAGCTCAGATATGATTGATTGTTAAGTAAATGAAATTATGAAAAGCCATTACCACAATTGTTCATTACTATCACTTGAGAAGGACAAAGCTTTAGGTAAGTAAGGGGAAACAGACACTGCCAGTTGGATTGAAACATGTGAGAAGCCAGTCATTTTCACTTCTGAGAGCTTCAAAAGATTGGTTTGAAGTTACCCTGGCTTATTTACCCCTTTTTATTGGTGACAATAATCTACCAGCATCCTCCTGAAGCTGAGCTATGCTTCCCAGCTCATCAGCTGGCTTTCATGATTCTAGAGTGACCTAGCTTATAGACTTTGAAGAAAAATGAAATTTACTTAAGAGAGGAAAATCTGTTAAGGTATAAGTGCTGTGGGATAATGCATTTGTACACTAGTCTAATAAAATGCTGATTGGCCAGTAGTCAGGCAGGAAGTATAGATGGGGTGAGCAGATAAGGGGAATTCTGAGAAGAGGAAAGCTGAGTCAGGAGTTGCCAGCCAGACAAAGAGGAAGCAAGATGACAAGGCAGAACTGAGAAAAGGTACCGAGCCATGTGGCTAAACATAGATGTTAATTATGGGTTAAATTAAGTATAAGAGCTACCCGGTAATAAGCCTGAAGTAAGGACCAAGCAGTTATAATTAATATAAGCCTCTATGTGCTTACTTGGGGCATGCAAGTGGGAGAGATTTGTCCTGACCACTGGCCTGCTGGGAGACAGAAAAACTTCTGACAACAATTAAGATCTTGCATTTTTTTTTTACATTAAATTAGGAGTTTGTATCATAGCAAATCACTTCAAACAATATACATTTGTTATCTTACAGTTCTGGAGGTCAAAACTCAGACATGTGTCTCACAAGGCAAAGATGAAGGCATGAGTTGCATTCCTTCCTGAAGACTACAAGGGAGATAGTTTTCTGCTCATTTGTGTTATTGGCATTATTCACTATCTCCAGTTTTCTTGGTGGCTCTAAACTGAGGATGATTCCAAGCCTTTAGAGGCTGCTACATTCCTGGATCTTCCTTCATCTCAAAGCCAGCAGATCACATCCTTCTCACACTATATCAGCCTCACCCACTCTTCTGCAGTCTTCTTTCCCTTGTAAAGATGGTTGTGATTATACCAGACTCATCTGGATAACCTGGGATAATCTTTTATCTCAAGATCTTTAATTTATTGATACATGCAAAATCCCTTTGACTACTTAAGTTAACATATTCACTGGCTCGAGATAAGAGTGTGGATGTCATTGGGAGTCAGTTATTATTTTGCCAACCACATACTTCTTCAGTCATTCATAGCTTTGAAAAGTGTAGTGTAAAATAAGTGGTTCATGAACATGAGTGAGTATATATGTGTGGATCTCACTTCATTTCAAACACAGGGAACACCTAGCAAGATAAATATTGTGTACATACATATTGTATCATTGAAGCTGTATCATAGATGACACAGATCACAAGTGGACAGTAACTGACTGCTTATCAGCAGTATCAGAGTATTTTCAAAGAATGTACTCGATATTTTGTTGCTCATGATAATATTAGCAGATAAGGTATCTTGTCCCTTAGTGGTGCTAAGGGCTATCCCATTTTCTCTTGCTCTGCCTTTTATCTCTGCTATGCAGCAAGTTTCTGCTTACCCTCTATATTGTTTTCAGCTCTTGATATACTTTCTACTGGACAAATGGATTAGGATAAGGAGCATAAAACACACAGGAAGATTCAAACTTTGTGAAATGGACAGAAAGTAGTTTGTTCTCATACCTCTGGATGGAAAAGGTTTAGAATGACTTAGAATAGTGAAGCAACTGTGTTCCTATAGTTCTCAAACACAGAGTTTTATAATCCAAAATTTATAAAAAGAAATTATAAAGTAAAATTTGAGACAAAGAGAGAAAAGATCAGGTAGAGACCTCTTCACAGTTCAATTATGAACAGAAATATAAAAGTACTCTAAATTACCTGGTAGAAAGACATGTGGTCCTTATAAAATTAGGAAAAGATCGATCATGTTAAAATTTGCCAGTCTCAACTAAAAGAAAGAACTTAATGAAAGTCTATCCTGAAACTTATCTGATGCTACATGTCAAGTTCTGGGTCTTTTGGTATTTCTTGCCAATATCAACATCTCAAGGATTTTCTTGCCAAAATTTTCTATTTATGTTTCTCACTACAAAGATATTACCTATTCTAGAATCCAGAATTTTCTTTTTGATGTCTACATTCTTTGATTGAGCAAACTGGTCAATCCATAATTTTTCTTTATGTCTTATGAAAGGAACTTGCAGTTAAATTAGGAGCAGACTCAAAGAGCACCAATGTGAATATTTGGCTTTCTGAAAGCTATTAATCTGAATCAATGAAAAGCCTAAGTCAAAAGACAGCCTTCAGTAATACATATTTTAGTAGTCTAGGGTTTAATAAGAATTATATGAGTGATAAAATGCTGTTGAGCGCAGATCATCTTAGACCTGTCTTAAGCAGAAGATTGAATGGAATCTATGAATTCTCATATTTTCTCCTATAACTAGTACATACTTTCCCTTAAAATCTCCTATACACTTTTGTTGTAAAATTATTAGAACCTTTGAGTGAGAAGATATCTTAAACATCATCCAACCCTACTCCATACCCATACTTGCAATCTTACTATCACAGTATTCATGGCTCTTTTGCTACCTAGTCACTGACCTGCAGAGAATATTTCACTTCAACATTTGGGGGAAAAACCCTTAAAAATTTTGAAGAGAAATATTCCCAATTGAATATCTAGATTACTGTTCCTATATTATCTTGGAGAGTATTCTGCATGTCACCCCTTTCCCAGAGAATAGACCTACAGTTTGCTCAAATATTGTCATTCATTTTCCGATCCACCTACCTTTCTTCCCCCAAATCTCTTTCCATCAAACAGTCTCAGTTTCTTCTGTATTGTTTCCAGCTTCTTTGTTTTTCTTGCATCTACTCATTAATTATGGTGTCACAACTCAAACCCAGTTGTTTCTGGAAACATTTAGTCAATACAATCATAAATGTATTCATGTCTAGAATACAACTTCTCCCAGCCCTCTTGAGATCTTTAGACCAGAGACAAACTCTCTAAAGAAATAATTTTAGTGCTCCCCAAATTCCATGCCCAGTAACCTGCTATGATCTCTCTCATGTGCCTTGAATTCCCTTCTAGTCTAACTGAAGTTGTAAAGACAAAATGAATGAGCTTGGAATTAAAATGAAGCTTTGCTTCATTAAGTAAAGCTGACTCACTGATGAAGACAGCAGCAAAGCTGATCTATGAAAAGACTGAACAGTTGACTTTGAAGTTGTTACAAATGTGTGTCTTTTGAGAAGTTACATTCCATTAGAGTTTACAGATTGTGAAGTAATTAATTTCATATACTAAATGATAGTGATCTTAATATCACACATTGGAACCACTAGCATTCCTTAGAAATGTAGTTTATTTAAATATAAGAGTAAATGATGTGTGGGAAATAATTTTAATGTACCCCTGGTGAATGAAAATATATAAATTATGCATTAATCCTTCCTGTCCTATGCAGAATCAAATATTACATTGGTTGGATTTATTCACAGTCACTTTAATATGCATTTTGAAAATAAATGACATATGAAAATAAATGTAGTAGAAGTGGGAATTTAGCTAACCAGACAACTGTTTTAGGCAAATAACTAAAATTGAAATATAGTGATGCTTTGCCAACTTGAAAGTTGCACAGTGGATTCTAGACAAGAATAAGTGCCTGAACCAATTGTTCTAATATTGATATCCATTCCACTTTTGAAGACTTGTATGTCAAGACAAATATTTCAGTCTTGGCTTCATTTTGTTCCTGGCAATAGTCCCAGCCAGCACCATAGGAAGCAAAGCCTAGATTTGGTTATATTTGTTCCAATACTTAGCAGACTTGGCGCAGGGATTTCTATCTGTGTCTATGATCTCTTAATTATGATTCTGAAACTAACTAGTTAAGAAATTCTAGAACTTTTTTAAAGTTTGAGGCAAATTCATTTGATGACATCCTTGACCTAAACTAATTTACCATATTAATTTTGAGGTTTCAAAAATCTGCATACCACAATGTCCTCAGAATGGCTTTGGATAAAGAACACTTACATTAATCACACACATTCCCACACTTTTCTACTAAGTCTATGAAGCTTTCATTCTGAGTTAGTTTAGGAATCAATTGATTCTGCTAAGTAAAATATCTGTGCCTTTTGTGTATCATGTTAGTGCTTTTATCTTGCAGGCATAAACTCAGTGGTTAGTTTTTTTCTTACAGAAATTTAACAAAAATAATGTAGCAAATGGAAAATCTATCCAGAAATATCCCAAACTAAATCCAGAACCCATTTTAAGTTGTTAATATCAGGATGACCCACTTCTTACAAGAAGCCACAATTGAATGCATGTATGAATGAATATTAGGAAACAGCCTTTCATTGGTAAATAATAATGTTCAATCCAAATTGGATTTTTATCCACCACCCAGTATTCTCAGCATTTCAGATGTGTTAAGTTATAATTGAAACTTTGTTTGAGGGATATTGAGACCAAATTATAGCTAAAGTTTCCTTTGTTCCTGCCCGGGCCTGAAGCAACTCAGACTCAAGTAAACACACAAAGGCTTATATAATTCAAAACTACTTAATTAGTTCAGGCTAATTACTGGCTAGCTCTTATACTTAAACTCAGCCCATTTCTGTTAATCTATATGTCGCCACATGTTCCGTGGCTTTACCTGTGTGCTTTACATCCCTGGACAGCAGGCTGGCATCTCTTGACTCAGCCTTCCTCTTCCCAGAATTCTCCTTGTCTGCCTATTCCTCCTATACTTCCCTCCTGGCTACTGGCCAATCAGTATTTTATTTATCAACCAATCAGAGCAACACATATTCACAGCACACAGAACATCCCACAGCACCAAATTTGTTTAATCTCTGGATTAGTCTCACTTAGATATATTCTCATAATCTTTATTTAGTTACTTAAGATAAAAATTAATTGATTCAATTTAAAGGTTATTTTGCATAAATATGGAGTTATTCTGTAATGAAATGCAGAGAAATGCAAGCACCAACATACAGGCTTCCTCCATTTCCTTGTAAGAGAAATATGTACACATCTCCCCCAAGAGATCTAGTTCCCTATGTCTTGTGCTTTCATCTAATGTCTTGGTGTATTTGGCAGAGATGTGCTTGTGGATAGCATTTACTTGGAAGCTAGCAATTTAAGACTAGTCTTTGCTCTATGAAAGAAAATGTCTACCTAGGAGATTAAAGGACCAGACTTCAGGGATTCGAGTTTTAAGTGGTGACAAGGGTTCCCTGTGTTGAATAGTGGCTGATGAAGAACCCATGCTGCCATAAAAGAATCTAATTTCTTCCTTAGCAGCAGGGAAGGAAATCTTCATCCCAGTGTTGAAGAAGAGATTCTGCAGAGGGTGTTGGATGGTACATAAACTTCTGTAGTTTCAGGCAAAAATATAAAGGTCTATACTTCTAGAGACCTGCACAAGAGGCACGAGAGAATTCTTGAGATGTCTTTATCTTAGGTTTGAAGATGAGACAGACCAGAGAATTTGGTGGCCTCCAAGGTCAGGGCATTGCCACTTGTTTGAACTTTTTGTCTCATGTTTGAGGAATGTTAGGAGAGAAAGCAAAGAAAATTGCAGTAATGTCTGACCTGAGAAGCATGGGGGTGGTGTGGTAAACAAAAGGAGGGATGAGACTTAGCATCACAGGAAAAATACACTAGCCCCAAGTCTATCATTACTATGAGTTCAATAGATCTCCAAAGGAAGACAGAGTTGAAAAGATTCACTGAGATGAAAACCCTCCTCAAAGTTTGTTTTTGTTTGCAGTTGTTGTTTTTGGCTTTTACATTTTTTTTCTGTACAGTTCATAATAGAATGAAGAACAGAACTAGTCCAAATAAAACAATAGAGAAAAAGACAGAAAAACAATGTTGTGCCCCAGAATGCTGCAAGACTATTGATTTGGTGCAGGGCACGGAGAGTAAATGATTGGTAAGGAAGAGTTGATTCCCAACAAAGGCAGAGCAGTAAACGGTGTAACTTTTCAAATACTTTGTTCAGTTTTACAAATTTAGAAATCAAACATTGGAGATAGTTGTTACCTTAGGATCTTACCTCCTTGATAAAAGTTTCAAATTATTTACAAAAATGATAGTGAAGAACACAAAGAAGTACATTTTCTCATTTTCTTACTCCTGAACTCAACAGAGTAAAATTGAGGACCATACCTTAGACCCTTAGAATAACATGGACTGAGCACAGCTCCTTTGACAGAGTTAGGGCAACATGATCCTAAATGCTAGCCTCTGCTGTGAGGTCTATGCACATCTTTCCTTGACCCTGGACCTTACTTTTCTCCAATAAAAGGGTAATTGAAGTAACTAGTTATTAGAAATATGACTACACGGGACTATACTCCAAGAACTTAGGGGTGGAGGGAAGAGAGCAACAAAAATGAAAAAACAACTGAAATCAATAAATGGAACATCTAAGTGTCAGCTTTCAGTCTGTATCTGTAAGGTATGAAAACTCTGCTGAAAGTTTTCATGTGGAATATGAAGGTGGGGAGGCTTTCCTGGAAGAAAAGAAACTATGCTGGGCCAAGGTGCTTTGTTCTAATCAAACCTTTGACATTGGTCTCATCACTGGGCTCCTGGAGCACTATATTTTGTCTCTGTCAGACGGGGATCCTGTACTCTACTCTGCCTGCAGCTCATAGATGTGTCTTTATGTGTAATGGGGCTGTTTCTTTCTAGTCTAAGTCTAGATGAGGCAATAAATGTTGTCATTTTTCTTTCAGCCCACTCTTGGCCACACCACGGCCTCCACCTGCAGTGCAAGCAAATGGGGGGTCTGGCAGCTCCAGTGAATCAGAGAGTAGTTCAGAATCGGATTCAGACACTGAAAGCAGCACTACCGACAGTGAATCCAATGAGGCTCCTCGAGTGGCCACTCCAGAGGTGAGTGAAGTTGTCAAGACCCCAACATCCATCTATGTCCTGATACATTAGTCTAAGTATTTTAGTATAGTAACTACTTAAGAAAAGTAGCCAGAGACTTGATAAGATTATTTCTCTAAAACATATATCTGTATATGTCCTATCACATGTGGATTCCTTCTGTGTGGCTCAATCTCTATTGTACAGATTGCTTACTGCATGACTGATTTTTCTGTGAGAGTCACTTAGCTAGTTTGAGCCTCAAGCCTCATCCCACAAAAAACTAGTACATTAATGATGAAGTTTACAACTAATGTTTTAAGTGAACCAACAAAGTCAGTCATGACCCATTTCGATCTGAAGATGCCTACCCTTAAGTCTATATTAAAGTCATTAAAGTGATAAATGGATAAAAACAAGGAAGACTTGAGAAATATGACTTTCCATAAAGGTAAAACAGCACTCAAGCAGTCCCATGCTCCTTATTGCAATTCCCACCATGTGTCTGATAATAAGTCATGAAATTTTTAGCCTAGCACCACAAACTTTGAAATTGAAGAATTGGGTTTTTCCCTTCCCATCCTCTGTGAGTTGAGGATAAGTGCTCTTGGTTCCCTAAGCCTGCATATGGTACAACAACTCAGTTAATCTCATGGCTCTCTACATTTCTTTTTCAATAACCAGAAAGGAATAATAGAAGGCAGTAGTCATTTTCCTGCTGTTAAAAATAGCAAATGCTGTGCTAGACACTTGACTTACATTTTCTAATTTCCTCTCCCTAACAACCTGATAGTGTACTCTCTCTCACTATATTCCATTTTATAGGTGACAATGTGTGTTTATGAGAAGTTAAATCAAAACTACCCCAATCTCTCAGAGTTATACAGTAGTAAAGCTGGGCCTGCAACCCAGCTCAGTATGCTGCCAGAGCTAGCTTTTAGCCCTGGAGCTACACTGCTAAGAACAGCAACTCATAGTTTCCTTCCTACTTATCTGCTATTGTCTTCTATAGGCAGGGATCACAGCCACTTAATTCTTTTTAATTCTGCCATCTTCTATTTACTGGTGCCACATGCTTGGTGCCTTTCAGAAGAAAAGCTCTTCTAATAAAAATGATGACTTTGTTGACTCACCAAGGAGGCCTTACCCTCTCTGAGAAGTGGATGGGGGGTGGGATTAGAGGAGATGGGGGAGTAGGAGAAGGGAAAGGAGGAGAACCTGGGATTGGTAAGTAAAATTTAAAAAAAACTTTTTAAAAAAATAAATAAATTTTAAAAAACGATGGCTTCTTATTTAAACTGGTAGACTTCAGAGTTGGTTATCAAGAGCCTGAATTGAATATACAATTTCTATTGCTTAATAGTGAATGATAGGGGCCTGGAGAGATGGCTTAGAGGTTAAGAGCACTGGCTGCTCTTCCACAGGTCCTGAGTTCAATTCCCAGCAACCACATGCTGGCTCACAACCATCTGTAATAAGAGCTGGTACCCTCTTCTGGCTTTCAGGGGTACCTGCAGGTAGAACACTGTATACATAATGCATAAATCTTTAAAAAACTGTGAATGCTAAAGTCTACATTCACATCCCCAAAAATCGATTATTGCTCATGTATGTAGGAAAGTGTAGTGGCTTGAGGGAGTCAATTTTTTTAATCCTTCAGGAAAAACACAAAGACAGTACTGTATTCAGTGAATTACAGCATTGTGTAATAGACCCTAGTATTTGTGAAGATGGAAAGCTTTTCCTTCTGCACATGCTTCAGACACACTTATATTTCCTTTCAGGATCAGACACCATTACCTCTGTCTTTTGGTGATAGGTTGACCAATAATTCTTAGCAAAAGACTTTAGGAACACAGTTCTCTCTCAGGAACCCTGAGCTACAGTCAGAAGCATCCTCTTGTTAGGAACCCTTTACTTCCTAGCTAGAGCAGAGAAGGTTTTCAAAGGGACAATAGAAACTGGTGCTTAAAAAACCAGACTGGTTGATTTGTAGCTGGATGGCTTTTTTCTAGTCAGATACAAGGGTAAAACAAATCACTCTAATTTTCACTGAAATTGTGTTTCTCAATCTCTCTCTCTCTCTCTCTCTCTCTCTCTCTCTCTCTCTCTCTCTGTCTCTCTCTCAGTGTGTGTGTGTGTGTGTGTGTGTGTGTGTGTGTGTGTGTGTGTGTGTGCTGATTGTCACTTAATACCCAAGGTGGTCTGTTTGTTTGTTTACAAGGTCTCAGGTAGGTCAAAATAGCCTCAAACTCAAACTTGATATGTAATTAAAAATATCCTTGAACACTGGCTCCTCTTCCATGTCTACAACCACATCTGGTTTATATGGGTTGAAGAACAAAACCCAGGGCTTCATGCATGCTAGGAAAGTATTCTATTAACTACATTCCCAGCCCACATCATCCAACATTTTATTAGCAAATAGTCACTATACAGAAAGTCCCCCTAAATTCTCCATACATGTGAAATTCATCCTTATTACTGTTTCTCAATCTGCAGCCTGAGCCACCCTCCACAAACAAATGGCAGCTAGACAAATGGCTAAACAAAGTTACATCCCAGAATAAGTCATTTATTTGTGGCCAAAATGAGACACCCATGGAGACCATTTCTCTGCCTCCTCCAATAATACCACCAGTGGAAGTCCAGGTCAAAGTGAAACCAAACTCCAGCCAGGCTGTGGCTGGACCCAAAGAAAGACCTCTCCTCAGCCTCATTAGGGAAAAGGTGCGACCAAGGCCCAATCAAAAAAACCCAGAAACAAAGGCTTTGAAGCATAAGTTGTCAACATCAGTTGATACAGTTTCTCAAAGGACAACTGGGAAGAAACAGCCCAAAAAAGTTGAGAAAAACAGCAGCTTTGAGGAGTTTACCTGGCCCAAACCAAATATTACCAGCAGCACTCCCAAAGAAAAAGAAATCGTAGAGCTTCCTGATCCACCTCGAAGCCGTAACAAAGCCACTGCCCATAAACCAGTCCCTAGGAAAGAACCAAGGCCTCATGCCCCTTTGGCCACCGAGAAGAAGAAGTTTAGGGGGCCTGGGAAGATTGTGCCAAAGTCCCGGGAATTCATTGAAACAGATTCATCTACATCTGACTCCAACACAGACCAAGAAGAGACCCTGCAGATCAAAGTACTGCCTCCTTGTACTGCTCCTGGAAATAATACTTCTAAATTCAAGGATAGTTCTAATGCTAGCCTGACCCTTAGCACCTTGACCAGCAGCAGCAGCAACTTATCCACCAGCAATGAGGAGACAGTTTTTTCACTTCCTCCTGCCATGCGAACTGAGGTTTTGTCCCCTCTACGGGATCATGAAAATCCAAAAAACCTCTGGGTGAAGATTGACCTTGACTTACTTTCAAGAGTACCTGGCCAAAACACAGTCTCAGCAACACCTGCCAAGACAGAGCACAAGGAGACTGCCTCAAAACCTAAGCGTCAAACTGCAGCTACCGCTATGGAAAAACTAGCCCCTAAGGGCAAGCGTAAGCACAAGGTGAGTTGCCCAGTGGAGTCTGCCAGGTAGGTGGCTGTGAGCAGAGTCTAACTTCATCTGTAGTGTTTTTAAAGGAGACCAATGGCAGGGGATCACAAACTTTGGTAAAGGATATGACATGTTTTTTAAGAGGAATGAAATGTTTGACATATGATAACAGTGTTAGGAATGATCAGGGTGTGATGGTAGCCATTGCCAAAGATAGCTATTAAGGACTATGAGAAATTATGACATAGAGGAAATAAGAATACAAAGAAGTCTCTTTCCTAAGGTAGCCAGTCCCAGCAGTCAGCTCCTTAAGTTGATCCTAATGCAAGTGGTTCCCTACATCATGTCTCACAGTTTCCCACTCTAGCATCAGCAGGGTGCATCTGCACACAATGGCCAAGTACATCTTCTACATTCATTCGTGTCTTTGACACATGTTAATGCACTCATGAGTCAGCTGTCCTGGGGTATCCTGATATCTACCATAGCCTTTAGATAGCCTTTTAGGATTACTGACCTATTTGTAAGGATTACTCTGTGAAAATCTCATCTAAACATTCTTTGGTATAAATTCTAGGCTTGCATAGGGTCACCATAGGGGGAAATCCAGAGTGACTTTTACCAGTTAAAATATGTCTAGACATATGAGTTTATAGCTAATAAACTCTTTCTTATTTACGTCTATATCTTGGGTTAATTTTTTAGAATCACACCCTCTTGTGCTGATGTTTTGCTAATAGTGTTCCTCAAAGCACGATAGTAGGTAGAAATGCAACTCCTATTCCTTTGACTATTTCCTGTTTCTTTCTGGGAGGGGATATCTTGAGTATGGCCATTGTTCATGTTGTTTAACAAAGAAAAGCTTAGATGTAGACAATAGTGACTTATTAAATGGGGTGCTCTGAGCATCTTCATTCCCTTGTAATTAAAGGATTAAAAAGTAGAAGAGACTGGAGGTGACTAAAATGAAGTAAATATCAGAAGAGAGGGGTATGAGAACAAGGAGCATTAGGATACAGGGGAAAGATAGAAGAAATGCATCTGGAATCATGAGTAGACCGAAAAGTGCTGAAGAAAGGAAACTGCTAGGTGAAGAGGGAGTTTTAAGAGATTGAGTGTGACCATAGGGGGAAATGAATCACTGGGACACTGGGGAACACTAGGAGACAGGAAAGTACTAGGAGGTCAAAGTCTGGTAGGAGACTGTAGAGTGAAAACAAAAGAGCACTTTGTGACTCTGGGGAGCATGAATACAACAGGGTGTTCGAAGACCACAGAGCACTAGGACTTAGATAACACAAGGTTTGGGGAACACTAGGGAGTAAGAGGTCACTTGCACATTATATAGTGCTGGAAAACTGAGGGGAAATAGAAAATAGCAGCAAGACCCTGGGATAGGGTAGAATATTGACATGTTCTGGGACATGTCAATGGAAAACTTTAAGACACTAAAGCTCTACAAAACAGAGGAATGCTAGGAAACTAAGGACACTAGCAGATAGATAAGTACATGGAAAAGGGATTGAGGAAATCAAGGAACTGTAGAAGACTGAGGAGTGATAGTGTGCATAAGGGTCAGAAGAGACAGGGAGTGCTAGTCAACAAGGGAGTGCTCAGGAACAGGGAAGTGCTCAGGGACAGGGAGTGCTCAGGGACAGGGAGTGCTCAGGGACAGGGAGTGCTAGGCAACAGAGGAGTACTTAGATACAGGGAATGACAGGAGAAAAAGTAGTTTGGAGACAAGAAGCCTCGGTTATTTGGAACATCATGTATCTAGAGATAAATTTGAGGGTATAAGCACTTTGAGCCCAGCAAGCAGTATATTGAAAAACAGTTGTAGAGTGGAACACAATGAGGCTAGTGTGCTTGGAAGAAAGAAAATACTTGGAGACTGGGCATTTTAGACTCAAAAGAACTCTAGGAAACTGGAGACTTCTAGAAGACTGAGAGATAGACAAATACAAAATACTGGGAAAACATTGGACTGCTAGTAGACCAAATGGTGTTTGGATGATGAGAAACACTATTCCACTGGGATGTACTATACTATTGAACAGTGACAGACTACAGAGTACTAGGAGGCAGGCAAATCCTAGGGCATGTGTGAGTGCTAGGATACAGAGTTACTTTAGGAAACTATACATCCCAGGAAAGAAGGAAAACACTAGGGATGTAGGGATAAGTTGTAGACAAGAACTTGGAAAAAAAATTTTTTTGCAATACTTGCAGGCTAGGGATAACTAGGAGATGGGGTCCCTAAGCCACAGGCAAGTGTTAGTAGATTGTGGAACACTAGGAGAATGAGAAGCAGAAGACTGGGCAGTGTTAAATTGGAGTGCTAAGAGACAGTGGAGTGGTAGGAGATCCAGGAAGCTCTTACAAAGTAGGCAGTGCTAGGCATGTGGGAAGCAACAGGATACAGGCAGATCCTAGGAGACTAGAAATGAATATTAAGAGACAAGGCTGGCTACACTAAGAGAATAGAGACCACTAAGATACACAAAATTATCAGGAAACTGGACAGAATGACCTAGGCGATAGCTAGGTAATAGGAGACTAAGGAGTGCTAAGGGACTTGAAAGCGTTAAAGCCTAGGGAACACTGAGGGACAGGAAAGTATGAGGAGACTGGATGGTACTGATGGTGGGGGAATAGGGGCAGGGCACTGGGCCTCTAGGAAACAGTCAAATACTGAGATGAGTGAAAGCTCTAGAAATCTAGGACAGAGGAGACTGCTAAGAAGCAGGTGTCACCTAGGAGGTGACAGGAGACAAAAGAAGACAGAAGAAGACTAGGGAAGTGGGGGGTGCTAGGGAAATGGATCAATAAGAATAGTTCACCCACAAGCCCCACACTGTTTAAAAAAGATTTGTACCATGTTGAGATTACAATGTTCAATTACTAACTATCACTTTGTAAAGGCACCGTGGATGAAAGGAGTATATGAAAATTACAAATTATCTTCACTTTCATTATGAGATCCCTGTGCTACACAATCTTTAATCAGAGATTTACATTGAAGTTTAACCCTCTCATATGCCAGCCTCTTGGTAGGACTAGACTAGGTTGATTGCATTTCTGTCTGATAAAAAGTACTCATTTAACTCCCCAACCTAATCTAGAAGTTAAAATAGAAGCAAACTGTCTGTTTCATTTTCTTAATGTGTGAAACATACTTCTTTGAATGTGTGCTATATTTCAAGATCTGTGCATTTTTCCCCCTGTGAAAGCCAGCAGAAGCTGCAGAGAAAATCCCTGAGAAGAAGCAACGCCTGGAGGACAACAGTACTATCTGCTTGCTTCCTCCTTGCATTTCACCAGCCCCACCCCATAAGCCTTCCAACACTAGAGAGTAAGTTTTCCCCGTTTCAAGATGGCCCTTGTATGAATGTTTTCACTTTTTAAAAAGTCATGTTTGAACATAATGGGGACTTTTTGTCCCATTAAAACATTTCACTAGCATCAAGAAGGATCTTGCACCAAACAAAAAAATAAAAAAGTGAACTAAAAAGAGAAAATATCAGAAAAACACATATCATCTTAATCAGATCAATCTGCTTTTGGCCAGGGTTCACTTCTGATGGTGACTAGACAGTTTTCCTTGATCTTAATAGGGTCCTACTTTGAATGCCATTTCCTAATATTAATACAAAGCTGGAAGACCAGTATGTTCATCCTTACTCCACAGAGGCCAGGAGAATGACATGCTTGGGAAATTGTGCTCTGCCCCCCATGGAGGGCAGTTGTGTGTTAAGAAAGCCTGGTAGGTCTCATCCATTTCTCTGTCATTGGATGAGACCTACCAGGCTTTAGTGCATGAGCTGGCTATTTGGAACCTTGCACTTACACAGGGACTCTTTGCTCAGCCTGGAAGGAGGGGGCTGGACCTGCCTGTACTGAATCCACCAGGTTTAAATGAATCTGCAGGGGAGTCTTGGCCCTGGAGGACATGGGAATGGAGGGGAGGGGCTGAGGAAGATGGGGCTGGGGGCTGGAGGGGGGAGGACAGGGGAACCCATGGCTGATGTGTAAAATTAAAACACAAAGATAATAAATAAAAAAAAGGAGAAAAAAAAAGAAAGCTTGGTAGGGATGGGTATGTTGATTCTAATCAACTGACCCCTCCTCTCTCTTCTTTCTCTTTGGCAAGTTTCCAAGATCAAGCAGGAGGCCTCCTTGTCCTTTTTGTAGTCAAAGAACATTATCCTTCTCCAGAGAAGGCTAACCCTCTGTGTCTAGCAAGCATTGTGACTAAGTTCCCTCTGTTTTATAAATATCACTTAACAATCATGTCAGCTACTCAAGACAATCTGTCTGGGTAATTATTGCAATAAATTCATGCAAAATTGGAGATTACTCCCATCAAAGCTCAGTTTTGGAGTCTATTAGCAGCCCAAAGCAGAGAGGCAATCTGGACAACTGCTGCTAACAATTGATCTCACAGATTACTTTTTAACATCAGTGTTACTTTATCAATTTGCCACAGATGAGATGTTGGGAAGAAGTTGTTAGCTTGCATGGGTCTGGCATCTTGTTTTAAAATGAAAACTAGAAACAGACTCCCTTCCACTAATCCTGTTCTGCATAATAACATTTGATCCCTAAGATATCTGCCCCTCACTCTGAAAATCAGTTATTATTTGTGACATATATATGTACTCTCTGGTAGAGTTTGTCTCTACAATATCCATTAACATAGTTTTCATAAAAGGAAACCCAGTGAAGCAACATGATTCAGTTTTGCGCAGGTTGACCAGGTATATGAGGAAGCATGGATGTTGATGGTCAAATATAATCATTTCTAGTCTTTCTTCCAGAATAAAATGACATAGTAGTGGTTTAATATTTCCTCAGTTCCCAGGCTGGGCCAAGTTTGGAGTACCTACAGATAAAAGATAGAGCCCAGGGCAGTAGAAAAGTGCACAACTTCAATGCCTTACTAAGCAACATTACTAAGCAACCTAGTGAGTTGTTGCTCTATTTTATAGAACAGTCAAAATCATGAGTGAAGTAACTCTCAATTAAGAAATGGTCTTTTTACAGCACAGGCTTTATATGAACTTTGCCTTTCAAGTAAATGGGAACTTGCTATTTCCCTGGAAGCAATATTTATCATTCAGATAGGGCCTTCAGCACGGTCTTAGGTTTGTCAACAGCATCAAGTCCTTGGAATTGCGGAATGATGAGACAAATTGATGTCTTAAGGGTCTTCTTTTGGAAATTGTCTTGTGTAGTAGGAAGGTTTCTGTAGATGAATTTCTAAACAGTCTTATTAAGTAAATGAATAGATAGATAGATAGATAGATAGATAGATAGATAGATAGATAGATAAAAACATGGAGCCTTAGAGAGATCAGGGAAATAGGGAAAGCCACCATCCAACCTTACCTCACCAATTCTGCAGCTTCCAAATGTGAGTTACTTCCTCTCTACCCACATCTATTTGCCTTGCTGTGGAATCAAGACATGAGCCCCCACATCTGGCTCTGTTTCCAGTGAAGGTTTGAACACACAAAGATCCTGCCTGCTAAGTGACAGGATTAAGGGCATGTGCTACCACTGCCAGACTTCTTTGTTTACTTAAAATGGCTTGCTATTTCCTCTGATCTCCAGGCAAACTTTATTTACTAAAGTACAAATAAAATATCACCACAAGTTTCTCCAGTCTGCAATGACCCCACAGTCCTGTGGCCCACTTACAGAATAACCACTTAGAAGCTTATTACTATTTATAGCTGATCGGCCATTAGCTCAGGCTTCATACTTAATAGCTCTTACACTTAAATTAACCCATAATTCTTATCTATGTTTAGCCATGTGGCTTGGTGCCTTTTCTCAGTTCTGCCTTGTCATCTTGCTTCTTCTGTGTCTGGCTGATGACTCCTGACTCAGCCTTTCCTCTTCCCAGAATTCTCCTTGTCCACTCATCCTGCCTATTCTTCCTGCCTGGCTACTGGCCAATCAGCATTTTTATTGTCAACCAATCAGAGCATCACACATTCACAACATATAGAACAACATCCCACAGAACTCTTGCAAGCTTTATTTCTTCCTTTGTTCTTTGACCTTTCACTCTGGATCCTTAGAAACTCCTAAGAGAAAAAATTTCACTTTTCTAAATGAACATGCTACACATAGAAAAGATGCTATATTTGACTGTGAGAACTGGAGTTACCCCATCAGCCTAAAGGATGTTCTTTTGAATAACTCACCACATTTAGAAGTTTGACAAAGCCATGGTAATGTTCTTTCTTCCTGATCTACTGTCCTTTTCTATCCTATTTAAAGAAGGACAAAAATATGAAAGAAATCTTTTTTGTGCTTGAAAACAATCACAGTGAGCTTTCCTAGAAAAAGTCCCCTGGATATCTTTTGTCAATGAGATTATTAAATGTCCAACAGTTCTAGTTTTCTACTGGGTAGATGAAAAGGGGACTAAGACACTGGTACCTATTACACAGAATGGACTGTTTCTCCATTTATCAGGTGAGTAGCAGATGGGAAAGTGCTGACATACAACTTAAGATCAATTACCTCTCAGAAACAGCTTGAAGCCCCTACTACTTTCTCAGCCAGCTCAAGTGGAGGGGGGTGGTTACAAATAATACATTTCCTATAGAGGTCACAATGGTTTACTTGTATGTGTATACATACATACATATCTCCAAAGCTCAGGTACCACTGTAATTATTATACTTTATGTGTTCTATTGTTGATGGGATTTCTTCATGGATAAGTATCCTGATCTACAGCTAGAGAGGTTACTAAGTGGAGCAGAGCAGTTGTTGCTCTTGAGGAAGATCTGGATTTGTTTCCCAGCACCAACATGGTGGTTCACAACTTCCTGTAACTTTAGTTCCAGGTACTCCAACACCCTCTTCTGACCTCCTCAGGCACCAGCACACATATGCATAAATGGAAAAATACTGATACACATAAAATAAATCTAAAACAAAAATTTTGATCTATTTGTTCACTATATCATTTTATCTGGCATCACAATTGTGTTAAAATGGCTGACATTTCAAAAAAATTTAAAAATAATTAGGAAGTATTTTATATTAATTTTAGTCATTTAAGATAATGGCAGAAACATTTTCACTGTTTAAAATGTTCACTACATGGCAATAAAATAGAGCCACATTTATGCGACAAAAGATGAAGAAGAGGGCATATACTACTATAATTGCCAAATCCATATGATACAGTAAAAGGGAACAAGCAGGTTGCACTTATTTTTCTTTCAGGAAATCAGATCACCTGAATTCTTTTTCATCCTTGATTTGTTGCCTTGACATATAGCAAATCTATGTATCTAGACACTGACTAAAATTGACCAAGAGGAAAACATAAATTCTTCTTGACTTAATTTGCCATTGAAAATTGCAGTCAATAATCATGGAAAGTAAATGGCTGCACAGTGCAATATTAGTTGTCTAAGAAAAGATTAAAATTCAAGTAATCATCATTGATTAGTCCAAGAAAGTAACTAAAATGAAAATCCTTGACCCAATTACCACGTAAAGCAGTTAGCATAAGATTTTAGTTGTTCTGTTTTATTTGAAGTCTCAGTCTGTTTGATGATGGCCATTTAATGGGCAGATAAATCACCTTAAAAGCACAGGGGTACTTTTAGTATTGCAGATGTCTCTTGTTGATATCACCAAAAAATATTTTAAGTGGACATTTTTAAGTGTATTACATTAGTACTTCAATTTAACAATTTAAGGTGAATGGATGTTTATTCCTTGGCATTGACTTACAACATTTTTATAGCAAATTTACAATTTTTACACTAGTCTCTAGTGTGTAATTTATTTTTTAGTGTATAAGCATAATATATATTTTAGAATATAAAATGTATTTTTTACTGTGCCATTTATTTCAGATTGTTTAGCTAAGTCTTAGTACAAAGTATCCTGAAAAATGAAGGGATTAAAGTATACATTGCAGTTCCTGTAAAAAAAAAATCTAATTAAAAATAATCTTGATTTGTTTCATATATCACACATATATCAGCACTCATTAAATATCTACATTGGTCATGGGGTTCTGCTTCTAAGAAATAATGAGTCTTATATATGTATGCGTGCACATATCTTCATATGTATGTAGTGAGATTCTAAGTATTTTTCTGTGTTTATAGATATATTTCACATACGGTAAAGAATCAAGTTAGACATCACTTTAGCTGAAAAGAGCAGCATAGTAATGAAATTTCCAAAGAAAGCAAGATGCAACCTTATGACACCCTACACTTTTTGTTTGAATAGCAATTTATCCAGGAGACCAAACAGGAAAAAAGAAGAAAAGCTGTTTCCTCCTGCACTTTCCCCACTGCCCGAGGACACTCCACGTCGCAGAAATGCCAGTGGCAACAATGGGCTCTTCAGTCAAGACAAAAACATCTCCATGGCTGGACCACTTACCTCTACCAAACCTAAGAGAAGTGAAGGCAAATTCTGTGCTACTTTCAAAGGAATAACCATAAATGTAAGTGTCTTAGAGGAAATACTATGTTAAGCAAAACTAAATTAATGCAGCTCAACCAGTGTGACTTTTGCAAGGGAATGTTACAAGGGAGTAATAGGCACAGAAAAGCCAAGTGTGTCTTTGTATAAAAATACTCACACACTCTATTATTTTAATATTAATATTATTACTTTTATTATATTAATAGTATCTTTTGGTTCAATCTCTGTATCTTGAGGGTGGGGAAGGCAATGCGTTAATGCTGAACACAGAAACTGCCATGTGGAAGGCACAGATCTTCTAGCAGGTGAGATTGATGTTTCCATTTTGGAATCATCTATTCATTGCTGAATCTGTGTCAACACATACAAGTTTGACAAATCTAATTAAGAAAGAAGTTAACTAAGGGACAAACCTTGAGGCACAGCAATCTTAGGGAGATACAAATTAGTAAGGATATAAGGAGTAAGTGGCATCATGGAAAGTATTAGCAGAGATATAAAAGTCAGGATTGTCCACAGTTGTCAGGTGGGGGAAAATAATCTACCATGTGAACATGGCAGGCAGTCGTGTGACACAGTGTGAGCACATAGTTCCTCTTCTCAACACATACTTGCTTCTGGGTTCCATCTTTCCTTCAGCAATGCCAGTTCAAAGCAAAGCCCTCAGAAGTCTCTTATTCACTTAGTATTTAACCTGATGCAAATGAGGTTTTACTCTCTCAAGGCTTCAAAATACCATTGCTTTCACTTTGTCAGATAGCAGTCAAGGGTTTCATGAGGAAACAAACGAATAAACAAACAAGCAAACAAACAAAAACCTGTGCCAGCTTCCAGTCAGCCAAGACACAGTTGCAGAACAGTGCCATATCTCCTGATACTTTTCTCTCCCTACCTCCCTTTCACTTCTTCCCCTTTCTCCAACTTCTACTTTCTCTACCTCTATATTATTCCTTCCCCTCCCCTTTCAGATTTTCTTCTCTATTTAAACCCTTGCCATTCCAGTCTTAATATGATCATGGGACTATGTAATCACAGCACCTGGTTAGTTTACTGTTTAGTGTCATCAGAGAACAAAAGCTGGTGATTCACAAAATTCATAAAATAAACAGGATCACCTATTCATCCTCATACTGTGTATATTTTTTCTTTTTTCTTGCTGTGTTTCCTACTGTGCTTGACATTTGTGAAGAAATGGTTTGAGAAAGCCAGATCTAATGGTAACTATTTGTTCTCCTTTTTCCAGGATGGAGATACTCCAAAAAAGGCTGCTTCTGCTACCGTTACTGTCACCAATACAGCTATTGCCACTGCCATTGTCACTGCCACTGTCACAGCTACTGCCACCACCACTGCCACAGCCACCACTACAACCACCACTACTACTATTTCTACCATCACCTCCACAATTACTACTGGCCTTATGGATAGCAGTCACCTGGAGATGACTTCCTGGGCAGCTCTGCCCCTCCTGTCCAGCAGCAGCACCAATGTCCGGAGACCCAAACTCACTTTTGATGACTCGTATGTTGTTCCCAGATTATTGCAGACTCCGTTTGGGAATAGTGATTGGGGATGAGGGTAGTATGAATTTTCTAGTGCCATGCATGTGTCATTTTGTATAAGAAGTTCATATCAGCTCCTATAATGTTAAATGAAAACTCCTTCCATACACATACCTCCATCACCAGTAAGAAATGTATTTAGCCCACTTTAATCCTGGATCTTTGTTACTGTTTTCCAAGGTGGATTCTTTCCTCTAGACTACTTTATTCATTCTTATTCATGACTTCAGTTATATAGAAAGATTCATAGCTAGGTTATATGACCTGTTTGGACAACTATAACAAGTGGGGTTAGAGGATATAGGTTTCTGTCCTAATAGAACATCTTGCACTTCAAAGTCCAATTATAGTGTCATTTCAAGGTTGGTATCAGTATTATATATGACTGACAAAATTAGTATACCTTTATCAAGCACTATGTAGGAATGAATTAATAGCCAAAAGTATTTGTACTATTCAGTTTATAAATGAAAAGATGAACCACTGGTTTGTAAAAGAGCTTATTTTATTTGTTTAGTGTTCACAATGCTGATTTTTACATGCAAGAGGCTAAGAAGCTGAAACACAAAGCTGATGCACTGGTAGGTTTCATTTTTCTCATTGCTTCAGCCTACTAAAGTATGTTGTTTTGCATGAAAACAAGGAATGCATTTTGCAAATTGGGCAAACTTGAAGTAGCACCACCCAGATCTTTTTCAAGCATTGCTGCTCTTACATTGACACATGGGAGCATATGAATTATATAGTACCATGATTCCTGAAGTTCTTTGACTTGGGTTCTCATATTATTATTTCTTTATCCACTTTTTCTTCCTTTGAACCAACTTTGGAACCAACTTTGGAAGCTTACTCATTGTACCATCATCATAGTCTTTTCTATGAATTAAAATTACTTTCAACATGCTCTGGATATGATGGGAGCTTCTATTGGGTCCAGTAAACCAAATCTGGTGTGGAAAGGTGGAAGGTGTTAAGTCATATTTAATGGGTATCAAACTTTGATTTGGGGAAATGCAGCTACATAGAAAGCTCAGATTCTTGTTACATTAGGTTCCATGTTCCTAGTCAGGCTTTTTTCTTCTGATCAGAGAATGACAATGCTATCATCTTGATTTCTTATGAAATAAGTGCTAGATATTTCTCATGTTCTTAGTTGACCTAAACTAGTGATGAACTCACTATGTTGAAACATTTATCCTAATTGATCCTCCTAACAGAGAGTCTCAAATACATGTTGCAGCCATTTGAGTTGCTCAGGCTATATACTAAAAAAATGAAATAAGAATTTATGGACTGAGACCCTGCAATAATAACTAAAGCTCCCCAGCTGATATTCAAATGTAACTATTTGATAACCATGGTACCAGAGACAGTCTTAGGTTTAGGCTCCTCATCACTTACTATATCTCAGAACAAGTACAAATGTCAGTTCAATGCCATTATGAGGTAAATATAGTATCTGCAAGCACTGCATTGTGCCCTTTCAGCCTTTAGCTTCAGTTGACACTGCAAAAAACTATGATGAAACATCATATCAGGCTCTACACTGTAACTAATGTGTAGCTAACATCAACTGCCTTTGCCCATTGTATCTGCTATTTCCTTATTTTTGTCATTTCTCACTACTGTTTAAATTGCCTAGTTATTTTTTGAAGCTAACTTTATGGACTATAAATTTTCACCTGGAAACTATTTTACCATACCACTGCAGACAGAAATAATAAGGTAGGTTTCAGGATGTCACTGAAGCGTTCTGTGCAGATTTTGCCTATGATCACTGTGTGATGGCCAGCAATTTAAAAGCTACTGGGTGACAACGGTGCTGCCTGGAAGACTAAAGGTTTTTCTCCAAATTTTGTCAATTCTAGAGTGAGGAAATATATGAATGTCCCTCTGACAAGGTGGCATATGGGATGATAAAGAGGCTAGGATGCACATGTGAGACCATTTGAAGAACTAAGAAATATCAAACCTACAGTGATCCTCAAATATATGATTAAGGAATTATAACACTGACAACTGTGGAGATACTGCTTCCATGGGGGCAAAAATTGATTCTTAGTAAAGTGGAAAAATACTATCTTGTACCTAGATCTGGGGCCCTTCAAAACAGTCACATAAAGAGATGCTCAGTATTTTCTGCTATTAAGACTTCATTGGTAGTATATAAATGTCTTTGAAAATTCTTTGAAGGACTGTGATCACAGGGGAAAAAGTTGAAACATAATCAGAATAATTTCCCTGAGCTTTTTATCTGTCTTACTGTTAGAAATATATTTCTAGTTCAAACCTTTCAATTTGGGAATGGAGAAACTGAGACTGACTAACTGACACTATGGCTATTTAATTTTTCTTCTGGACATCAGTATTTGCTCCTTTTGGGAAAGATAGGTTGAGTCTTGATAAGCTTTAATTATTGTTCCAGCAATGGGTTGTGAATGAAAACTCACCTTCAGAAACTAAAATATATAAATCAATCCCCAAAGGGGAAAGCTACTTGAATTCTGAATATATATGGAGATTATCTAATAAGACAAAACAAAAAGAAACTAGTTTACATGTATACACTTAGGTTTCTATAACAAAAGTTCAATTAATGAAAAACAGTACTTCTGTACAATGGATCACAGAAAAAAATAACAGAATTTCTTTAGTACATGTATAGTTATATTCAATCCTTTCCCAGAGAGAGCTACTCTGTCATTTTCAAAGTTGAAATCTTCATAATTGCATATGCAATATTTTGATATAAAGTATGCAAAAATTTAAACAGTTAAATTTGCATTATAATGGTTCATTTACATATTAGTAGAATTCTTACATCCATCTATCAAAAATTTAAAATGTAAAACCCTGTTAAAATGCTCACTATGAAAGTGTCAAATATAATATTCATTACACATGAAAAAGAAATCAGTATGGCTAAGCCAGTTTAATCATGGCCATTATCAATGCTAAAATCTTTTGCAATAAAATTTAACTAAAGTAAAATATTTAACAGTGCTATACTTTGGGGCTTTTCAACACTATCATTTACAATAAAGATGATGTGATTGTTGTCTACTATCATACTCGAGCATCTCATTTTTTAATGCTACTCTCTACCTTGGGATTGGGCTGATGTGCTCATGACATTCTAAAGCAAGAGGCAGACTGTGAAGATAACAAAAGCAGAGCTTAGTTGTGAGATCTGACTAAATGACACTTCAATCTCTAGTCAGTTCAGTACACTTAGTGATTAGGAACTAGTCAAGGTATTCATTTAGATTCTGGATGGCCCAAATGTGATGGGAACATCAACAATGATACCATAATCCATTTTGATGCCTCAGGTGAATTTGCCTTTTTCAGCCTGCCACAGTGTCATTGCAATAGAGCATTAAACAAGTTCCATCATCATTAATATCCATTTGCCCACTGTCATCTATCCATGTCAGGGCTTCTTAGCCAAACATCTGGAGCATCTAGTTCTCCATTGCAAAGTCTGTCCCTTGCATTTTAGGATGCTTAGAAGCATCTCTGGTCTCAGTCTACTAGGTGCCTCGTATCCTCAGTGGTAAGTCTACCCAAAATACCTCTGTCTAATGAGAAGTGTTCCCTAGGGAATGGGGACAAAAGTACTCACAGCTGTGAATGATTCCTTTATATTAAGGTCAACAAAGACTATCATGTTGACAGTCATTTTCCTGTTTCAGTTTGAGAAATTTGGCAAAGCTGTGAATTATGCTGATGCAGCCCTCTCCTTCACTGAATGTGGCAATGCCATGGAACGTGATCCCCTAGAAGCAAAGTCTCCATATACCATGTATTCTGAGACTGTGGAGCTCCTCAGGTAAATGGCTTTCCTAGACTCATATTCCCAAAGTAATTTTATATAGAGTTAGAAGCTGTTAATAATTTTTGCTTAAATATTATTTCTATAGTTAATGTTCCCAAAGGCTATAATTAGCTCCTGCCATTTTATTAATGCCATAGAATATTTATAATAGGTGGACACTGTTTTATAAATTATCCCCTTCAAAGGTTATAATGTGAGTCTGATAATTTATAATATCCATTAAATTAAAATTAAGATGTCACAGGTGAAAGTAAAGTATAATCATTTTCTCATGTAGCATTGACTTGCCATTTCAAAACAAACTAGTGCTCTCCAAATTTCTCTTAAGAGCCATGTTTTCTAAAGCCTTCTGTTTGGATTATTGTAAAAGAAAGGAGAGACTGGCAAGATGTCTCTGTTGGGTAAAGGTGACTGCTGCTAAGTTTGATGACAGAAAGGAAAGACTTGACTCCATACATTGTCACATATGCACAACAATAAATAAATAAATAAGACATTATTTTTCATTGGAAGGAGATACTGCTCTAACCCAAAATCAGTATTGAATGTCCTAAGTGTATAGAAGAATTTTCTTGCATTTGGAATAAGAAATTCAGATGTAGTGTTGGCAGGGCTGAAGATCAAGAAAAGAGCAAGGTAGTGGAGGACATATTAACTATATATTATTGTGTTCATATATTTAATGAAATTTTCTAATGCCTATGTTGAATTAAATTAATTGTAAATCAAAAAGAAAAGAAAAAGGAAGTAGAAGAAGAAATACTCACTCTACTATTTTCCAGTGATTTGAAAACCTTAGAAAAGGAATTTAACCTCTCCCTAAATAGTAGACATGTACCATAGTTCACTGTATACACAAAATAATCATATTTTATATTGAAGATAAATGATACCTATACCCTGTTCTTGCTGCATAAGTACTCTACTACTGAGCTACTGAGCAATATCCACCAAATTACTTTCAGCTGAGTTAGTAAGTTAGTTTATTTGAGAAGTTCTTATATTCTGTTCCTGCCAGTTCCATTTTTTAGTAATGCAAAGCTTGCCTTTTACTATCATACTTTTTTCTACATAAACTGTTCAATAGCTTCTGGTATTTGTACAGAAGCCTTCAAACAAACATTGGACAGACTTACCTTGAGAATTTCCTAAAGAAAGTATTTCGAAGAGCAAAAGTAGAGAACTATTATAAACCCATAGAATGGAGGGTTTTTTAAAATTAATTTTTCTAAGTGAACAAAATAAGACCTTTCATTATATTTTCATACAGATCTCATGATACTTTGCTCATATTGCCCCTACGTCCTTCCATTTTCCCTTCCCCTTCTAGCTAGTTCCTTTCCTCTTCTGAAATAATGCTCTTTCACCTTTCATGTTATGTAATATAAGATATAAAAACAAAACAAATATTTGTAATTAATTTGTTTGTAATTAAATCTAGTTTCTGTACATGAAAGAGAATGTACATCATGTCTTTCCCCCCTTACCTTCTCTTTTTCCAGTTACTTTAACTTTATACAACTTTCTCTTCATATATTGCTATCAGAAATACCAAAAATATTTTAGTTATAAATAAATATAAATAAACAAAGGTTGTTTCCAAGGAAAGATACAGCCTTGTCCATTGGATCATTCAACTATCTTTGTCTTTTAGCTATTCCAAGACCTAGGCACAAGAGAATGCTTATGTCATGTACTGTGGAAGCTATCACTGCCACAACTTTCAGGTAGCTTTTAAGGGGAAATTTATTTCTCAGTCAAGAATAGTTACAATTTTTGAAGTTATATACAATATGTATTTTGGAAAAAGTATAATATAAAATTGGTGGCAAAAGTTAATGAACAATGAACAATTTGTGTTCCCTGAATCACTCAAATATGCAAATTTAAGCAATGTATGCTATGTTAACAAGAAAATGTTACAATGTTAATACCTCTCATTTAAAAAGAGAGAAGAAAATCATATTGTAGGCCTCTTTCATAGTGCTGATGAGAGTAGAAATTCATCATTGAAAATTGCAAACAATGTGGCATTATATAAAAAAGCTAGATGAGCTAACATTTATATTTCTGGACACAGGATTTCAACTTCTGAAAATATGAATTTTCTTAAAAGGCATTTTCACAATGCAGAATTATTATACTTTTTCCTTTTTTGAACAAAACAAACAAACAACCATGCCCCCTTCACCAAAAATTAAAAAAAAAAAACTACTGCATAGCTTCAAAACAAGACAAGGCAGCAACTCCAGGAAAGTTAAAAGATCTATTGGGATTCTGTTCATTTAATGTTGATCAGAAAGTTAGAGTCTACTAAATAAAACAGTGGGATGACAAAACAAAGGAAAAAAAGAAAAACATAATATATGAGTAGAACATACACATACCTATGTGTGTATGTGTGTGTGTGTGTGTGTATATATATATAAAATACTCAATTAGAAGTAACAAAAATAGTAGTAGAACATTCAAAAATACTTTGCAGCCACTGACACATAAAAATAAAGTCTAAACAGTGAAAATGTGAAATCATATTAATGTAAAATCAGGGCTGGAGCTCAATGGTAGATGCTTGCCTATCATGTGGGAGGCCCTGGATTTAATCTCCAGTACTTCAAAATACTTAAATCATGCTGCATAATTATCTACAATTCACAATATGAAACAAAACATGCATGCATCTAAATCAAAGTGGAAGGAAATAAGATTATAGCTGTAATTTTGAAAGAGTGACATCATGGGTGTTTTCCTTCTCTACAAATTTTTCTTTCTTATTACTTTCTAAGGAAAACATATGCTCTTATAAAAGTACACAAGCAGATGCTGTAGAAACATTTGAACAATTAAGAGCACTTGCTGCTCTTGCAAAGGACCCAGGTTCTGTTTCTAGCACACACACACATGGAGGCTCAGAGTTGCCTATTGCTCCATTTCCAGGGGTTTCAATTCTTACTCTCTTCTGGCCTCTGTGGGATCCCTACGTGCAGCACATGATACACATAAACTTGTGCAGACACACTCATTCATAAGAATAACAATGCAGCCTGCCATCACTGGCCTTCTTCTTAAAGCCTGTTTGTCTTTTATGGGCCACTTGGCTACCTCACACCCAGCTGCAAGGGCCTTTGTTTCTACCCTCAGTGTTCCTGGTGTCACTGTTTTAACCTTTCCGTTCCCCCTTTGCCTAAACATCTATTTACACTGTTTTCACCACAAGCCTTTTCTCTGTCTGCCTTCTGTGATCTAACCCTGTCTCACCATCACAGAACTGCTCATAACCACCACCATGTGGAAACAGCCTACAGGTCCATCACTAAATGAATGGATAAAGAAAACATGGAAAATGGACACAATGGGGTATTATTCAAACACAATAAACAACACAGGATATCCTCAGGAAAATGAGTTGAACTTGAGACAATCACAAAATAAATCAGATTAAAGTGAAAAAAAAAAGAATAAAAACACTTAAATTCACAAGCTAGACACTAAATTTTATTCCTTGGTAAAAGCATGAAGTGAATCATTATGTAATTATTCCTTAAAGTCTTCCAAAAATATTTCTTCCTTAATTGTAAAATAACTCTAATGTATTAGTACTGACAGAAATATTTTGGTGGAATTTTGGTGAAAGTCAATGGAGAATGTATTGGCATTCCATCTAAAGTCACTATTTTAAATTTGATTTTGAGGTGATTAAAGATTCATATGCAATTGTAGGAACTTATAAAAAGAATTCTTGTGTACCCTTCACCAAACTTTCTACCATAGTAACAACCTCTGTAGCTAAAGTTCAAAATCACAACCAGGACACTAGCACTGGCATAATACATGGACTTCATCAGATTAAACCAAGGATGTCTCTCATTTCAGATTTTCCCCAATTTTGCATGAACTCATTTCTGTATTCTCTTTATTTTTTATTTTTCGTATTTTCTGTGTTGTGCATATTTTTTATTAAGAGGAATTTCTATTGGGAATAAAATGAGTTGAAATGAAATAGGTCTTCAGGTCCATTTCAGCAATTGAAAATCCACTATTGAGTCACTTTCAAATGTGGTTGCAATTAGGCGATGACTGCAATATGAATATAGTGTTTAGTAGTACAATATTATATGGAAGAGATTCTTATTGCTCTCTTCCCTGTTGGTTATAGAGGCAGACTCCTGTTTTTCTTTCAAATAATTAGAGTTGTTGTGAGACCTGGGGACCTACAAAAGAAATGTACTTATGAAAACAAAAATGCACCACAATGACTTGACTTTTCAGTAATCCAACTGTCAAAGAAAGTTAGATATATTACATTATAAAAATACCAGTTCTGGCCATTGTAACAACAGAAAGCACCTGCATCAATTACGTAAGTCCCATTGCTGAAAATGTTCACTCAACAGATTTTGAGAAGTTACCGTGAAAGCAGGGCAGATAGCATGCTTAGGAAATACAGTCTTGAGTGGGGATGAGCCAGAGCCCCTTGTGCTCTGGAGAGGCTGTTGTAAGTAGCAAGTAAGAGGACACGATAGGCTCTCTATCGCCTTCCATAAATGAGGTGTAACCCAGACAGCCTGCACATGTACTTTAATTTTTTTTTCTGCCACAGTGAACTCGATTGCTTATTCTACTATAAGTACCTGTGAAATTGCATTAAAGCTCAGACAATGATTTTATGCAATGAATTGCTTTCTCAAGACTCTGAATGCTCAGAATGAGATGTGCTCAACTAGAAGGCAAAAAAGATAACTACTTGATCTTTTATTACTGCAGCATGGAACAGTGACAATCAACGAAAATGGAAAGGCAAAATATACAAGCCCCATGAAGTAGGTTTCCTTAGACTTTAAAATGCTATGAAATCAGTCCTTTAAAACACACACACACACACACACACACACCCCAAATATGCATGCACACATTTTTTTAAAGAACATACACAAAGCTAGAGACATTAGAAAAGAATTTTTACCTGATTGAGGTCTCCATAGCCAATGTCAGACATAGTTCTTTATTGTCTCATCTGTCAAAAAGTGAACTGACATATTTGCCTACCTTGCATATAAAACCAATAATGTTGTTTAGCTAGCAAGCTCATAGAAACAATATTTTGCCAGCCAGCATTTATACATAACCAGAAACTCATGGAAATTCTGCAGCATTATTCTAGAACATGAACCCATGATTAAACTGGCTTTCATAGAGTTCAGTTCTTGATGTCATGTGAGGTTCCATTATTCTGTGTGCATCATTCTTTTGTATTTGGTTTTAAGAAAGGACCAGTCTGTCCTCTACTTTATGAAAAAGTAGAGAGGCTAAGTCATTTGGGCAATCAGAACTTTGAAAGGTCAAGATTTCACTTGAGCTGGGCGGTGTTGGTGCTTGCCTTTAATCCCAGCACTCGGGAGGCAGAGGCAGGCGGATCTCTGTGAGTTTGAGGCCAGCCTGGTCTACAGAGTGAGTTCCAGGAAAGGCGCAAAGCTACACAAAGAAATCCTGTCTTGAAAAGCCAAAAAATTAAAATTTTTTTTTAAAAAAAAGTTTCCACTTGAGTATTTCTTCTTTTCTTCAAAGGTATGCGATGAGGCTGAAGAACTTTGCAAGCCCCTTAGCTTCTGATGGGGACAAAAAGCTAGCAGTATTATGGTGAGTTCCAAGGAGGCCACAAGAAAACTGCTGATAGATCCACAGCCAAGCACCAAGCTGAGCTCCAGGAATCTGGTTGAAGAGAAGGAAGAGGGTTTATATGAGCAAGTGAGGTCAAGATCATGATAGGGAAACCTACAGATGCAACTAAACAGCTCATGGGAACTCCCGGACTCTAGACCTACAGCTGTGGAACCAGTATGGGACCAGACTAGGCCCTCTACATACAGGAGACAGTTGTGTAACTTGTTTTGCTTAAGGGACCCGCTGGCAGTAGGATCAGGATCCATCCCTGGTGCATGAACTGGCTTTTTGGAGCCCATTCCCCATTATGGGACACCTTGATAGCCTTGATGCAGAGGGAGGGGCTTGGACCAGGCTCTGCTGACTCCCCATGGGAGGCCTTACCATTTTGGAGCAGAGGATGAGGGTGGGAGTGGGAAGGCAGGTAGGGGGAGCAGGAGGAGGGATGGGAGGGGAACTGTAGTTGGTATGTACAATGAAAAAAATTAAATAAATAAAAGAAAATTTTAAAAAGAAAACTGTTGTTATGCTGCAGTGGTATATGAACACTCCACATCAATGTAAGCAGCTTACCCCAGATCATTATTCTGGCTTTCCAGGGAATCATTAAAGGCTAACTAATGGATTTCTTCAGTCACTGACTAACATCTACTCTCCCCTTGGATTTATACCCTTATCAAAATGAGATTTTAATAATTCCACCTTCATTTGTTAAAAGTATCTTTATTTACACGTTCCTCAAACTGAGATTAGATGAGTGATTGTAAAACATGAATTTGTATATTTAACAGTATATAGTCTTCATGAGTCACTGTTGGTAATGTAATCCTTTTATCCTCACCCAGCTACCGATGCTTGTCACTTCTCTATTTGAGAATGTTTAAACTGAAGAAGGATCATGCTATGAAGTACTCCAGATCACTGATGGAATATTTTAAGGTAATCCTTATTTTGTATAATTTGGGAAACCTTGGAGTGTTGTGGTTTCTGTTTAAGGCATTTGATTTTCTTGGTTACCAAAGGAAACAAATGGACAAAGTCATCCTCTAGTGAACTGAGGTTGTTTGTTTTTATTTACTATTTTGCAAACAAATAAGAGAGGTAACCACAAAATGCAATGCCAATATTTGGGAATGAACCCACATAAAAATCCAAGCAGGAGCCTGGTACTAGGCTTAGCTACTCTGTGCTCCAATATGGTTTTTGTCTGCTAACACTGGCCATAACTTAGAATTGAGATGGTTTATTGCTCCTTTCCTTTGGCCTGTCCTCAGAGGAAAATGACTTTTTGCCAAGTACAAGAGACCACTTGGCCACACTGCATCTAACTGTTGTCTGAGTTGTCTGAAGTCAACCACATCATGGCCTTGTAGCAAATATCCTGTGAGTATTAGTATATGTCTGAATGATAATACTGTGACTCATCTGGGAACATGAACAAGATCCATAGTTACTATGTGGTTTTGGATATAATGCCATAAAGCTAGTGCTCATGTGGGTGAAAAGGGATCACATACAATAGTTCCCCAGTCCTTTCTTAAGTCTACTCTCACACAGTGTACTGTAGACAGGTGGATTGTAAATTTCACTGGACATCTAAAATCCCTAGAGGATGCATAAAACCAAAGTGTTGGGTCCCATCCCTGAAATAAATGTCCTGGGCTGGGGCCTGAGAATGTACATTTCTAGCAAGTTTCCAAATAATTCTCATGCTGCTGGCTTTATCATCTCACTGATAGCCACTGTTCTAATATCTGTCCTCTGTGTCCTGTCAGGGAATTGGAAAACATCAGATGCAAGTAATCCATCTGCCAGTGAATGTGTTGTGCTCATTTAGGTTTAAAATGGAATCAAGTCTTCAGAATGCATACTATGTCCAGCTGTCTGTGACAGCAGGGCAACACTGAATTCCTACTGGACTCTAGAAAATGCTGACTCTCCCTCTCAAATACTCCTTTTGCAAAGGGGGCTGGACTGGAGGCCAGAAGGCAATAGAAGACCAACAGCCTGGTTACAACTGCCAAGAGCAGACCTGACTCAGATCACAAAGAGCTTGATCCTTGCCCTGTTATGATGGTGTTGTGCTGAATATCAAGTTTTTCTCTTATCCACAAGGGTGTGGTCAGATGCAAAGAAACAAAATAAAATAAAACAACAAAAACAACCATATCCCACCCCACCCCAGGAAGCCAGCACTTTAAGTCAGCTAGATTCTGTCAGAGAAACAAGAGCAGGTTTTGAATCACAATTTCCTTTGCAAAGAAGTCCTGGACCAGTTGCATTGCTAAACAGAGAAAACAGTTAGCCATGAAAATTTGCATATAAAGACCACAAATCACAATGAATCCCGATAATGAACAAGCAAACAAAAATGTATTGCTTGTTTGTGACATCTTCCTTGGTTATCAGACAAACCTGTACCCCATGGGTAAAGTTTGCAACTAAAGTTAAAGGTTAAAAGCTTACTTGTATTCTGAAGGGCTTGCTTTGCAGAGTAAATTTCACATGATGATAATTAAACCACTTCTTAGAGAACTGAATCTGATTTCAGTGGGCTTTTAGTATATAAGATCTTTCATCAAGTGACTTTCATGGTCCTGATTGGAGCCCACTAATTATCCTAACCAGCTATTTTCATCGAGTTTATGTCGTATTGGGCTGATGTGCACATACATCCAAGTTCTTCATTCCAAAATGCTGCAATCAATATTAATGTACTCTAAATCACACTTACATCTGTTTCTGAATTAATAAACACAAAATAGATGTCCTTATTTCCCCCTCTTTCTCTCTCTCTTTCAGCAAAATGCTTCAAAAGTTGCTCAGATACCATCTCCTTGGGTAGGCAATGGAAAGTAAGTATCCTACCAAAAAATTGCTTTTTCATGAAAATGAATGACTGGATAGACCCCACATATTTTGCATTGATTGCTCATGAGTGAAGGACAATTTCAAGATGGCAGTCATTTTTTTGTGCACACAGAATTTTAGCCAGGCTTCAGCTGATGGAGAGACAGAAAAGTTTCAAATGATGTAGTCCCTTAAAGATCTGTAAGCTAAATTATGGCCATAAAATATCTGCTAATGAGATAGCAAGCAACAAGCCATTTCTGGGAGGTGGGATAAAGTTAAATCTACTGCAATGATTTGTCAGTGATTCACTTGGTAATGAAAAGTCAATGAAATATTCATTGATATATGGTAAATGATGTTTAATAAAACCAAAGGCATAATAGAGTTGAAAATGTGAAGGTTATTTAGCTGATTATCCGGTTATTCATGAAAACTTTTATGCCAATACTAAAATACCTTGACCTAAATATAAAAGGATGTACTCTTGTGCTGATGTAAAGCCTCATTGACATTCTCAGACTTATAGCCTAATTTAGAACCCTATATGCTTAGCCACCCCCCCCCCAGACTTCATAACACTACAGTGAGAGTCTGAAGGAGACTCTTGCTGTAGACTGAGGCTGCACACATCTCACTGATTAAACTAACTGGACCTCTCTCCTTCTCGATTTGCCCTGCTTCCTCTAAAGGTCTTATGCCAACTGGAGACACAGAGGAGATGATCCATAAACAGGGCAATTATGAATCCCACTCCATCTCCAATGTGTGCCTTTTCTAACTTTCCTGACTAGCCATGTCACCTCTGGTTTGAAAAGTGTCCCATCCCTTCCAAGCCCATTTCCTACCAATATAGGAAGAAAAGTATATGTCAGTGGACACATTTACAAAGAGCCTATTATAACTGCTTTTGACATTTTTTATCGTCTCAAAAATCTTGCATCTCTGATGAAAATGCCTTCCTTGTGAGTAAAATAGACTCTACTGTCACTTTCTAAATATCTACAAAGTATACTCCAGAAGCAGTGGGCCAGTGAAGTCTACTTTGGGATCATAAAGACATTCAGAGTGAGGGAACAGATTAAAAACTACACATTAGCTCAATTACTGCACTGAAAGGAAGCACAGCTCCAATTGGAAGTTCAGAAATAAAAATAACCACTGAGAGACCCAAACTTCCAGAGAGATAAAAACCATCTTTCCTTTTTGTTCATCAAGAGTAAGACCTAATTCAGCAATTAAATTAATAGTAAAATAATCACTGGAATATTTTCTTTTATTTCTGAAATGGAAGAACAACATTCTAAGCTTGTGAGATCACATTAAAAGACTCACAAAACGCATATCAAGCAGCTTTAGTCTGCACTCCCTTTCATTAACAGTCATGCTTTTAAATAAGTCAACTCCAAGTAATCACATGGGGATGACATCACATTTATTCAGCAACTATTTCAAATCCATTTGCTCCACACCAGGCCCTGTATGGCAGATGAGATCACCCAAATTAATTCCACATGATCTCTGTACCAAAGAGAAACAAAGTTTAGTGGAGGGAAGTTACAAATATAAACAAAAGTCCTATGTAAAACCAGTAGGAAGAGTTTGGGTGTTTGGGCTTAACCAGACAAGGGTTCATATCTCAAGCCCAAACTAATTAGCCTGGCTTCCCAATTAATAAGAATAGTGTGCTCCTTCAACATACTCTCATAGCACCTTCCAGTGTCAGCGCCCCTGACTTAAAAGCCTCTGCACCTGGCTAGTGATTGGGGAGTAAACTCCTCAGAGGTGCTGCTGACCACTTTACTCTTTCATGAGACCATCACAGGAAAACACATGAAGAGATGAATTGTTGTACCCATTTCATGAAGCCCTCAGAGACCACCAAGTGCCAGTTTCTGATGCAAGCACATAAGGGTCATTTTATTCAGGTTCAACCTGGGCCACCACATGGCAGATGAAAGGAAATGTGGTGATGGCCATGAGCCCAGGTGTAGAGGATTTTTATAGGGAAGAACCACAAGCCAGGAATTGGCAACTTGGGCTGGGTAGAAGGGATATGGGGCAAGGTGATTTTTTTGAAAGTATTGGTCTAGACTTTGGGCATGAAACCACATTTGAAACCATTGGGTTAGACTTTTGGCAGGGAACCACAACCTGCTGAACAACATTATCTGGATTGCTCAGGAGAATTATCAAGATATCTTCAAGGGCCACAAATAGCATACAGATGTCTGCAGGAAGATACTGCTCTGTATCTGTTCGAGTTGTCATGACACACTCCTGAGGTCCTTTCTGGAACTGAGTACAGCAGGTAGTCTAAGATGGTGGCCCGATCCTAAGATGAGGTCTGTATTTCCTTTACAGAAGAGACAGTTGAGAATAGATTTGTGGGAACTATCCTCTATTGAGCCTGTGAAAAAATGTCCAGAAAAGTAGTTGGAGAAAAGAGAAAAAAAAATACTTGTATAGGGTAAAGAAAGACTAGCAAGAATATGTTTATGAAGATCTAGATAATACCTATTTTGGGCTTTGTAGATCCAGAGGAATTTATGCTCAGTGCAATGGTTAAAAAAAAAAAAAAGCAACAAACAGCAACAAACAACAGTGGCTATTGGGACTGTCACAGTTATTGTTATTATCATTATTTTTAAAGTTAGAAGGCATAACCAATTCTGCTCCCCAAAATATTACAGCTCTTATTCTGGACTTACTTGTCTCACTTGTTCTAGATTGCCAAGGAATGATAGATTTTTCTCCTTCACTAAAACAGTGTGTTCATGTGTGTAGTGTATGTGCATATGCATGTACCCACATGTATGGAGACCTGAGATCAGTATCATTTATCTTCCTCTAATGACTTGAAACTTTATTAAAAAAAAAAAAAGAATAGTTCACTGCATCTGGAGCTCACTGATTGGCTAGCTAATGAGTCCCTAAAATCTACTTATCACCACTTCCCAGCACTGAAATTATGGGTGCTAACTAATATACCTAGCTTTATAAGTGAGTACCGGGATCTGAACTCAGCTCCTTATACTAACAGAGTAAGCACTTTACCCACTGGACATCTTTCTAGCTACCTTATGTGTTTCTTTTAAATGAGAGGCCATTCATTGTTTCATTTGCTAAACACCGATAGTATACCAAGCACTCTACTAGTGCCTTTAAAAATACCAATTATAGTATTATAGATTTTTCTTTATGTTGACAAGCATTTTATAGTGGATACTAAAAAGGAAATTCAACTGGTATTCTTTAAACACATGTTATATGCCAGGCAATGTTCTAAAATGCTGTGGTATAGCATAGGATGAAACTGATGAAAATCCTAGTACCCGTTGTGTTCTGTTGTGTTGCAAAAGAAACATAATTAAAAATATACAATATTTCAGTTTCATTCTTCTCCATATTGCTATCAAGTCTGACCAGCACAATTAATTGAAGATGCTGCTGCATTTTCTTTTGTGTGTATTTTTGGCTTCTTTGTCAAAATTCAAGGGGCCCTGGGTATATAAACTTATATCTGAGTCCTTAGTTCAGACATTGATCAATGTGTCTGTTTATATGCTAGTACCATGCTATTTTTATTGCTTTATCTCTGTAGTAGAACTTGAAATCATGAATGGTGATACCTCCAGCAGTTCCTTCATTTTGAGGATTGTTTTGGTGTGTGTGTATGTGTGTGTGTGTGTGTGTGTGTGTGTGTGTGTGTGTGTGTGTGTTTCTGAATGAAATTTAAGATATTTTTCAATTGCTATAAACAATTAAGTTGGAATTTCGGTGGAGATTACATTTTTCTGCAAGTTTCTTCTAGGAAGATGGACATTTTCACACTATTAATCTTACCAATCCATGAGCATATTAAGTCTTTCTGTCTTCAGTTTCTTAAAGTTTTTATTATGTAAGTCTAGATTATGATTAATTGCATGGAAGAAACTAAAACAAAATAAAAATGTCAAAAAGTACTTTACTGGGTCAAGAGGAGAAGCAGTGGCACAATCTTGAATAAGTTTTGGCAAAGGATGGTAGAGTATGCTATGAAATATCTGAAACTGAGAATTCTAAGCAAGGAAAAATAGGAGGAAGCTTGTGCCCCATGAGGTCATGGGAGAGTAAAGGTACAATATGATGATCTAATACATGTATATCATATATAATGATCAAATAAGGATAATAAGAATTTAATGTTCCTAAATATGCACTACTTCTGTTTGCTGATAATCTTAGAATTCTTCCCCTTAAAAACACATAATAATTTCTTATGAAATAACACTTTCTCTAATGTGTGTAGAACACTACAACTTATTTCTCCTATGTAAATAACTGGATTCTGGACCAGTTTTCAAATTATCCCATCTTCTCCTTTTTAGCCTGTATTAAACATGATTCTTTTTTAGTTTTCATGTATGTATGGAAAATAGGATTTTCAAGATATATGAGGCTAAGGAACATGATTTACTTTTCCCTTATGACTTACTTATGATAGAAAACAATGAACCCAATCTGTTATTTCAGTGTAGTAAAGTAAGTCCCACCAAGGAGATGGATATGCTTAATGGTACATATCAATTTTGTAGTAATATGGGGTTAGAATCCTAGCTTCTTAGGATTCCAGCACCTATAGTTTCTTTTTCAGTATGTGTCTCCTGAAAGCTTTACCATTTTTTTCTAGAGATTACAAATGAGAAAGTATGTATTTCTCACTATAAACTAACATTTAAGACTTAATGATTGTCACTAAAGAAAGGGATTATAAAATAGAATGTGAGACCTATGAGGACAAAGAATTTTATTTTTACATCACTAAGTAGCCCTGCATGCTAATGTTCCTTGGCTTGAGAATTCCCATATCCCATCATTGCTTTGAGAATAAATCAGGATATGGAAAACAAGGAAAATATCTCAGAAATCATAAACATGGTGGGAAAACCCCATGTTCTTAGAGGACACAAATACATAGCAAATCTACCTTCCTACCATGACCAGAACACACCATAAGATCTACTCCATTGGCAAAATACCTGAACTTTCTCTCATGACTGTGGGCACAATCTCTGTGTATCTGAAAAAGAGGATTTCAGCTACAGTTGTTCACAGAACTTATCAATAGCACTTCAGCATATTGGTAAATGTGACCTATTTCTCAAACAAATGTATGTGCCTCTATGCTGTGAGCACTCATAAACTATGAAAAATGCAGCCACCTTGGAGATGCAAAGTTGTTAATAATGGAAGTTGGTAAGGGATTGGAGCATAATATAGGGCTCTGTAGCCATGCTCTGCAGTGGAAAAGAGGTTCCTTCAAACATGCAGACTCTTAAATATAGTTCTGCCTCATTTCTGTTGTTTATGTTTTTACTTACTTCTTTTTTAACCCCCTTTTTTGTTAAGGAATTTTTTATTCATTTTACATAGCAATCACAGATCCTTCTGTCCTCCTTCTGCCCCTCACAACTTTCCCCCACATCCCCTCCAAATTCCTTCCTCCAGCAAGATAAGGTCTCCCATGGGGAGTCCACAGAGCCTGGTGTATTCTGTAGAGGCAGATCCAAGCTCCTCCCCCTGCAACAAGGCTGTGCAAGATTCCCACCATAGATAGTAGGCTCCAAAAAGCTAGCTCATGCACCAAGAATGGATCCTGATCCTACTGCCAGGGGGCCCCTTACACAGATCAAGCTACACAACTGACTTGCTTATGCAGAGGGTCTAGTCCAGTCCCATGGAGGCTTCACAGCTATTGGTCCAAAGTTAATTAGCTCCCATTGGTTTGATTGTCTCTGTAGGTTTCCCCATCATGATCTTGATGCTGCTTGCTCACAGATTCCCTCTTCTCTCTCTTCCACTGCTATCCTGGAGCTTGGCCTGGTACTTGTCTGTAATTGTAACCATCTTGTTAAATAAGAAACACAGAGCCAATTGCAGAGTTAAAAGCCAAGAGGTCAGAGCAATAGCTGAGACCTGAAAACCTTACCCTTCATTGCTGTTCTGTCTTTCCTCTCCACAAGAGACCTACTTCTGTGTGTTTTTTTTCTTTTTTATAGACTTTCTGTTCTGCTTTCTCATTGGTTGTAAACCCAACCATATGACCCCCTCATCACTGCCTGTCTGTACAGACCTCTAGGTCTTCTATGGTTGGTATTGAGATTAAAGGCATGCATCGTCATGCTGGCTGTATCCTTGAACACACAGAGATCTGCCTAGATCTGCCTCCCAAGTGCTGGGATTAAAGGCAATGCACCACCACTGCCCAGCTTATGCTATGGCTTGCTCTGACCCCAAGGCAACTTTATTAATATACAAATAAAATCACATTTCAGTACAAATAAAATATCACTATATTTCCCTTTTTCTATTTTAATGAAAAGAAAAAAGGAAAAAGTTATAACTAATATAAGAAAAACTATATACAAAAGTACAATGACTATATACCATATATACAAGCAATAAAAACATAAACAATGTCTAGTCCATTTTTATTTGACAAATTCAGAGAAAATAATTCCATTATCTATCCTATTTTGGTGAGTCCAAAATATACGTGATTCACTTTCTGTCCTAACTTACATTGTTGATGGAACTGTCTTATAACATCTTTCAAATTTATAACACCTCTAGTGATTTTCTTTTCTGAAATTCTTAACATGGAAAACTATAATTATAACTAACTGATCTTCAACTCCCTCAGAGACCCAAGAAGGAAAAAATACTACCTAATAAAAAATAAAAACAGGAATTGCATGCAAACAGCTTACAAAAAAAATGTGAATTGACAGAAACAGCCAGCTGCCTGGACAGTCACCTGAGGTTTCTCTGCAGTGTTGGGGCATCATCTTCAACCTATAGGCTTAGCATATCTGACAGACTCATTTGTGAACTAGGATGTATAGAAGGTCAACAGTTTGACCTCAGATTTGGTGAGAGCAGTCCATGTACCAGAAACACCTGAATTCCATTAGTGTCATGTCATGATTCAGGATTTAAATTCTGGAAATTATTGATGTTTTTTTTTTTTTTTTAATTCAGCTGTCCATTCTTCTTGGCTGTGTGTGTATGGCTTCATCTTGGCATCCCATTCTTCTCCACATCCCTCTATTAAATGCCAGTCTACTATTGAGAGGGGTGAGCTTAGTTATTCTTCAAGAATAACTGTTTCATCTGCTGTTCCATTGCACATCAGAAGCCATCGGCCCACTCCATCTTCAGCTGCCTTCAAAGAAAAGGGCAAAGTACCTTTTCCAGATTGCAAAGGCCACTCACTTCTGGGATGGTGCCATATTGTCCTGGCTTCAGAAGATGCCTTTTGTTAAAGCCACAACCACACTTGTTTTTGGCAAGAATCGGTAGTCCTTTGTTTCATGTCCTGTCTGTCCATTTTGTCCTGTTTGTCAGGAGTTGATTTGAGGATACTTTGTTGTTCAGTGGCTAACTTTTGCCACAATGAAAGTTAACTCCATATGCAGTTCCTTCAATGCCAATATTTTCTCTGAAGTAGATTGGTACTGCCAGGAGCCAACATGTCTCATAATCATAACAAAAAAGAAAAATTCCTAAGTTATTAAAACATTTTAAATGCCATATTCTGTAGATCTCTGAAGGGTTTGAAGATGACCTGTCCATTAAAAATATATCTGTTCGATCTTGAAAACACATGTAATATGACTACAAGTTTGATTGTAATGTCTAACTACTAACTTTTATTTCTAGTTTTCCTAATAGTTGGTAACAACAATTTCTTCTGGGTCTATTCCTGCTAAGTGACAAAGTCTCAATTTTACTTTCAAAATTAAGTCAGAGATTTTCCCACATATGTTTTAAATTTTTTATTTGGTTAATTTGGTAAAAATATCCATTGCAATATAATATTTTCTCTCTGTATTAAGATTTCTGTAGGAGAATACCTAGAAGGTAAAATAACCAAAATGCAATCCAGCTTTGGATTGATATGCTCCACGTGTCCTTCATGTACTTTCTTTTCTACCAAGGCCAATTCTTTCTCAGCTTCAGGTGATAATTCTCTTGTACTATTTAAGTGCTTGTCACCTTCTAAGGTTTTGAACAAATTATTCAGTTCATCATTTTTTACTTCAACAATAATTTGTAGATGAGAAATGTCCCCAAATAATCTTTGAAAGTCATTAAGAGTCTGTAGGCAATCTCTCCTAATTTGCACCTTTTGAGGTCTAATTTTTTGTAGCTCTATTTTATATCCTAAATAATTAATAGAATCTCATCTTTGTATCTTTTCAGGAGCAATTTGTAATCCTCAGCAAGGAATATTTTCTTTACTTCTTTAAACATTCTTCCTAAAGTATCTGCATTTGAGTCAGCTAGTAAAATATCATCCATATAATGATTTTGGAAATTTTTACATATCACTTCCAAGGGCTGTTGTAGAAAATATTGGCACAGTGTTGGACTACTCAATATTCCCTGTGGGAGGAGTCTCCATTGAAATCTTTTAACTAGTTGAGAATTATTTTAATTAGGCAGCAAGAAAGCAAATCTTTCTCTGTCTTTTTCTTGTAAGTGTATTGAAAATAAACTGTCATTTAAATTGATAACAATGAGAGGCCATCCTTTAGGTAACAGAGTAGGCAAGGGAATTCCAGATTGTAGAGAACCTATTTGCTGAATTACTTTGTTAATTGTCCTAAAGTCTGTTACCATTCTCCATTTACCAGATTTCTTTTGAATAACAAATACAGGAGAATTCCAAGGGCTGGTAGATTCTTCAATATGGTGAGCATTTAACTGTTCTTCTACCAGCTCTTCTAAAGCCTGGAGTTTCTCTGTTGTTAAAGGACATTGATGAACCCATACAGGCGTATCTGTTAATGATTTTAAAGGTAGAGCTGTTGGCGTCTTTGGAAGATCATCAGTTGTTATGCCCTGTTCTTGTATAATATGGATGGCTGGTGACCACTCGTTAGAATAATATCTTCTAATATTTCTCTCAGAACCATGTGCTAGTTTACCACTTATTTCTTAGGTTGGAGGGATGTTACTCTGAGTATTCCATTGTTTCAACAGGTCTCAACCCCACAGGTTCATAGCTATGTTAGCCACATATGGTTTTAATTTGCCTCTCTGTCATTCTGGGCCTATACATTTGAATGATCTTGCACTCTGTTTCACTTGAGATAATGTTCCATTTCCTAACAGTTGAACATTTACCTCATGAAGAGACCAAGATGGATGCCAAAATTCTGGTGCAATTCTGGTCACATCAGCACCTGTCTCTACCAGACCATATAATAAAACACCATTTATTTTTAGTGTTAATTTTGGTCTTTGTTCATTTATAAAAGTTTGCCAAAAAATTTTCTTTATGGTCTCTCCTGAATTTTCTGTTCTCTCTGTCTCAGTTGTTCCATTACTCTGAGTAGCCTGGTTAATTCCAATAGGCATTTGATTATTTAATTGCTCTGAGTAGGGGTCTCCTCTACAATTGCAGGAAAAGTCTGAACTGGATTCACTGTAGGGGCCTGCCTGAGGCCCCTCTGGGAGTTTCCCAAAGACTGAGGCAAAGTACTACCTTGTCTGTCCCTTGTTGATCTACATTCATTGGTCCAATGTCTTCCCTTACCACACCTTCTACATACTCCAGAAGGAAGGGTCATTCTGTTGCCATTGTTCCTTGAAGAAACATTGTTTCTGGAAGTGCCCTGTTTACAGTCCCTTTTCAAATGTCCTTGCTTTCCACATCCTCCACATCTGCCATTCCTCAAACCTCTTTAAATTGCTTCTCCTATCCACATATAATGATGGTCATGAGCCTCAACATTAACCATGTCTCTAATCTAATCTTCCAAGGGTGCAGATCTTGCCTTTAATGGACTGATTATTCTCTTGCATGCTGCATTTGTGGTCTCAAAAGCCAAAGATTTGATTATTATCTGGCTAGCTTCTGAATTTGGGACCATTCTATTTATTGCTATAGTCAGTCTTTGTAAGACATCTGTGAAAGATTCTTTTCGGCCCTATATAACCTTTGTAAATGACTCAGTTTTCTTTTCTGGTTCCTCAACTCTGTCCCATGCATTCAAGGCTGCCATTCGTCATATAATTAGAGTTTGGATATCATATAAACATTGTGTTTGTACTGCAGCATATTGGCCTTCTCCAAAAAGCTGGTCCTGGAAGACTTGTATACCTTTATCCCTACATGGTTTTGCTATGTTTTTAGCTTCCTCTTTGAACCATATTTGCCACTGGAGCTGTTGTCCTGGTCCCAGACCAGCCTGTGCCAGCTCCCACCAGTCCTGTGGTATACCCCTATTATAAGTTGACCAGCAGTTTAACATTTGCTTTATATATGGGGAATGCATGCCATAAGATACTATTGCCTCCTTAAACCTTTTTAAGTCTAACATTTGAACTGGAGTCCAAATATTTTGTGTATTCACTTGACGAGGTAGCTGTTGTATGGTTACTGGATAAATAAGGGTGATTGTGTGAAAATAGGCTTTCTTTCTGTAACCTTATAACCAATCCTGAAACAACTTCACTGATAATTTCTTCTGTCTGAATCTGAATTTCACTATAATTCATTTTAACAGGTTTAACAGGTTTTTTCTAAAATTTTTATCCTGGCACTTAAATTGACTATCTTTTTAAATTGTAAAGTAAGGATAAGAAGAGTAATAACGTGCATAATTTGATCAACATTAATCTTCTCATATAGTTGCTCCATTGTCAGACTGCCTAAAATTTCAAACAAAGCCCAATTATCTTCTAATGTACACATAAAACCCATTTTTTTTTAATTTGGAAAAAAATCTCTTTTAAATACTTTCCTTTAAAGTATTTGATATAATTGACTTACCAATTCTGCGTAGAACAGTAGAAATCCGAGGGAATTTCAAAACAGCTACCTAGCATCCAAAGTGGGAATCCAGAGAGAGAGAGAGAGAGAGAGAGAGAGAGAGAGAGCAAGAAAGCATAGCCACATTCTTTCTAAAAGCTTGAATCCAACCACGTGTTCCTGCTTGAGCAGAGTTGGCTTCCTTAAGCTCTGACAGACCATGTGCACTGGCGTTTCAGTCAAAAGCAGCCTATCTGCAGTTGAGTGAAGCTACTGCAAATAGCGGTAGCTCCTGCAGGCCTGAGTTTTTCATAGCACCAGCTTTTTAAGCAAGTAAGTCCAGCTGAGGGGGTAACCTCTTGTAGCTAAGGTAGGTTGGGCCTGAGTCCTAAGCCTAATTAGGTCCCAGCTAGGCACGAGGTAGGCCCGAGCTAGGGAGGTGGGTCTGCCCAGGCAGGAAGCTGGACCCACTGCCAAGGAAGCCGGGTTTTTTAATGAATTCTTGCCACGTTGGGCACCAAATGTAGATGTAACAGTCTTGTTAAATAAGAAACACAGAGCCAATTGCACAATTAAAAGCCAAGAGGTCAGAACAATAGCTGAGAGCTGAAAACCTTACCCTTCATTGCTGTTCTGTCTTTCCTCTCCAGAAGAGACCTACTTCTGTGTGTTTTTTTCTTTTTTAATAGACTTTCTGTTCTGTTTTCTCATTGGTTGTAAATCCAACCACATGACCTCCTCATCACTGCCTGTCTGTACAGACCTCTAGGTCTTCTATGGTTAGTACTGAGATTAAAGGTGTGTGTTGCCATGCTGGCTGTATCCTTGGACACACGGAGATCCGCCTAGCTCTGCCTCCCAAGTGCTGGGATTAAAGGCAATGCACCACCACTGCCCAGCATCTGCTATGGCTTCTCTGACCCCAAGGCAACTTTATTAATATACAAATAAAACCACATTTCAGTACAAATAAAATATCACTATACTTGCCTGTGGATCTGCTTCTATCAGTTACTTGACAAAGGCCCTCTGATGACAGTTAAGGTACTCACTTATCTGATTATTGGTGTAAGCTAGTTCAGTCACTTTCTCCACTACTGATAGTAGTCTAAGCTGAGGTTATCTTTGTGGATTCCTGGGAACTTTCCCAGCACCTGGCCTCTCAACAATCCCCATGATGTCTCCCCCGATCATGGTGTCTTCCTCACTTCTCCCCCACTCCTTCCCTGCTCCAGTTCGACCAGCCTGTTCCCTCATGTTCTCATCCCCCATCCCACACCCTCCAATGCCCCTCCCTTATCCCCATTTTATTCATGGAGATCTCATCTATTTCCCCTTCCCAGGGTGATCCATGCATCCATCTTAGAGTCTTTCTTGTTAGCTAGCTTCTCTGGAGCTGTGGGTTGTAGTCTGGTTATCCTTTGCTTTAGTTCTAGTATCCACTTATGAGTGGGTATATAACATTTTTGTCCTTCTGAGTCTGGGTTACCTCATTCAGGTAATATTTCCTAGTTCCATCCATTTGCCTGAAAATTTCATGATGTCATTGTTTTTTAATGCTGAGTAATACTTCATTGTATATATGTGTTCAAGGATACAGCCAGCATGGAGACACACACCTTTAATCCCAGAAATCCAGCCTTTAATCATAGGGAGTGACGGCAGAAGTAGAAAGATATTTAAGGCATGAAGACCAGAAACTAGAAAGATTTGGCTAGTTAAGCATTTGGCTGGTTAAGCATTTTGGCTGGTTAAGCTTTAACGCTTTGGAGCAACACAGTTCAGCTGAGATCCATTCTGGATGAGGACTCAGAAGCTTGTAGTCTGAGGAAACTGGCGAGGTGAGGAAGCTGTGGCTTGTTTTGCTTCTCTGATCTTCCAGCATTCACACCAATAACTGGCCTTGGGTTTGATTTTATTAACAAGTACCTTTAAGATTCAGACTACAGGTTGGGGATTTAGCTCAAGGCCCTGGGTTTGATGCTCAGCTCAAAAAAAAAAAAAAGATTCATAGTACAGTACTGCCTATTTCTTTCACTCCCTGAAAATGTCCTCACCAACATGGATACATCTGCATCTGTTTAGGAAGTTGCTCAAAGTTTGGCTGAAGAAAGGCTCCCTATAAATGGTTCATAGATCTTGCTGCCATGCAAAGGAGACTGTTCATGCATTCAGGCTTGTCTTTAAGCAAGCCTACATCAGAGAATCCTAAGCTCAGTTCCTGAAAAAAAATTACCTCCATGATACATGTAGCCAACAGGTAACTTGATGTTACTGATATTAAAGAATTCACCAAAAATGTGTCCAAACACTGGAACTGTCAAAAGTAAGAACTTTGAAGACTCCTCTTTATAAGCCAGCATGAAGGTAAACAATCACCAACAGCCCATCTCCTTTACACATCTTAGAAAATCCTAAACAGATATTCAAAGTCTTACTTTTCTTTCTAGCTTCTCCAATGCTACACATTGAGGGGCTATTACAATGTGCAATTGACTTAGTGTGGCAACTGTATTTGTGATGAACTATCATTGTGGTTTCCACAAAACACTTTGAAGAAAAAAACAATATTGCATGTTTTTGTACTGCCAGTAGCCATTCTGAAGAAGTAGAGTAAGCATCACAGCTTTGAGCTGTTTCTTTCTCTGAAACACTGTAACATGTCATATATATTCAAAGTCAGAGCTACATTTGTAAGTAGTAGTAATGCTAGAGAAAGATTCATCCAACTGACTCTCTTTTCCTCCCCCCTCTGTATTCCTTTGCCTCTTTCTCTCTCTATTTTAAAACAAAAACAGTACTGTACACAGTGGGCTATCTAGTTGTTAGAGACAGTGAGAACTTAAGTGTTTCCAGTTAGAAAATGAACATAGGTGATTTATTCTATGACCAGTCCTATAGCCCTGGGTGAGTTAGTCAAATGGTATAAGATCTGATGTGGCAATATGGTCCCTCCAAATAAAGCTATGCTGTTGATCAGAGCTATAGGATCTTGTCTTAGAAGAGCCACTGAGATGTGGTCCATTAATTGAAGCGTTGTGCATCTTTATCACAGTAAACTTTGCTCTGGCTAGTGGTATTTTGAAGAGATTCCATTGTGACAAGGGGTCATCCATGCTTTATATCTCCAAAACTCTGCTAGCACTCTCCCTACCTACTTAACTTGGCCTGTCTCCTTCCATTCTCCAGGAATACTCCATCCCCAGTATCTCTAAACAATGTCTCTCCCATCAATGCAATGGGGAATTGTAACAACGGTCCTGTCACCATCCCCCAGAGAATCCACCACATGGCTGCTAGCCATGTCAATATTACCAGTAATGTGCTTCGGGGCTATGAACACTGGGATATGGCTGACAAACTGACAAGAGACAATAAAGGTATGATTATCTGTTCTATTCTTTGCTTAAGGATGAGAATGCAGTCACTTGTGCTTTGAAGGACTAGCTCCCTTGTACCTGATGGCCTTATATTATTTAACTCTTCTGATTTCTATGTCTTAGTTGAGAGGAAATTAACTTAAGGCTAACATAGTGACCTATTTGGCATTTAGAGTGATTCAAGCCTAAATATTTATTCTTCTTTAAGACTTTTATCAGCACATGATATTTTCAGAATTTCACTCAGCAACAAGGCTCAATATAGAGAAATGGTTACTATGGCAAAACGAGTGATTCAAAAATTAAGATCCTGTTGGCTTCTGCTTATTTTTGAAAGGTAAGGTAGAACTAAGGTCATGTACCTTCATTATACTTATCAACTCCAGATGAATGTATAACAACACAGTTGGCATTTCCAAGTAAGAACTAAACCTCAGCTAGGATTTCTTTATATCCTGACAGGAGGATCAGGGTCTTATTATGGAAACACATGAGATTTGATATAGAACAAGTGCAAAGTAGATCCTGCTTCACAAATTGTTGACTTGTGCTGCCATATGTGACCTTAGCCATCAATTACACTCAAAATAAAGCCTCACCAACATAATATCATTGTGAAGTAAAACAAAAACCAGACTTTTACTCTGGCCATTCATTTGCAGTGGTTCTTTCTAGCCCACTAATTACAGAATGACCAGTTGCAAACAAGGTGGGGACTTATGGGGATCTATTAGAATCAACCAAGAAAGGAGTAACAAGCAGGCTATAGTAATACAAATATGACCAGTAATGGGGAGCAATTAGCCTCCTCCAAAATCTAGGTTTCTTGGGGGTGGATATGGTTTTTGCTAGTTCCTGAGCAGTTATATGAATTTACAAAGATCAGGCTAAAAATTTTGCACATTGTATCTCTCTCTCTCTCTCTCTCTCACCTCACCTCTCCTCTCCTCTCCTCTCCTCTCCTCTCCTCTCCCCTCTCTAAGAAAAGGTTTCTCTGTGTAGCCTTGGATGTCCTGGAATTTGCTTTGTAGACCAGACTGGTCTCAAACTCACAGAGGTCCACCTGTCTCTGACTCCAGAGTGTTGGGGTTAAAGGCATGTGCAACCACTGTTATCAGAGCTCTTTAAGTGTACTAGAAGCAGCAGATAATTTGTCAAAGAATCAGATTCTAGAATCTGAATTCAAACCAATAGACTACCTACATTTATTAGCAGGTGTTTAGAGACCTTAGATTAAAAATAAACAAACAAACAAAAAAGTGGAATTAATTTATATCTGAACAAAGGCAGTTCTTACGTAGGCTTTCCTTTCCTAGACTTCTGGAAAACCAGATACAACTTGCCTAAACAACTAGGAACCCACAAAGGCTCTACAACTGTGAGCAAAGGCACAGGCATTTTGAGATCTGTCTGGTTTATCTGGTTCTAATCTGTCATACTTTGCATTGGTAATTGGAAGGAGGTTCAATATTTATGTATTTCCTTTTAAAATTACATTCACTTTCAAAATCTGTTCAAGTAATTTCTTCTAAATTAACTGCAGAACTTTCTAGGAGCAGCCTGATGACTGTGCTGATGCTAGGGTGAAATAGTGCTAATCTTGTCATTAGCACAGCCTGCCAAAGAGTTGCTAAATTCTCTGCCTAATACTGAATCAAAATAATACTGTCACTGTACCAACAGAGAGAATACATGCTGGTGATGCTGCCACTGGGCTTTTTATTGGGCTAAGAAGAGACTCTAATTTGGAAATTTGTGCTCACAGCCTTTAGCTCTGCACACACTTCATTTATGACTAGCTTGGATTTGATGATTCTTATAACATCTGCCTCATATAGATAGAAATTACAAAACTCAAGAGCTTCTTTTAGGCTAGAAACTCTACATCCCATTCAGACAACTATAGACATAGACCTTCTCACAAAGAGTTGTGCTATGGATATGTGTTGGCTGTTTTTGTAGAAAGCCTCTATCCCTGTCACTGCTTGCCCACTCCTGCAGCTGCAGATAGCTTATTACAGAAGGTTCTGGTGCTGAAACAGGCCAAATAGTTGATGCTATCCTCTGGCCTTTGATCAAGAGGCCCTACTCTCTACCTGACCCAGCTACATATATTGCTCCATTGAAGTGGTCATTAAAATGATGAACTGGCAGTCTAATTTAAAATGCCAAAAACAGCTTTTCACAGAATATTCAGAGGGTGTCTTACCTCACATAAAGCTGACATTCATTCAACAATGACTAGTTCTTTAATATTTTTCTTAATATAGTATAAAGAAAATATTTTAGAAGCCAGAAGTAATTTACTCCTTTGTTGGCAGAAATTCCTTTTATTACATTGCCCAGGTTAAAAAG